>NC_080429.1:13476281-13791924 GCF_029873635.1 Malania oleifera | reverse complement strand
TGTTACATTCCTCTCTCGGCTCATCTTTTAGCCTTGTTTGCCCCTTTCCTCTTAAATACTCTCCTCTCTCATTATTCCTTCCTAGTTCCATCTCGCTTCTTACAAAAGTGCTGTCTGTCTCATGAACCTGTTGATCTTGGCTAGACAGCACTGGTTTCAGAAAGACATCCAAGCAAGCCATCCTATAGTTTGGAATAATTAAAACTACAAATTTTACCAAATCTTCATGAACTATAGGTAAAAGGAACTTATTCATCGATCATTGGATTCTTGACCTAAACCTATTGCGAATCCTTTAGAGGAAAACTTTCTTTGAATTTCCCCAGTCCTAAACCAAAGTATTCATTTGAGTCTACAAATTTCTTCCCCCCTATCAAACTCAAAATGTGCTCTTGATTTCCATATTAGAACTTATGTTTAAAAAGGCTCATGGTTTTTCAAAGTTTAATTTTTGACCATAATATGAAGAGCATACTAGACAAAGTTTTCATATAGCCCCACAAATAAAATAATCACTTCCAAAAGTAAACGTGTGACACAAAAGGAGGCTCCTATTTGAGCGTGAGTACACATCGTCAAAACAAAGTTAGTGAAAGTGGATCACCTTGTCAAAGATCCTTCCATTGTCTAAAGAATTGTGTGGTTTGTCCATTAACAAATCTGCAGAAAGTTCATCCTCAATTACCAAGCATTTTAAAGTCCTACTCATTTGGACTTGTAATAAGCTATTCATATCAAGCTTCAAAGACATTTGAAATATCTTTCTTACTTCATATTTAATGTTGCAAGTAATATCAAGAGCCACTATTAAGTTATTTAATTTGCATAACCGCAACAAAAGCACTTAAGTATCGAAAGTGACTTTTTACATTTGTTGTTAGAATTTTACAAAACATTGAATAAGCTTATGGGTTCCCACTTCTTGATCAATAAAGATTTAAGAGATTCGCGAATGAAATGCGAGATTCAATTTCTAATGCATGAAACGAATTAGTAAAGAAAAAAATTATAGAAATTTAAGAACCTCATGCCCAGTAACAATTGAAAAAAAACACGAAAGAAGTTCAAAGAAAAATTAGGAGGAGCCCAAATCCAGTTTGAACATAAAAACAAAATTTAGTATAAAATTAATTTGTAAGAGTAACAATATATATTTAATTTACCCTCAAAACCTTGCACCCAAACAACTAAAAAAATTGAAAGAATTTTGTGGAAAAATCATTAGAAGTCCAACTCCATTTTGAATATAAAAAATTAATTTTACACTAAATTTTACTTATATATATATATATATATATATATATAAAATTCATCCTCAACTTATAAATTGCATCTCCACGTAAGTTCATTGGTTTATGTGCCAATTCAAGTGCACCACTTCATGCCAAACTGGTGAGCCCGCCTTGACTTTTTCCATGAAATAAATATATATATATATATATATAATTATATATTTTCTGCTAATTAAAATACCTTAATATTGGATATTAATTACCCTTATTTTAGTAATCTATGCATTGGAATTCTCACCCTACAAAAAAATGAAGCACATAATTCTTTAGAAGGCATTTGAGCGAGTCAACATTAATGGCGCAGATAAGGAATCAAGTCAAAATCAATTCACAAGTGCATTTAAATATTTGTGACAATAGAATACGTCCACAAGGAAAATACTATTTTAATTGTTTTATTTTACAATACTCACAAAAGAAGAGGCCCGGCACTCAATATTATAAAAGTTAATAATGCCCCAGCAACATAATAAATATTAATTATATTTAAAAATAATAAAGTAGTTCCGTCATGCATAATATATAGTTTTCATTAAAGTTGCATTAATTAGCCTAGTAAAGTAAATTAATTAGTCTAATGTGTAGATTAGTCATAAGCTACGGTGAGAAAAATTAATATCATTTCTTCTTTTAAAAAACTAGTATAGTTAAGTGGATGCCCTCGATAACATTACTTTTTTATATTTTATAGATTCTTTTGAGGTATGGATATTATAGTAAACACACCAAAGAAATTGCACATTTATTTGAATAATTAATAGAGTAAAAAATTTTGAAGGCTTTTTTATATATTTATATCTATATTGGGCGTCCAAAAATATTTTGTAGTTCTTAGTCATAAACTATTAAGATTTATTTATTTATTTGTTTAATTATCTATTGTTGTTCGTTATCATTGTGCAGTATCTATAAAGCATAACAAATTTGTTTTCAAAAAAAAAAAAAAAGATGACTTAAAAAAGTAAATATTTTTTAAGTAATGATTTTTTTAAAATAAAAATTAACAAATAAAATTAAGCCATTGAAAAGAAAACAACAACAACAACAACAACAACAACAATAATAATAATAATAATAATAATAATAATAATAATAATAATAATAAAATTTTTGTTCTTTAAAAAAAAGCAAAAGATTATCAATAGAAAAAACAACTTAGTTACGGAGCATGATTATTACATTACTCACAAAAAAAAAAAAATTAATAACCCGATATTTAAAAATGTTCTGGATTTGAAATTATATTGAATTTGAGGTGTAATATTAAATTGTATTAAAATTTGACTAAAGTCATCCAAATCTAAGGTCCAAAGTTTATTTTTCCAAATGCAGCATAAGCATTTTACTCTGATATCATATCATGAAATCAGGAGATAAGAGATACATCCTTTTTAGCTACAAGTTTTTAATAGACTTATAAGAGTAGGAGTTTTTTTACGATCTTAAAATTACAAATAGTTTTCAACGGTGCTATTTTAAATTACAATGAATTTCTTTCTTATTGTCAAGCAACTATCTATCTTATTTGATTTCCAAATTATAAAATTTTATTCAGATAATTAATAATTAAGTAAAAAAAAAGTTAAATATAAAATGGAACTGAGACATGAAAGAATCATTATTCTTAAAGTCAAATTCTTACATATATAAAATGTGTTTTGATACAAGTAGTAACTATTGGCATGAGTTGTTAATTAAGAAACAAATAAGAGAGATTATAGACTTATCAAAGAAATTATAGGAATAATCATAACTGCAAAATCCCTTCCATCAAGGGATTAATCATGATTATGATTTCTAAAATCTATATCATGATTTTTAGCATAATTATAGCCATAAAATATGTATAGTCAATGATAGGGTTGTTAATCTCTCTCTATATATTTGTACAAAACCTCTGTAAATGAATGAAATACAAAGATAGAGAATTTAACAATAACTGTGTGTATGGTCTTCATGCTCAATTTTTTATATAGTCACAAATACCATAATTGTAAAAGCTGAAATGTTCAGTTACCCAATTAACTAAAAACAATAAAACAAGAGAGTAAAAAAAAAAGACTATTCATATTTGAAAATACCCAATTACTTTGAAAAGTTTAAAACCATTAGAAAAGTAATTTGATTCGTATATGCAATGAGAGGTTGAATGGATGCATGTGTCATTACTTGGCTATATGCATGTACTCAAATTCAGTAATAGAGGATATATACTCCATCTAGTTTCAAAAGATATATAAGTGCCCTCAAGGGTGGTTCTGTGTCGCCTCAAACCCTCCAAGTGGGGTCCAGGTGTCACGTGTTTTATTTACCTGTATCTGATACTCTAACATCAATTATGTAGCGGAAAAATAAAATAACATTCCTTATAATATACCAGAGTTCTATATATACGTCTCCAAATAGTTGTAATGCCCCAACTTGGGTCTGTTAGGGAGCACTACGTCTCTCCCCCTCCACTTGGATCAGACAACAGGCAGGTAGGCCTTATCAGACTAATGACTAGCTCCACAGACTAACACGTGTCCTTTTTAATATGTTTTGTTCTCACTCACACACTTCCTGAGAAAACTTCCCAAAAGGTCACCTATCCCAAGATTACTTCAAACCAAGCATGCTTAACCGTGGAGTTCTTATGGGAAGGCTCTCGAAAAGAAAAGTGTACCTTGTTAATATGGATAGTAACATCTAATCCTTTTAAGCATTTCTTCCACGAGGTATCACAATAATATTCTCCAACATCCAGTATTTACAAATATATACATCTCAGAAAATTTAAACGAACCCAAAAATATATATCAAAAGTCTATACCATCTCTCTCTGAAAAATGCAAAGCCAAGTCCCAAGCTTACTGAGCTCGATCACGCGGAGGTCCTAAAAAAATGAAATTCATATCGGGTGAGACACATCTCAGTAAGACAAAATAGATTAACACCAGTGTGTGGCTATCATGAGGTTTGTGTACAAAATATAATCATCATTTACAAATTAATCCACAATTATGAAATCATTTTTCGTCCCTACTCATACACATAACGAGAGTTACCCAAAGATTGAGGTGATTACCCACCCATACAAGTAGTACCCCTTTGTTCTAATACCTTATGCAATCAGGTATGGCTACAACTAATGCTCATCAGGGCACTTACCTTACACAGTAAGCTCTCATGTAGATTGTAAGAACCCGACCCAAGAATTTCATATTTTATAAATAAGTAAAGGGTAAAAAGGTAAATTAGCAGGCTTCATCGACGAAGCCCTTATTCTCGTCGATGAAGGCCTTTACACTCTTCGTCGTTGAAATTCAGAGTCTCGTCAACGAAGAGATACCGAACGAGTTGTAAAATATCTGAATAGGGTTCATCACCAAAGAAGTCAGATCATTGACGAAATTCTTGAATGGTTCGTCGACAAAGGCACCATCTCGTCGTCGAATCAGACCGGGTCAAGGGTCTATAAATAGGATATTTTGTTGCTTCATTGCTAAGATAACTCAAAATCTCTCTCTCTCTCTCTCTCTCTCTCTCTCACTCTCTCTCTCTCAAAGATTGTGGGCTATCTATTACCCTGAATCGATGATCAAACGTTACCACGTGGATCAAGAGGAGAATCTCTGTGGTTATAGTGGATCGGAATTTCATTTCGAGGATTTTCGAGTTTTAATCCAAAATCGAGGTAAGAGTTTGATTTCATTTCTAATTTGGTAGATTTGTAGCAGTTGTGAATATAATGAAGTATTGTTCTACGATTTTTAGGTTTTGGGGGTCCCATATCATTGTTTTGGACCGAGGAAGTTTGTGTTTCGGTTTGCGGGAAAGGTAAGGGGTATTTGTTTATATCAGTTATTTTTATAATATGAATCGGTAAAACTATGATTTGCGATTCTATGGATGTTTTGGCTACTTATTTGGGAAAATCTATCGGGTGAAATTACGGGATTTTTGGGTTTACAGTTTTTGGGAAAATTGGGGGTTTCAGGTATCATCTCCGTTTCGGTTGGAAAACTATATATTTGGTTAAACTGTAATATAGAGATGTTCGTACCTTTGATTATTATAAATTGTATTTTTGGAATACCTGATATGAGATTGTTTGTATACCCAAATAAGTATGGAATGAGCTTATTTATATGGAATGATATATTTTGTGGAAAATCATGTCAGTTAACTACCATAGGCCGTGAATGATGTATTTTGTGGAAATGTGTGCCGATTAACTACCGTAGGTTGTGTGTAATTGAAATGAGATATAGGAACGTGAGTTTTAAAATGTTCCAGGTTTTGTGAAAATTTCGAATCGGGATAAAACCAAAGGCCTAGGACAATCGAAACATGCCGGTTAACAACCGAACGCTGAGATATGAGGCGTGTCGGAATAATACCGTAGATGGCAATATTTAACTTGAGGCCGAGGGTGTACAATGCCACCTATGATTTCGGTTGGTCATCGAAGGGTATGAGTTTGTACCATGTTTGCACCAGTTGAACTTAGGCTACCCAGGTTACCAGGGGCGCTGTGTCATGCGGCCGGCTTCAGCCGAAGAGTGTGACGACACTAGACGGCGATATTTTGTGAGATGTATACTGGAACTGTTTTGTAAAAATACTGGAATTGTGAAATGTTTATATTTTACTATTAAAATAACACTCATGTGCCACACACTGATATAACATGTTTCTCCCTTACTGAGAGGTGTCTCACCCCTATCATACAAATATTTTTTAGGTCCTTTAAGTAGTCGACACTAACATCCTAACTTTTCGGGAGCGTCGTTGTTGGTTAGCTGTCTAAGTACTTGTGTAAGTACTATACTATGGTCGGGTTGTCGTTTTGGGTTATGTGGATACCCGAGGATTATTCTTTGTATTATGGGACTAGGTCCTGATGTTGTATAGACTCTGATATTGTTTTATGAATGTATTAGGTTGAATTTTTCTGTTGCGTATATATATACTGTGACGATGGATAGGGTATACATGAACCCTACAGGGTCGGACCCTTATATTGTGTAGTATCATGAATGTTGTATGATACAGTGGTAGGTTACGTTACTAAATCACACCCTGGAGCCCATTTTCGGGTTTGGGGCATGACAACTTGGTATCAGAGCTAATCAGGTTGTTAGGTCTTGTAGACTTGGTTAGGCGTAGTTATGTGAACATACCAAAGTATAGGATGTAAGGAATGGGTAGAATAGGTCGAGGGTTGTCTTGTAGCTAGACATGGATTCATTGGTGGTGTTCTATGTTTTTCCTAGAATGACGATTTCAGTAAAGTCACGGAAAACCATTAATGGTTTCGTATTGGTGCGGTAGGGCAGACCTGGACCTGAGAGTCTAGAGTTTAACATGATTATTTTGCAATGATTGTGTTAACTGTGCTAGGATATAAGAATGCTAATTTATTCCTATACTACTTTTAGTATGGAGCCCAAAGATAGCAACTGTGATAGTAGCTCGAAGGGGACTGTGAGTGAAGGGTCACCTTTCATACCTCAGGGCTTGATCAGACGTATTATGCTAGAGATCAGGTGAAGTGTTAGGGGACAAGAGTGTCCACCTACGACTATTGGTTGCACCATTGAGAAGTTCACCCACATGCAACCTCCGACGTTTGCTGGGGGATCTGACTCGATTGTAGCGGAGAACTAGGTGCAGAAGACAAAAAACATCCTAAAAGTTCTACACTGCACCAACGAGTAGAAAGTTCTCTATGCTACGTTTCAACTAGTAGGAGAAGCTGAGAGGGGGTGGATGGCGGTGAGTCTGCTTGAAGAGAAGAGATTTGATTCATCAGGGATGATGTGGGTTGCTTTAAGGAGATATT
Source organism: Malania oleifera (assembly GCF_029873635.1). NCBI lineage: Eukaryota > Viridiplantae > Streptophyta > Magnoliopsida > Santalales > Ximeniaceae > Malania > Malania oleifera. Next base: position 13,784,805 of record NC_080429.1, on the reverse strand, counting down.
CTTTGAGAGATACTTCCTGGCTTCCGTCCATGACGCAAAGGCAGACGAGTTCTCGAGTCTGACGCAGTGGACCCTGCTAGTGTAGAGTTACGCAATTAGATACATCGAGTTGTCTCACTTTGCGCCATGTATGATCTCAAATGAGTACGAAAAGGCTCGAAGGTTTGAGAAAGGTCTGAGGAAGGACATCCGTAGGCTGGTAGGAATGCTGCAGATTCAGGAGTTTCTTGTTCTAGTGGAGAAAGCCACCGTAATCCTTGATGAGCTCTAACCATCTTCTCTATTACACGTTCAAGTCCTTTTGTGTGAAGAAGTACTTTAAACTTTTATGATCTAAAAATATTTTACATCTTTCGTTGTATAGATAATGCCTCCAAATCTTTAGTGCATAAACCACTACAGCCAATTCTAGATCATGAGTGAGATAATTCCTTCCATATTCTTTCAATTATCTAGAGGCATATGCTATTACTCTACCCTACTGCATTAATACACATCCACGCCCCCTCAAAGACACGTCACAATAGATCACGTAACCATCACCTCCCGATGGAATAGTTAATACTGGCACTGTGATGAGTCTCTGCTTCAATTCCTAAAAACTCTGCTCACAACTGTCGTTCCATTTAAACCTGGCATTCTTCATGTTTAGTCGCATCAAAGGCCCTGACAATGCTGAAAATCCTTCTACAAACCAATGATAACATCCTGCCAGTCCCAAGAAACTCCTGACTTCCTATACATTACTTGGCCTGACCCAATTCACTACTGCTTCTATCTTACTGGGATCTACAGAAATTCCATCCCCTGATATAACATGCCCCAGAAATGTAACTTTCTCTAACCATAATTCACATTTACTAAACTTGGCATACAATTTCTTTTCCCTGAGCATCTGAAGTACTAGTCTTAAGTGCATCACATGCTCCTAAAAACTCTCAAGTAGACCAGTATGTCATTAATGAAAACTACAACGAACTGGTCTAAATACTGGTGCAAAACTTTATTCATCAAATCCATAAATACAGCAGGAGCATTCGTCAAACCAAATGGCATAACTAGAAATTCATAATGCCTATACCTGGTCTTAAAAGTTGCCTTTGAAATATCTTCTGCTTTTTACTTTCACCTGGTGATAACCTGACTTGAGGTCAATCTTGGAGTAGACCCGTGTGCCCTAAAGCTGATCAAATAAGTCGTCAATATGAGGTAGAGGATATATGTTCTTAATTATTATTTTGTTTATTTCTCTGTAGTCTATACACACCCTCATAAACCCGTCTTTTTTCTTTACAAATAACACTGAAGCTCCCCAAGGCGATACACTAGGTCTGATAAGTCCTTTATTCAATAAATCCTGCAAATGATCCTTTAATTCTCCCAATTCTGTTGGAGCCATTCGGTAAGGAGCTTTAGAAATTGGCACTGTCCCTGGAAGTAAGTCGGTAGCAAAATCTATCTCGCGATTGGGAGGCAACCTAGGTAATTCCTCTGGAAAAACGTTTGTAAACTCCTTAACCACTGGTGTATTGACAAGCTTCAATTCATTTTCTGTCACCTCCTTTACATAAGCCATAAACCATTGACATTCGTCTAGAAGTAGTCTTCTTGCCTGCATGGCTGACACTAACTGAGGTAGAGATTGCACCCACGATCCCACAAATTTTTGAATTCTAGCTTTCGTGGTGGTCTGAAAATCACCTCTTTCAGATGATAGTCGATATTAGCATGGTTAGTAGCCAATCAATCCATCCCCAGTATTACATCAAATCTATGCAAATCTAACACAATTAGGTCAGTTGGTAATACTTTTTCCTGAATTTCTACTGGGTAACCCTTGAGCACCCTACGACACCTCACCACTGACCCTGTCGATGTTGCTACTGGCAATTCAACATATAATAACTGGTTCTCAACACCCAACAATTTAACATACCCCACAGACGGAAAAGAGTGGGTGACACCTGTATCAAATAAAACAATAGCTTGATATGACAAAACAGTAAAGGTATGTAACGACCTGCTAATTTTTCTTTCTTTCTTTTTACTAATAAATACTATGAAATTCCACTACTCCGTTAGGGTAGCACTGTAGCCCCACTACCTGCGAGCTTGATCTGCTCGCCTAACTGGATCACCTGAAAAATATCAATTAAATGGGATGAGGCGACGCTTGGTAAGAAGAAACATGCTATTACTAGGGTGTAGCAAGTGAGTCATATACTTGGAGAATCTGATCTAAATAAATACCATAATTAATAGAATCTGCAAAAAACTCACACGTCTATTACAATATAACATACACCCAGGTTGTTTAACATAATCTGGTTTTTCTGAATAATCTATTCATAATATTTCTAAAATATCTAGGTAAGACTAATTTCTGAAAATCTGATCATACATATATAATAAAACTGAGAAAATTCCTTGGATGGATAACTGAAGTCATGAATTAACCCTTCATGACAGGGTTGTGAAGCCCGAAGGCGTGACCTAACCCGATTGGCCAACTAGGGTAAGTCAACTAAACTCCGATAGTCAGATCTACTCCCTCAACTCATATCTGATGGGGAGCCTATCCACAACATATGCACGATCGACTTCTGAATACCACCTATTATCTGAATAGAGGTTGCACTCTGAACTGAATATAGCTACGGTACCGTGCTCTGCTGCTGAATATGGTCCATCAAGGTCTGATACTATGTACATAACTGATATTTCTAAAATATTGTGTTTACCATGATTTTGTAACAGCTGAAATAACCATAACATAATATATACTGAGTTGAATAAACTGTAATAACTAGATATCTGGTATGTCTGCATAACTGAATAACTGAATTTTCTGATTAACTGTATAAACTGAACATTATGGTTTTGAAATGGCTATAACATAATATTCTAAGAAATACTGTAAAATACGAGTTTCTGTGCGTATGCTGAAAATTATGGTATTATGAAAATTATGGAAACCTTGTACTCGGCTAATAATAAACTCATGCCGCACCATTAAACATTAATATTATCAGGCTCTGAAATGGCATAAATAATCTGAATAATAATTTGTTGAAAATATATAATCTATACTGAATCATAACAGGTTTGCCTAGCATAGCATATTTCCCTTACTTGGTTCTGGCTAAAACCCACTACTGTATCGAGTCCTACACTCATAGGGCTTCCTACTCAACACCCTAAAAACCATATATACAGAACAAAATGTCACTATTTCTACGTCTACTACATTTCCTACAACTGCTGGAAAGCCAAATTTCAACAAAAAGGTCTTACCCTGAATCTAGGATGAAATCCAACTTCCTCCCACCGACGATCCGCTCCAGCAGGCTTGGGGAGAACTTCCCCAGGAGCGTCGCGGTGGCCTCTGATTGTCGATCTGGCGGTCGATGGGGCCGAAATTGAGGAGAAAGGGAGGAGGAGTCGTAGGGGAGAAAAGAGGAAAGATTTTGGTGAATTCCTTGCGAGAAAATTGAGTTTAACACTATTTATACTGCGGCCTTCGTTGACGAGCCATGTCATCTCGTCAACAAACACCATCTCCTCGTCGATGAATTTCAGAATTTAAAAAATAGCCTCTCGGTATCTTCTCGTCGACGAAACATACCCTCGTCAACGAGACCCTATGTTATCCTCGTTGACGAATCCCTTGTATTCGTCGACAAGTCCTTGATTAAATTCCTGGGTTATTATACCCAAAGTGCAACGTCATCGACGAATGCGAAGCATCTGTCGACAAAGCCTGCTGCCTCCTTTTGTTTTTATTTCCATTTCCCTCCCTCTTTATTTTTTAAATACCATTATTCTTTAGGTCACTACAAGGTACCTGTCACAACGTTGTCTGCGGCCTTCGCGTCTCCCGGTGTCAAAGCATAAACCTTTGTCGAGCCTACATTCCTCTATTGACCTCCACGAGGCACTTGATAACCTCCTCGGTGCGGTCTGGGAATAGGTACGGTACCAGGTGGTGTAGGGCAATCTCGTACTAAATGTCCCGATACACCGTAGCGATAGCAAACACCTCTCCCTGCTTGACACTCTCCCAAGTGTCTCTTTCCATATGTTTGACAAGCTGGGTAGGCTTGCACACACTGAGTCTCATGACCTCTCATCTCTTACCTCTACCCCTTGCCATAATTACCTCTCCTCCACTGGCTCCAACTAGATCCCTGCTAATAGCCTCAAGGTTTGGACCTCTTCTTCTGTCCCTGCTCCTCGGCACCCATTCGCTCACCGGCCTCAACCACAGCTACTCTGTCTACCAACTTGGCAAAGTCTTGCACTTTCAACATTGCCACTTGCTTATAAATTTCTTACCTTAGACCTATTTCAAACTGCCTCACCTTCTTTGCCTCATTAGAAATAATATACGGGGCGAAGCGGGATAATTCTATGAACCTCGCCGCGTACTGCTGGACTGACTGCTGTCCCTGCCTCAGATTCAGGAACTCCTCCACTTTGGCCTCCCTGACAGTGGCCGTAAAATATCTGTCGAAGAACAAATCTTTAAACCGGGACCAAGTCATAGCTATAGGCACTACCCTCTATTCCTCCAATAATTTCATCGCAGTCCACCATCTTTCAGCCTCCCCTGTCAGATTATAGGTGGCAAATAAAACCCTTTGCTCCTCCGTGCACTACAGCACTGCCAAAACTTTTTCTATCTCCTGCATCCAGTTTTCAGCGACTGCATGATCCACTCCTCTTGAAAATGCTGGAGGATTTATCTTGGTAAATTTCTCTATCATGCACCTGTGACCTGCAGATGGGCCTCCCTACTCTATAGAGCTCAATGCGATCTCAACCATGACTTGCTGAGCCACACTGCGTAATATTGCATATTAATCAACTTCGCCTGCACTTGAGGGCCCTGCACCCTCACTACCACTGGCATGAGCACTGCCACTACTTAGATCCATTCTGAAAAGATAATAAACATAGCTCAGGAACCTTATCCTTATAACTTACATATCTAACCAAAACTCATATTATCCCTTCTATCTTAACATCCTTATCTTAATTCAAGATCCAGTCCTACACTTCGAAAACACAACCCGGCAATAGTTTACTATGACTTTCCTAAAATCGTCACCCCAAGAAAGACACAGAAACCACCATGATAGTTGTAACGCCCCGAAACCGCCACGTGGGGCCCAGAGTATTATGAGACCAACACGTGTCTCTGATACCATTCACATAGCAGAAATAATTAAATAAACTCAAACAAAATACTAGAGTTCTATATTTACATATGCAGATCCATATAATTACAATCTCATTCTTCATATTATAAAACCAGAATTAAAATATATTAAATGTAAAACTAAACACATATCCATTCTGACATATTCAACTCACAAAAACTACCCCGCCCTTGAGCTATCTAAGCTCGATCACTCGGAAGACCTGAAAAGATTGATAAATCGACAAGGTGAGACACCTCTCAGTAAGGAAGAATTAATTTACAATAGTGTGTGGCTGAAGTGTTTAATATATATAATTAAAATATCCATACAAATGCATTTCACCACCAATAGCAGACAAGATAATGCATTCATATCATGTCATGGTCAACTTCTCTGTCACCCAATCACACGCCCACATACATAATTATTTTTACTGGTAATTCTCGAGAATAGGGAAGTCTGCCCGCCCAGGCAAGTAGATTTCCTCTACTCTAGTGCTAACACCAGGGCACTCACTTTTCTCAGTAAGCCCTTGGGTTATGTATTCAAGTAAAGTCTTTGAGAATAGAGAAGGTCACCCGCCCATACAAGTGGCTTCCCTCGACCCTGGTATCCACAAATAATTACCAGAGTACTCGCCTTCCTCAGCAGACCCTTAGATGGAGTAATCTACTTTACCATAAATACTTAATTAATTAAAGTCACAGGCAACCAATAATAATCGTTTCACAGAGCTCCACACATATATGCATACCACAATCAATCCACACAGGATAATCCACACAGTCTTCAATCATACCCACACATGGTCCATAACCATACAGAATACAACATCTACACAAGACTCTCATCCATAAAGAAAATACATGTCCACATAGGACTATCATACATACAGTCTACATGTCCACACAGGACTGGTCCATATAGGACTATCAATCACATAGGTTTCACGGTCCACATAGGACAAACCAACACACATATTACAGCACAAACCACTATGTTCATGGTAAATAGGTAAGCAAACTCCTTATACCACTGCCAATGTTTACCCCCAATATAAACGCCCATATAACGACCTCCTCATACCACCGCCAACGTTATATGACGATTATACTGGGCATGATATAACGACCTCCTCATACCACTGCCAACGTTATATCACAATTTACATGAAGCACAACACAAATCAATAACAAATCCGACCATTCAAACACATCCACACAATTACCACAGTATACACAATCAAACAGTATTTTCAACCAACCAGAATTCGCAACACAACAATATTCACAATCACAATGATTCATCATTCCACAATACTCACAACCATTTAATTAGCAAAGTTGGTTTCATGCCACACAATTTTTCCCAATATAATATATAATCAAAACCATATTTTCATTTCCTGCACCATTCAGTATAATTTACCTAAATATATAAATTTTATACTCAAAAATTATCTAATTAAAAATTAGTAAAAATCTATCATAAAGTATTTTCCCTTACCTGCTCCTTGAGATCCTTGCCTAAACCGAACAAAATGAGACCACGTATTCCAAAAATTCCACCTTACTCAAATCTTAGAAAAATACCCATTTTTTTGATCTAGGTGTAATCCCAATAGGAGGTGAATTGGGTATTTTAAATTTCTTTAAAACCTATTTACCTCTTAGTCCCTCTTTCTAAATTCAACAAATTACTGATCAAGTTCGTGTGAGGTTATTTAACATACATTGATGCAATATAAGTAATGAAGTGTGTTGTGAAAATTAAAGAAATAAGGGAAGAGAGAATGCAAACGCGATTTTACAAGGTTTAGCCAACCCAACCTACGTCCTCGCCTTGAGCAACCCACTCAAGGATTCCATAATAATCTCTACTCCTTAAATTGGGACGAAGCTTCCCTTACATCCGCTGCTTACAAGAGGTACAACTTCTTCCTACTCCGCTGCTTACAAGAGATACAACTCTCTCCTCAAATTCGGTTCACAACCCGAACCATGATTACAATATAATATCAAATCTGCAAAACACTCAATGTTGCTTCTAATAAAGATAGTGAGTACAATAAAAATTCTTAACACATAATCATATGATCAAACTTGAAGTTCAATATGTATGTAACGATATAATTGTTATATGCAAGAATATGATTCACTAAATTTCCCTTTTATCAAATCTTCGAAAAATATTTATATAAGTCAATGCTTTGGAGAACTCAGGTTAAATCTTTGAATACATAAAAAGCTTTGAAGACTGCAAAGATTTGAAACACACTTTGTCACAACAATATTTCTCTCAAAATATGATCTTTGTAATACGCAACTTTATATATATATATATATATATGATGTGATTACCAAAGATCAAAACCTAATATAAGATTTTCAGAAAATATCTCTCAATTATACATACATATATATATATATATGAACTTCTAAGGGTATTTAATTAAATGGTTTTGAAGTATCCAAAATATCAAGTCTTTAACTAAAAACACATTTGAATGATAACTATTTAATCAATGGCAAAAGAAAAACTTTCTCAAGTAATGAACTTGTCAAAACACTCTCTATATGTATATGAACAACTCAAGATCGATCTCTCTCTAATAATATTCAATAATAAATGATGAGATGAGAAACTCTTGAAAATAATAAATCGATTTACCAAACCTCAATACCAAGTTGAAATCTAGATGTGTGAATGGAATCCCTTTCGTTTTTCTGAGTTGATTTGCCCATGCTTCATAAGTATAAGTTGGAGTGCAGGCAATCGTATAGCAATATGTTCAAGTCTCTCAAAGCTATGTCAAAAAGATGTTCTATTCTCTTCCAAAAGTCTTCCAGTACAGCACTAGGGTTTAGATGATGTATATATAGGTATTTTGCCCTTCGGATAAATCTCAACCGTTGGATCAAAAAATAGCTCGCGTGTTCTTTCATTAAAAATTAGATTTTTAAACTTTCCCGTAGGTTCAGGCGATTGAAGTTAAAATATCAAACGACTGAAGTTTCTTAGAGCTTCAAAAAATCAACTTGGACACAGGGTCAGGCGACTGAAGTCTGAGTTCAGTCTTCCGAGGTGCTTCGGCCAGGTTCTGTGTTTCACCATTAATTCTTTAGGCGACTGAACTTAATCTTTGGTCTTCCGAAGAAATTCTTTAGGCGACTAAACGTTGAGTTCGGTCTACTGAAGTTACCATTTTCTGAATTTTTTCTTTCTAGTTTAAAATTCTGCTTTGCTCTCTTTCTTGACTCTTTTATAAAAATATTTTCCTGAGTTTTGAAAATATATCTAAGTCCATAAATATCCCCAAATGATGTTCATGAAATGCATGAGTCCTAAGGTCATTCTAGGCTATATGTTGAGCCTCAAATTAAATCATATGAATATGTAAGTACATTAGTTCTAAGTACCCATTCTCATGACGTTCTTGAACTTGTCGCTTGCATCTTCATTCTCCAACTCTTTTAGATCCATGGATTGAGCCATGATATGTATGCTTTAATCTTCATGCTAAATATTGTTCCTTTTCATAATCTCAATGCACAGATCAAATACCAAGTGATTTGTCATTATCAAAACTGGATTGGACTCATAGAGTCAACAATCTCCCCCTTTTTGATGATGACAAATACACGAGTAAAAATACAGAATAAAATGGGTTACGCCTAATAAGGCTCCCCCTCAAATAATGCATCAAAATATTTAGTAAGTGAAATATGCTCATGCCAAATGAAATATGCTCATGTTCATACATACGTTGTTTAGCCTGATTCCAAATAAAATGTGCTCATGTGAGTACACAAGTTGTTTAGTCTAATTCTTCTCCTATAGCCTGATTTTTCTCCCCCATTACACAATTAGTGTTGCCAACAATTTTTGCTATTATTCTTCTCCCCCTTTGCACAATTAGTTTTGCCTACAATTTTTGCTTTTGCTCCTAATTTTTTAACAATTTTTGCTCCTGATATGATTTTTAACAATTTTTTGCTCCTGTTTTTTCTCTCCCTTTTGACATCAACAAAAAAGTGTATAATAATAATGCATGAGTGGACATAACCTTATGTTCTTCTCCCCTTTGAAATCTTAAAGTTTTGAAAACTTGTTCAACCATTAGATTTGAAAAATTTACTCCTCCCCCTTGCTAATGTATAAAGTTGTGTTGTCGAATGTAAATTGCATTGTGAACATACACAGTGTGGCAAATTTCAAAGATAATGTGAGAATACCAAATGTTAATTAATGTGATACCGAATGTGATACCAATTGTGAAAATTAAGTAACGTTGCTCCCCCTGAATTATGTCATCTAATATAATTCTAGGCAACCTCTCAACTATGCATCAGACCTAATTCACACCTAATTTGGATAAACCTATCTTCCGCAAGTGGTTTCGTGAATATGTCTGTTCATTGTTCATTTGTGCATACAAACTCAAGTGTCACATCTCCTTTTTGCACATGATCACGAAGAAAGTGATGTCGTATTTCTATATGCTTAGTTCGTAAATGTAATATAGGATTCTTTGAGATGTTTATTGCACTCGTATTATCGCATCTTATAGAAATTGTTTCATAGCTTAATCCAAAATCCGTTAGTTGTTGCTTCATGTATAGCGTTTGAGCACAACAACTACCTGCCGCTACGTATTCTGCCTCAGTTGTGGAAAGAGCTATTGAATTTTGCTTCTTGGAAAACCAAGAGACCAACGAATGTCCTAAGAAATGACATGTACCACTCGTGCTCTTTCTATCCACTTTACTACCTACAAAATCAGCATTTGAATAATTGATAATCTCAAAAGATGTATACTTAGGATACCATAACCCAATTTCCACAGTTTCTATCAGGTATCTAAGTATTCGTTTGGTAGCTAACAAATGTGACTCTTTTGGTGCCGCCTGAAATCTTGCGCACAAACATACGCTAAACGTTATATTAGGTCGACTGACAGTCAGATATAGTAAGCTACCAATCATTCCAAGATATAGCTTGACATTTATTCGTATACCTTGTTCATCTTTGTCTAATTTCAATGAAGTGCTCATAGGTGTTCCTAGTATTTTTCCATCTTCCATATTAAACTTTTTGAGTAGATCTCTAATATACTTTGATTGATTTATAAATATTCCATATTTCGCTTATTTGATATGAAGTCCAAGGAAGAAATTTAGTTCACCGATCATGCTCATCTCAAATTCATTTTGCATAGTGCTAGCAAACTCATTGCACAGTTCTTTATTTGTAGCTCCAAATATGATATCATCTACATATACTTAGACTAGGACAATGTCATCTTTCTTAGACTTTATGAATAGTGTTGTATCTATCCTTCCTCTGATAAATCCATTTTCTAATAGAAAACCGTTTAACTTTTCATACCAAGCTCTAGGAGCTTGCTTTAAACCATACAAGGCTTTTGTTAGTCTATAAATGTGATATGGATTCTTATGGTTTTCAAAACCTGGGGGTTGTTCTACATATACTTCTTCACTTATGTAGTCATTTAAAAATGCACTCTTGACATCCATTTGATATAACTTGAAATCCTTATAAGTAGCATAGGCTAAAAGCATTCGAATGTGTAATAACCCAAAAAGGGTTATACAAGATTAGTGGGGTGATTCCAAAAAAAATTATTAATTAATTAATCAAATTTATAAAAAAAAAAGAAAAAAAATAATTAAAAGTTATTTTATTTTTTATAAATAAAATATATTATTATTAATATTAATTGAATATATTATTATTATTATTATTATTATTATACATCTTTAGGATCCTTCCTGAAGGAAGGATCAGAGAAGGAAAAAAAAAAATTTCAAGAGGCATCTGTGCAGGCCTCCTCCTTCCCCCACAGCTTCTCTGAACTCTCTCTCTCTCTCTCTCTCTCTCTCTCTCTCTCTCTCCTCTTTTTTCTCTCTCCCTCTCTCCTTAGTTACGTGTCAGATTTTTGCCCGATCAAAAATTGGAAGATACCACTGGACTCCATTCTCCGCTGTCGTCATTTCTACAAGAGCGGATCGGTGGTAGAAGCGGCGTAGATGTATCTCCTAAGGTAAGCCAAATCTCCCTTTTTCCCTCATTTCTTGCAAATTATAAGTTCGATTGACGAACGGACACCACCACGAGAATTTAGGGATAATTCTTTACAAGTCTAGCGGGACAGAATTCTCATGGGGTCGTCGTGGGCAAAACCCCAAATTTGGGGTGCGGGGATTATTAAGGGGCTTATTTTTAATTAATTAGGATTAATTTAGAAATGTTAAAATGTTGAGCGTCTGGAGTTGAAATAGAATTTTCGAAATTTATGGCTCGGGTGAGTGCCACGGGTGTAATTTTGGGACTTGCAGGCAAAATTCATAAAATTAAGTTGAGGTGTCAAATATTGGTTTAAATGTTAATTTGGAGTACATGATACCTAGGGAAGGCTAGATGGGTAGTATTTTGGAGAAATGAATTAATTAATATGGAAAAAATGCAAATTGCAGGAGTTGAATTTCGGGCGCCAAGGGCGTAGGATTTGGGTCCTAATAAGACTCTTAGTAAGTTAGGTAAGTGGAATAAATTATAACAGTATTTTTAAAATTACCATTTGAATTAATATATGAAAATGAGCATATTGTATTTTGCCTGAAAATTATTATGATATAAATATCAGATAAATTGTATGGCATTTGAGTAATATTAATTTGTGATGCTTTGGAGTTTGAAATTAATATATTATGAATATTAGATGAAAACTGTGCGGCACATAACATGTGTTGAAAAATGTGAAATATAACGATGGGTATTTTCTGAGAAAATATTGAAATGAAAATGATTGATGTGATTAGTGGAAAATAATGAAATGTGGTATTTATATGTGAGTGGAAATTATTTGCATGAGAAATGAGTTTGTACAAATTATTGATATGAGTATTTTGGGAAAATGTGAAAAATACGTGAAATATGATATATGTTATTACGAGATGATGGAATGTGCACAGAAAATGATGAGAATATTTATATTGAACTGAATTGTGATATACTGGAATATGATTGATGAAATGCTAATACCGCATAATGATTGCGGGTATGTGGTAGTGAACCCTGATGGATGGTTATGATATTGAGCATGATACCGTTGCTAGTGGTGTAGTGCAACCACACGGTCTCTTGGAGCGTGTGGCGTGACAGTCAACTATGCCATTTTGTAGGGTTGTTGGGCCCCATGAATCCGAATCAGGGATATAGGCCGTCCAGTCGTACTACAGACGCGATATGATATTTTGATCTAACCAGTTCGGCCAACCGCGGTTAGATCTGGCCTTCGGGCCGCACAAGCTTGACCATAGGGGGAAGCATGACATGGATAGAAAGATCCTCATGGTGGCCGTGAGTTACAGATGCAATGTTGGTATTTGATACCAAGGATACTCATGAGCCAGAAAGTAAAGTGAAAATAGAAAGTGAAAGAATGATAAAATTGACTAAAAAGAGAAATGAAAGAAAGAATGAAAATTGAGAAATAAAGAATGTTAAATATGAGAAATGAACCGTGTGAGTTAATAATATAAATAATTGAGGTGAAGTGAAACTCTTTGTCTGAGGGCTTACTGAGTAAGGTGAGTGCCTTGATAGGTATCAGATGTGGTCATACCCAACTGCATAACGTCTTGGGGCAGAGGGAAGCTACCTATATGGGCAGGTAATCTTCCCTATTCTCAGGAACTTCATAGGAAAAAATGTGTCGGAATGATTGAATTTGAGAAATGATTTTAAAGCTTGTAAAAGCTTGTGTTGTATATCTATATGACTATGAGAATATATTTGTCAGTGTATTTTCTCAGGTGAAATGTTATTGTGAAAAGTAAAGCATGTTATAACTGAACTCATATGGCCACACACTGTAAATAATTTATTCCTTCTTACTGAGATGTGTCTCACCCAAATTATCTAAATTTTTCAGGGAACAAGGATGAAATTAGGAATAGCTTCTCAAGAGGGGGGGTGAATTGGAAACTTTTTATATTTTAATATGTTTTTCTAATCCTTTTCTTTAGATATTGTATAAAAACACAACAGATAATTTATAAACACTCCTTAGAATACTTGTAATCTAAATAGACAAGATAATCAATAAAACTAAAACACTTTAACCACTCAATCAAGAATGATATTGCTTTTGTTGATTTCCTTGTGAATATATATAACTTGCTTTGAAATGACTTTTAGTATACGCCTCACTTGATTTAAGATTTTCGCAGATTAACCAAAGTACTCCCTTTTGGGTTTTCGCAAACAGTTAATCGAAACGTACTTTCTAAGAATTCTTATTTCTTTTTCTTTGAAACTTGTTTCCTGCACTTTGAAATCACACAGCAAGTAAAGTATAAAAAATAGAGAGAAAGACACAAGATTTTTACGAGGTTCGGCCTCAACACAGTCTACGTCCTCGCCCTTGGCAAAATACCAAAGGCTTTCACTATAGCAGTTCCGTTACCAGGTGGAACAACACCTGTTTACAATCACTCCTTTGATCAAGGCTAGAGCCCGCCTTCTCCAAACAATATGCCCTTGTTTGGTCAATGTTTCAATAGCCTGGAATCATCCAAAATCTACAAGAGAAATATCAAAACCTGATGTACAAGAGAAGCTCACTCACAGAGCAGATTAGTGCAGATAAGAACTATGTACTTCAAAAGATAAAATATCAAGAATGAAATAAAACTTTTGAAGCTTTTCAAAGAATTCACCAAAATCCTTTTCTCCAGATGAGAAATCAGTAATTCTTCAGGATTTGATAAACAAAAGATCAAAACAACAGTACTTTCAGCTTTGCAAGAGATTGAGTAGAGTATTTTGAGAGCAAGAGAGCTTTGAGAGAATTTCAATGCTTGGGATAATATTTTTATTCATAAGAACCATGTATTTATAGGCTTCTAAGTAAGTTTCCTTGTTGCAAGAATTTCCTTAAAAAATTTCCCAAGATATTAGAAAATTTGGGTTTCAAACGGCTACAATTAAAATAAGAGTTTTAAAATTTTTGCTTGTTGAATAGTGTTCAAACGTCTGAAATGTCGAGGTCAAACGTCTGAAGTCTCTTAAACCCTTAAAAAATAGAACTGGATACAAGGTCAGACGTCTGAAATCAAGGTTCAGTCATCTGATGTCACAAGTTCAGTCACCTGAAGTCGCAAGTTTAGACATCTGAACTTGCTGCTGCAACTCTCTGCCTGTCCTGAAAATTTTTCAGACGTCTGCACTTAATCTTCAGACGTCTGAAGTAATTCTTCAGATGTCTGAACTTAAGGTTTAGTCATCTGAAGTTGTCACTTCAGTCATCTGAACTGAGCAGTTCAGTCATCTGATCTCCCAAAAACTTGTTTTAAAAAATTTTCTTCTTTAACACTGTTTTGCTCTCCCATGATTTTATAAAAACTCAATTCAATATATTTAAATAGGTCTTTAAACCTTGATAATCTCTTATAAAAAGCTTCAAAATATATTTCAAAGATATTTTGCCTTTTGAAATACTTACAAATATGTTTCCTAAGCCTTCATGCTTGAGTTTTCTTTGCTCTTGAGATTCTTTGAACAATTTGCTTGAGCTTCAAATATGTTAGACCCTCTTTGGAACATTGAGAAGTTATCTTCATACTTGTCTTGTACTTATTCTTCTCTTAAACCATACTTGAGCTAAATTTAAGCATGCTTTAAGCCACACTTGATCCATATTTCTTGAAACATAAAAAACTCAACCTTTTTCAAGTTAAATCATCCTTTGTTTGCTATCACCAAAACCAATTGAAAAACCTTGTTAGGTCAACAAGGGATAAATTAGGTGATAGGGCTCCGTGATCATAGGGAACTGGGACCCTAACACACAGAGTGAGTTTTGTGGACTAGGGGAGGTGTAATTCCCCTAGAGTTGTTTGTTTTTGAGGTTGTGATGGTAGGGTATATATTTGTATATATGTTGATACTCTGGGTATTGTATTCTAGTAGTTAAGTATGTATTAACTTCCGCTGTTAGGTTTTATAAATAAAATAACTTTTTACCTGGTACCCAATGCGGGTCGGGTCGTATGAATGATAGTAGGATTGTTGATGTGGCCGATTTATGGATGTTGTTGATGACAAGTGAAAATTTATTTATTATTGATTTTTTAAAAAAAAATTTGTATGAAAATTGAGGTGTCACAGAATGACTTCCATTCTAGCTACAGGTGCATAAGCCTCTATTGCCTCTTTTCTTATCGATCTCAACGCACAAATCTCATAGTCATTTGCATTATCATATAGATTGAAACCGATAGCATATAACTTAGCCATTTGACATATTTGAAATCTTTTAATAGATTTGACTTGAAGTTTGAGAGCTTGTGAAGTGAGATTTTGCAAATACTCTTAACAATTTAATTATCATTAAGTTCGGAAGAATATTCATTGTGTGTGAACAATATTCAAAATAGTTTGTGGAGGCGAATATATCCAACTACATAGGCCAAAGAGCAATTTGGGAGAATATTGATTTTTGAATACTGCTCTTTAGGTATTTCTGATTTTCCAATTATTGGACGGTACCTTATAAGTATGTCTTCAACTTTAAGTAAGGGTATGAGCCTATAATAGATGTATCTTTACCGGATATGATCATGGTATTGTAAAGATTTCTTGTGGAGGAAATTGCTTAATCACAAATCAAAATTAGGGATTTTTACATTTTAAGCACAAAGGGAATATTTATTAAAAATGTCTTGGTAAACAATTTAATTCCCTTAGAGAATGTCTTTGATTTGATTATAACAGGATGTCTTTTAATAGGCACTTGAAGGATATAGAGTTTATGATTTATTAATGCTTGTGGCTAGAATGATGATTGATTTAATCCTTTGAGGCTCCAAGAATGAGTTTAGGATTAGATAATTTTTAATATATATTTTATTCCTAAGACTCGGTCTTATGCAATGGACATAATCTGCTTAACTTAAGATTTTAATAGTTGAGCATGGGTTAAGCAATAAGAATTATTCGTTAAACAGCAATGCTTTAGTCCATTTGGAAGCGGATTAATTCTTCAATGTTATGATTTATGTTACTCACTGCTAAGATATAAGGTTCCTGATATTTTAATTAGTTAATCCTTCAACCTTTTACTTTGAACAAATCGAAGTTAGCATGCTTTAACCAATATTTTATATCTTATCCAATCATTATGATATATATATTCATTAAGTAGTCAGATTGGATATATTACTTATAAGAAATCATATTGGCTTGCTTTTCCAAGATTCTTAGTATTTAAAAATTTATATAGTAAGTGCATATACTAACTTTTGACTTTTAGATACTAACCATTTCTAAGCTTTTAGTCATCACCTACCCTATAACTAGTCCTAAGAACAAAGAAGGAATTAAATGATCATGTAATTCCAATTTGAACCCTTTTTTGATTACCCATGTCATTTTCTTGTCTTTGTCTCGGACACCTCTAAATGGACACTTATATCCGGTATGCCCTTTCATTTTACATAATAAGCAAGTTTTGTATATTCGTGGGAAAGTATGTTTATTTCTTTCTTCTTACTCAATGAGGCATAGCTATGGAATTTTTGAGATACATCCGAACCCATTTTGAAAATATAATTTCTTTTAACTTCTAAGGGTTTATTTAAAATATCTTTACTTGTAACCCTGGAAATTGTTTCAGCATGTTTCTCTATTTTTCTATCTAAACAAGTGATCTTCAGAATCTTCGTGATTTTCTTTTTTTCTAGAATAGCATGATAATCTTTTAATTCTTCTAATTGTTTAACTGTCCTTTCATTTTCATTTTTCAAACACATTTTATTCTTAGATGTCCTAATTAAAAGCTTATGCATTTTAACTAAAGCTTTTTCTAGATCTCCATATGAAGGCATGCTTTCATTACACAATTCAACACGTGATTCAACATAAAATTTATTACAGTAAACATCACATGAATCATTGCATGCATTATTAACGGAATTATCAACAAATGATTCCACACCTGATTCATTACAAGAATTGTCATAATATTGATCATTTGAATTATTGCATGCATCAATAGCAATATTGTCACAAGTGACACTGCATGAATCATTATTAGAATTATCAACATATGATTTAACACATGATTCATTACATAATATAACGCAGGATTCATCACATGATTTTTCATAAGATTTATTGCAAGATTTATCACAAAAATCATCACATGAATCAATAAGTGAATCATTATATGAAATAGGCCGAGATACATATACCTCCTCCTCGACTAACTCATTTTGCTTACAATTTGCCACCTCTTGATCATTTGAACTTGACATTTTCAGAGTGGTGGTTTCTTTCTGCTGGGTTTCTTCATACTTCCTATCAAGTTCTTCCCAAATATCTCTTGCACATGAATATGCCATAAATTCATGAAAAATATTAGAATCTAGAGCACAATAAAGCATATCCATGGCATTTGAATTTGCATGTATTAAACTAGTATCATTTTCATTTGTAGACACACAAACTCCTTTAATTATTACCTGCTAAGCCTTCCAGTCCATTGATTTTATAAAAACACTTATTTTTATTTTCCAAGCCGAAAAATTTTCACCGTAAAATATTGGAGGACTAAGATAAGATCGTCCCTCATCGAATGGGGTTACACGGATGTGGGTCGTGTGATCTTTTTACAAATGAACTATTAAGTCTATGTACACCCGCTCTGATACCAAATGTTGATTTAGGTGTAATCCCAAGAGGGGGGGGGGTGAATTGGGTATTTTAAAATTCTTTAAAACCTATTTACCTCTTAGTCCCTCTTTCTAAATTTAACAATTACTTATAAAGTTCGTGTGGGGTTATTCAACATACATACATGCAAAATAAGTAATGAAGTGCGTTGCGGAAGTTAAAAAGATAAGGGAAGAGAGAATGCAAACGCTATTTTACGAGGTTCAGCCAACCCGGCCTACGTCCTCGCCTTGAGCAACCCACTCAAGGATTCCATTATAATCCTTGCTCCTTAAATTGGGACAGAGCTTCCCTTACATCCGCTACTTACAAGAGGTACAACTTCCTTCTACTCCGCTGTTTACAAAAGATACAACTCTCTCCTCAAACCCGGTTCACAACCTGAACCGTGATTACAATATAATATCAAATGTGCAAAACACTCAATGTTGCTTCTAACAAAGCTAGTGAGTATAATTGAAATTACTAACACATAATCATATGATCAAACTTAAAGCTCAGTATGTATGTAACGATATAATCGTTATATGCAAGAATATGATTCACTAAATTTCCCTTTTATCAAATCTTTGAAAAATATTTATATAAGTCAATGCTTTGGAGAACTTAGGTTAAATCTTTGAATACATAAAAAACTATGAAGATTGCAAAGATTTGAAACACACTTTGTCACAACAATATTTCTCTCAGGTTTTCAACCACAATATGATCTTTGTAATACGCAACTTAATATATAAATATATATATATATATATATATATTGAAATTAGAAAGAGCTTCCCAAGAGGGGGGTGAATTGGATTCTTTTTAATTTAAATAATTTTTGATCTTTTGCTTATGACACCAAGAAAAA
This sequence comes from Malania oleifera, assembly GCF_029873635.1. Classification (NCBI taxonomy): domain Eukaryota; kingdom Viridiplantae; phylum Streptophyta; class Magnoliopsida; order Santalales; family Ximeniaceae; genus Malania; species Malania oleifera. The sequence goes on along the minus strand of NC_080429.1, from coordinate 13,765,989 downwards.
CACAATTAATAACTGATACTTGAAAATACTGAAATTTAAATTCACAAGCCAATCAATGAAATCAAAGCAATTCAACCACTCAACTAAGAATATTAGTACTTTTGTCAATTTCCCTGTGAATGTTTACCACCTTCTTTGAGTAACCTCTTCGTATGCACTTCTCTTGATCAAGATTTCCGCAGATTAACCAACGTACTCCCTTTTGGGTTTCAGCAAATGGTTAATCAAAACGTACTTTCTAAATATCAAAAGTCTTTGTTTATATCTAACTTTAAAAACTGCAACCTGCACTTTAAATCATACAACAACAGCTAGTACAGAAAATAGAAAGTAAAGAAGAGAGAAAGACACAAGGTTTTTACGAGGTTCGGCTTCAACACAGCCTACGTCCTCGCCCTTGGTAAAACACCGAAGGGTTCCACTATAGCAGCTCTGTTACCGGGTGGAACAACGCCTGTTTACAATCACTCATTGGCCAAGGCTAGAGCCCGCCTTCTCCAAACAATATACCCTTGTTTGGTCAATGATCCAATAGCTTGGAATCGTCCAAAATCTACAAGAGAGATATCAAAAAGCTGGTGTACAAGAGATGCTCACACAAAGAGCAGATTAGTACAAATTGAAACTATGTACTTCAAAAAATAAATATCAAGAAAGAAATACACTTTTGAATCTTAACAAGGATTTCACCAAATTCCTTTTCTCCAGATGAGAAATCAGTAATCTTTCTTCAGGAAATGATGAACAAGAATATCAGAACCACAATACTTTTAGCTTGCAAGAGATTGATCAAGGTGAGACTTTGAGAGCAAGAGAGCTTAAGAGATTTTCAATGCTTGGTATATTTTTGATTTACAAAAACCATGTATTTATAGACTTCTAAAACAAGTTTCCTTGTTGCAAGAATTTTCCAAGTTGTTAGAAAATTTGGGGCTCAAACGACTATATTTTAAAAAATTAGATTTTAAAAAATTTTCCCATTGAACAGTATTTAGATGTCTGAGGATTTGAGTTCAGACGTCTAAAGTTCCTGAAACCCTTTAAAAATTTAACTGGACACAGGGTCAGATATCTGAAGAAAGGGTTTAGACGTCTGAGGTGCCAGGTTCAAATGTCTGAAGTCTCGAGTTCAGATGTCTGAACTGCTACTACCTGTTTCTGTTTTGATCCATAAAATCTTCAGACGTCTGCACTTAATCTTCAGATGTCTGAAGTAATTCTTCAGATGTCTAAACATGAAGTTTAGTCATCTGATCTGCCACGAACCTATTTTAGAAAATATTTTTCTTTAAAAACTGATTTGCTCTCTTATGATTTTTACAAGACTTATTTCAGAAATCTTAAATAGGTCTTTAAGTCCTCATAATCTCTTGGAAGAGCTTCAAAACATATTTCAAACGATATTTTAGCTTTTGAAATACTTACAAATTGTTTCCTAAGCCTTTATATGTCATGCTTGAATTCTTTCTCATTCGTTACTCTTGAAGTTCTTCGAAAATTTGCTTGAGCTAACTTTATCTGCAAATTCCTTCGTTTCTCCTTGGATCATTGATTAGTTGACCCACACTTGATTCATACTTAATCTTTACTTGAACTATACTTGATCTTTACTTGAACCATACTTGATCCATATTTCCTGAAACACAAAAACTCAACCTTTCCAAGTTAAATAGTCCTTTGTTTGTTATCACCAAAACCGATTGAAAGACCTTGTTAGGCCAACATATATATATATATAGTTATGAACTTCTAAGGATATTTAATCAAATGATTTTGATGTATCCAAAATATCAGGTCTTTAATTAAGAACACACTTGAATGATAACTATTTAATCAATGGAAAAAGAAAAACTTTCTCAAGTAATGAACTTGTCAAAACACTCTCTATATGTATATGAATAACTCAAGATCGGTCTCTCTCTAATAATATTCAATAATAAATGATGAGATGAGAAACTCTTGAAAATAATAAATCGATTTACCAAACCTCAATACTAAGTTGAAATCCAGATGTATTGATGAAATCCCTTTTGTTTTTCTGAGTTGATTTGCCAAGTTTGATGAGTATAAGTTGGAGTGCAGGCAATCGTATAACAATATGTTCAAGTCTCTCAAATCTATGTCAAAAAGATGTTCTATTCTCTTCCAAAATTCTTCCGGCACTAGGGTTTAGATGATGTATACATAGGTATTTTGCCCTTAGGATAAATCTCATTCGTTGGATCAAAAAATAGCTCACATGTTCTTTCATTAAAAATAGATTTTTAGACTTTCCCGTTAGTTCAGGCGACTGAGGTTAAAAGCCCAGACAACTGAAGTTCCTTAGAGCTTCGAAAAATCAACCTAGACACAAGGTCAGGCGACTGAAGTTGGGGTTCAATCTTCTAAAGTCTCAGGTTCAGGCGACTGAAGTCTGAGTTCAGTCTTCTGAGGTGCTTCGGCCAGGTTCTATGTTTCACCATCAATTCTTTAAGCAACTGAACTTAATCTTCGGTCTTCTGAAGAAATTCTTCAGGTGACTAAACGTTAAGTTCGGTCTACTGAAGTTACCATTTTTTGAATTTTTTCTTTCTAGTTTTTGAACTTGTCGCTTGCATCTTCATTCTCCAACTCTTTTAGATCCATGGATTGTGCCAAGATATGTATGTTTTAATCTTCATGGCTTCCATGACTTGTTATCTTTCCGTGCACACTAAATATTGTTCTTGTTCACAATCTCAATGCATGGATCAAATACCAAGTGATTTTTCATTATCAAAACCAAACTGGACTCATAGAGTCAACACCATTTATTACTTACTAGACTTCAAATAACACCATTCATTAAGAAAATTCCAAAACAACTCACTTACCCTGATTTTGGGATGTTTCCCAAACCTCTCAAATCAAAATTCTGCTCTACCTATGTTGTAGAAAATCTTCCTAGGAGTCTCGTGGTAACTTCCGATCGTTGAACCAGGCTAAATCCGGGCAGATTCGAAGAGAGAAGGCAGAGGGGCCATTTTCCGAGAGAGAAATAGAAGGAAAGATGGTTTCCTTCGTTGAAATTTGATTTTGCCTATTTATAGGCAACTTGCCACGTGGCCTCGTCGATGAGACATCAGGACTCATCGACGAGCCTAAGAACACCGCTCGTGGACGAAACCGAGAGCTCGTCGACGAAATTCAGATATATGAGAACCTCTCTCGGTAAACCCTCATCGACGAGACATGCATACTTGGCAATGAGGCTCAAATGATTGCTCGTCGATAAGAAAATTCAGTTTGTCAACGAGTGCCTGCTTGTCACCCTTTTAAAATTTCTTTCCCCTTTCTTCTTTTCCCTTTTCCTTTTTATTATCTTTCTTATTATTATTTTAAATTGTTAAAAATTTTCGGGTCATTACAATAGTCCTACCTCTAAACTGCAAAACAAAACTTCAAATCCTTTTTCTTATACTTTGGTATTGTTTCCACTGTATTCTAGAGTTTACGGAACCTAACAACCTAGGCTCTGATACAAAACTGTAACAACCTACCAATTTTTCATATTTTTTTTCCACATAATAACATACGTAAAAATCCTGCTAAATTGTCATAGTCGTAATCCACTTGGACCCGGTACTAGGGAAAATATCTGTCATACAACTCTGATACCTAAGTAGCGGGAAACATAAATTACATACATACCATAAAACATTAGAAACCATACCAAAGTTCTATTAAATCTGTCACATACATATACATACAGTCATCCGCAAGACCAAAAAGTACTCCTAGGGTCTTAACCCAAAAATCCATCTAACCCTAACTCATCCACTTACCCTATAGATAGGGTAGTCTAGTCCTCTTCTACTGCTGCGGGGCTCTATCCGCCCTCCTACCTGGATTTCTTGAAATGTTTGTAATGCTAGGGTGAGACACCTCTCAGTAAGGGAGATAAATTAATATCAGTGTGTAGTAGTAACATGAGTATTTTTCGTGGTATACATATAAACAATACATAATTCATAACTGGTATAACAGTTGTATCATATTTCGTAAAAACATGGTATATCATACATAGCGTATCATACTAAATTTCTGTACTGAGAAATTATCTTATATGACCATATCATACGTAACTTATTACCCAGGATAGATAGTTAGTTAGCCATCGTCATGTCTTACCCCCCATATGATAGGGTTGTGCGGCCCGAAGGCGGGACCTAGCAATGGAGTACGATGGGCCTATTCCACCTGTGTCGGTCTACCAGAGAAACTACAACACTCCTATAAAGCCACATCGATTGCCATCTCCCACACTCTACATAAGATGTGTGGTAGCACTAACATATTCATAATCATAAACATATAGCTACGATACCGTGCTTTATAAAACTGAACTAAACTATTTGGGTTCTGATAACATATAATATATTTCATATTTAAACATAACTGTTTCGTAATTCAGAGCAATATCTGACGTAAACATATTTCATAATTTCTTTCATATCATATGTAATCATGGCGTTTACACCAGCATACTTCATAACATAAGAATCACGGAATTTACGACAGCATATTTCATAACATAAGAATCACGACATTTACGCCGGCATATTTCATAACATAAGAATCACGGCATTTACGCCGGCATATTGCATAACATAAGAATCACGACTTTTACGTCGGCTTATCATAACATACTTGTACATGAAATTCTTGCATATCGTAAATAACATCATTCTTGCTCTATTTAACATATTCTTAAAATATAGTTCTCGAAAACTACCATAACATACTTATTTGGGAAAACTCGTAGTATTTCAACATAGCATAATTTTCATAAAAATATTGTACTCATGCCACACAATTATACATAACCTTATAAACTCCTAATTAATTCTGAAATCATATTTCCATATAAAACATGCTTAAATAATTTCCCTGCTCAACAACATTATTCCCAAATATAATTCTATATCATATATACTTTACTGAAAATAAATGTTGTTTAATTCATAATAATTACATGGAAAATACTAAGTTAATTTATCCCCTTATCTGACTTACTGAGAAGCCCACAAAATACCCCAAAACTACACCTGTGATGTTCCCAACTCAACACCCTAAAATTTACATTTTTCCAAACAAAATTTCAGTATATTCCATCTACGACACTTTCCTCAGTCTAGAAATACAAAATACCTTATAAAATATTCAAATAATCAACTTGCCTAGATTTTGGTATGGTGCCTAAGTTGGCCTAACTAGTGAACTACTCTAACAGACTTGAAGAGAATCTTCCTAGGAGTAGCGTGGCGGCTTCCAATCATCGAACTGGCAAAGAATGGAGCTAGAATCGAAGAGAGAAGGTGAGAGACATAGGAGAGAGAGAGAGAGAGAGAGAGGGTTTCTGAAAATGCAAAGTTAGCATATTTATAAAATTCAGATTCATCGACGAGACACGTCACCTTGTCAACGAGTCCATGAAGAGAGTTTGTCGATGAATACTTACTTCTTGTCAATGAGTTTCAGGCCCTTAAAATAGCCTTCTCAGTAATTTCTCGTCGACGAGACACGCGTCCCCGTCGACGACCCCAAGAGCCCTGCTTATTGACGAACACTCTACACTCATCGACGAGACCCTGCTGAAACCCCTTTTTAAAATTTCTTTTCTCTCCTTTCTTTTATTATTTAATTGTTATAATTCCCTAGGTCTCTACATGAAACCTAGGAAGGGTTAAACGGAAATTATTCTGAGAGTTGAGTTGAATAATTTGGGATAAATGTGAATTTCAGGCTTTTGGACTACGAACGCCGAGGAGCGTATAATTTAGGGTGATAGTGGACCTCTTAGTAAGTCAGGTAAGGGGAATAAATTATTGCAGTCTTTTCTGAAAATTACTCGTTGGGAAATATGAGAATTTGAATTACGATATTTTACCTGAAATTTATTATGATAAGAGTATCAGATGAAAATTTGTGTGACATATGATTTATACTGAAATATGTTTGAAATTGGGTTAAATGATTTATCTTGAGAATTATGAGATCATGAAATGTGTACTGAAATATGGGATTTGAAATGTTGAAAAATGATGAAAGTGATATGTACTAAAAAAATATATCTTCTAGAAATGATGAAACAAGAGATATGAAAATGTTTTATTGAGAAATGTGAATAATGTAAAATGAGATATGTATATGTATTTATGAGATGAAATGAGTATTGAATTGATGAAATACCATTAAAATGATGAAATGAGTTATAATTACTGAAAATGTGAACATTGCAAGGTCAATGATGCAATAAAAATAATGATATGTGACTACTAGTATGTGAATATGAAAATGAGAATATGAGAATGGGAAATATTGCAATGTAAAATTTTGCAATATAAATATTGAATTGTGAGGATTGAAATATGAAATTATGAAATGTGTACATTAAAATATGAATATTGAAATATGACTAATGAAATACCAATACCGCAAAATGATAGTGGATATGTGGTAATGATAGCCCAGATGGATGGATATGGAAACCCTAATGATGGGTTGTGATATTGTGCACGGTATCGTTAATAGAGGTGATAGTGCAACCACACGGGCTCGTGGAGTGTGTGGCATGGCAGTCTACTAAGCTATTTAGTAGAGGTGTTGTGCCCCCTGAGTCCGGATCAAGGCTGCCGACCAGTCGTACTACAGACACGAGATATATGATATGATATTTTGATCTAATCGGGTCGGCCAATCGTGGTTAGATCCAACCTTTGGGCCGCACAACCTTGACCATGGGGGGAAGCATGGCGTGGAATATGGAGTGAGACCTCGACCATGGGGTGAAGCATGGCGTGAAAAATATCCTTGGGGCAGCCATGACTTACAAACGCAGATGTAACTAAGGACACTTATGAGCTAGATGTGAAATGGAAAAGAAATGGGAATGAAAATGAAAATGGAAATGAAGACGATACAATGTGAGTTAATAATATAAATCATTAAAGCAAAGTAAAACACTCCACTTGAGGGCTTACTGAGTAAGATGAGTGCCCTGATAAGTATCAGTTGTAAGCCATTTCAGGTTAAGAAGATGTGAAAGCGTGTTTCTCTCTATAAGAACAGTGCCCCCGAACCCAAGTTATTCAGGTAAGGTTAGAAACGATATCAGAGCATAGGGGAGCTGTATGTATGGGCGTGTAATCTCCCCTATTCTCGAGAACTTCACTGGTAAACATGGGTTGCATGTGAAAATGATTTTGGAAATAGAATTAAAACTTGCAAAAGCTTGTGTTTTATATTTATATGATTATAAGTAGATATGGTATATTTTCTCAGAAGATATTATCAATGAATGATTATATGTTATGATATAATGAATCTCATACTGTCATACACTGTAGATAATTTATTCTATCTTACTGAGATGTGTCTCACCCAATCATTTGAATATTTCAAGAAACCGAGTTAGACCTGGTGATAGAGCTCCATGATAAGGGGGAGCTGATACCCTGAGTAGACAGGGCGAGTATTCTGAGCTAGGGATGGGGGATTCCCCTAGAGTATTTTGTGTTTCTTTTGGGAATGTGTTAGACATGCATCTATGGATGATTTAGTACGCTGCTATGTGTATTTGTTGTGGTATGTATATATATATATGAAATGACTTCCACTATTAGGTTTGTGTATATGAGAATGATTGTGTACTCGGTACCCACTTTCGGGTCGGGTTATGTATGGTGGTATCAGAGGTTGACGTGGTCGATATATGAGATTATATGTTTTATTTATATGGAAAAAAAATGGTATGAAAAATCGGGGCGTCACAGGAAAGGTGCCCCCTTTTTTATTGTTTTGTTTGACTTCTCTAAGAAGCCTGTCTAGAGCATGTCTTTTTGTATTCTTAAAAGCACTCCCCTCACCGATCACAACTCTCTGTCCTGGGGATGCATTAATCTCCACTTCCTTCACCATTTGTATGAGCTCCTTATGCCTGCAGTAGCTAGTCAGTCATTCTCTCCAGCAATCCAGCAAGCTATGACCCCTTCTGTGACTCCGGCAGCTTTACGGCGCTACTGCTCATGCACCTGCTTCTCTGGCAAGTTGTCGTTCCCAGTGCAAGTATGCTGTTTTTTTAGTCTTGTTCTAGTAAACAATAGGGTTTATTTTCATCATATTGGACGTTCAATTGTGCTTACATTTTGTGCTCTATTTTGGTAGGCTTTTGGAGCTTTGTTCTCAACATTTGGTGAGGTCTTTCATCTTACTATATTTGTTATACAATTTTGTGTATTTGTAAGGCTTATGCCTTTTGTACCAACTTTATACGAATCTTGGTGATAGTGGATTTGGACCGTTGTATCCCGTGGACGTACCTCAATATTTCTTGTGTCTCACTTTATTTATTGTTTGCATTACACCATTGATTTATTTGTGGGAAACACTCATATTATTATTATTTTTTCAACAGATAAGTGAAGGAAGCTCCATTTAAAACATCTATACTAAATAAATACGAAAACAAAATAGTTTAAAGAGAAGTAATTTATTGATTAATGTAGGAGCAACATCTTATTTGATTGATTAACACTTTATGAGCCTTGCATATTATAAATTTTGATTAATAATTGTTAGACATCTAACATTTTGATGGTGTATAGTTGTGTTTTTTTAGATCGATATGTCATATATTTTACTTGGTTAATGTATTATTGTATTATTTTTTGTGGACTTGTGAACAGAATATAATCATTACTTGTATGGACCTAAGCACCTATATAATGTTTTGAAATTGAGAGTACCGAATATTAGGTGGAGGAACTTTCATGTAACTTTTAGAGAAAATATCTATAAAAGTCCATGTTTACATTCATATATAAATACAAAAATCCATCCATCTTATATACGTTTGAAAGTATTAGTTTTAGTCTTAAATTTTAATTTGCGTGCAATTAAATAAAATAGACTATAAAATTATATATAACTACTTCTAAATTCGTTGAAATTCAAACCTAAAACCCAAAATTCATACGCGCAAATACTATCTCAAGTGAAAAATTTTAAAAATAGAATTCACTCGAATCCGATCATAAGTACCAACTCTTTGATTGAACTATAATAAATCCAATTAGTAGAACTCAATTAAATATTTGCGTAAATTATTTCAAAAATATTTTATTTTTTGAGTGTTCAACACACTTAACTGTAGTTTTGTTTTAAATTAAAGAATTTTTTTAGAAGGAGGTAAGAAAAATATATTAGCTCCGTAAAAAATTACAACAATAGAAAAGCATATGAAAGTTAACTTAGACAAGAAAGAAAATCAAAACAAAATTTTACAATATGTAGCATAGATGGTTCTTGCCTCTGAGCCTAAGTGATACTCCAACATTATGCAAAAGACCCATAATCCAATGGAGGAGAGCCATTGATTGCCCTTATCCCATGATTAATGTAGGAGCAACATTCGAGTAATCGACTTCGAGAGTTTGAGTCTCCTCACCCTTGGCTCCTTGCCGTTGCTGAAGCCCTCGCCTGAGTTGATTCGCCCTTGTCGTCTCGTCGCCCTAGCCCTCGCTCAATTGATTGAGTCGCCAATCCTAAAGTTTGAAGGTGTCGTCGCAGCAAAAGCTTCCAAGTCCCATCACGTTGCTAAATTTGACTGGAAACCTCAAACTCTTGTAACTGTTCCAATTTTGAGTATGCCCAAAGGTTGTTCGTTGAAATGCCTCAGAGAGATGTCTTATCTTGGACTCTTGGACGGTGATAATCCTCTTCTTTACAATATTTAAATTTGATTGACTGATTTAATTGAAAATTCGGTTCGATCAAGTAATGGTCGGTTAATAAGACTAATTCTATTAGTTTGGTTTTAGAAAATTATTAACTTAACTTTTTTGATTAATTCGGTTAATTGACCGAATTGCCCGAACCACCCGAATGCTCACCTCTAGTCAAGAGTAGATATTTAATTATTTTATTTATTCCTTTTTTTTCTCAAACCTCAAGAGATTTGCAAAAATTTTGAAATTTCAAAAAGGGTCCACATCTTTTCACTCTCAAGGAAGATCGGTGTTTTTTTTTTTTTTTCCGAATAAAGATAATATCCACTAAACCACTTCTAACAAATTAAATTAGCTGCTCAATTATGGAGATGATAAGCTCTTCCAAATATTACTCAATGTTATAGCGCGCAATATATTGTTTTCTTTTTAGGCGCATTAATTAGTCTAGTAAAGTAAATTAATTAGTCTAATGTGTACATTAGCTACAGTGAGAAAAATTAATATCATTTCTTCTTTTAAAAAAATTAGTATAGTTAAGTGGATGTCCTCGATAACATTATTATTATTTTTATATATTTTATAAATACTTTTGAGGTGTGGATATTATAGTAAACAGACCGAAGAAATTGTGCATTTATTTGAATAATTAATAGAGTAGAAAATATTGAAGGCTTTTTCTATAATTAAATCCATATTGGGCATCCAAAAATATTTTTAAATTCTAAGTCATAAATTATGAAGATTTATTTATTTATTTTTTTAATTATCTATTGTTGTTCGCTATCATTGTGCAGTATCTATAAGGCAGACTAATATTTTTTTTTTTGAAAAAAGGCTTAAAAAATAAATATTTTATTAATGATTTTTTTTAAAATCAAAATTTTAACAAATAAAAAAAAGCTATTAAAAGAAAATAATAATAATCTATTTTTTCATTCTTTCAAAAAAAAAAAAAGCAAAATATTGATCAACAGAAAAAACAACTTTTAAAACATTATATATGTGTATCAATTTCTTTGAAGAAACAAAATCACTAAAATAATAGCAAAGCATGATTATTACATTACTCAAAAAAATCAATAACTCTTTGTTTGAAAAAGTTTTGAATTTAAAGTTGTATTGAATTTGAGATAATATAAAATTGTATTGAAATTTAACCAAATTCATCCAAATGCAAGGTCCAAAATTTATACTCCCAAACGCAGCATAAGCATACTACTCCAATATCATATCATGAAATTAGGAGATAAGAAACACTTGACTACAAGTTTTTAATAGACTTATAAGAGTAGTAGTTTTTTTACTGTCTTCAAATTACAAATAGTTTTCAACGGTGTTGTTTTAAATTTCAATGAATTTCTTTCTTACTTTCAAGCAACTCTCTGTCTTATCTTATTTCCAAAGTACAAAATTTTATTGGCATAATTAACAATTAAGTAAAAAATATAGAACTGAGATATGAAAGAATCATTATTCGTAAAGTCAAATTCTTACATATATAAAATGTATTTTTGATACAAGTAGTAACTGTTGGCGTGAGTTGTCAATAAAGAAAAAAATCAGAGAGATTATAAGCTTATCAGAGATATTATAGGAATAGTCATAACTGCAAAATTCCTTCCATCAAGGGATTAACCATGATTGTGATTCGTAAAATCTGTATAACGATTTTTAGCATGATTATAACTATAAAATTTATATAACCATAAAATATGTATAGCCAAGGACAGGGTTGTTAATCTCTCTATATATTTGCATAATACCTCTGTAAATGAATGAAATACAAAGATAGAGAGTTTGACAGTAACTGTGTGTATGGATCTAAGCACAAATATAATGTTCTAAAATTGGCAAGCACCAGATATTAGGTGGAGAGACTTTCCTATAACTTCTAGAGAAAATATTTGTAAATGTCCATGTGTACATTCATATATAAATATAAAAACACATTCATCTTATATGCTTTTGAAAGTATCAGTTTAAGGTCTTAAATTTTAATTTGCGTGCAATTAAATAAAATAGACTATAAAATTTTATATAACTTCTTATAAATTCGTCAGAGTACAAATCTAAAACCCAAAATCCATACTGCAAATATATACTATCTTAAATGCAAAATTCTAAAATAGAATTCACTCGAATCCGGTCATAAGTTCTAACTCGTGGACTGAATTATAATAGATCCAATTAGTAGAACTCAATTAACTATTTGTGTAATTTATTTCTAATATATTTTATTTTTTGAATGTTCACCACACTTAACTAAAATTTTATTTTAAATTTGAAAATTTTTAAACATATTAGCTCCGTAAAAAATACAACAATAGAAAAGCATATGAAAGGTAACTTAGGCAAGAAAGAAAACAATTTTTTTCAATATGTAGCATAGATGGTTCTGGTCTCTCAGCCCAAGTGATACTTCAACATTAAGAAAAAGACCCTTGATCCAATGGAGGAGAGCCATTGATTGCCCTTATACCAACTTATTGATTTGCATGCAATAGTTGACTTTTTCTTCAAAATGTGCGGTGTATGATTAACCATACGGAAGAATACCGATCGATTTTAAGGAAGGAAGGTCTAAGGTGTTGTGATATGTGACTCACATACTGAATGGAAAACATGCACAAAGGGAAAACATGAAGGAAATCAAGTAGCAACAAGGGAAACCGTCGACGGTAGCTCTCTAACCGTCAACGGTTTGGAGCAGTGTCTAAGAGATATTACTCTCTGCCTGAAACCGTCGACAATTTGGTTCGGGAAATCCAATGTAGATTTTCAAATTTTGAATAATGAGAAGTTAAATTAGTTGGAGTTTGGAGGGAAAAACCTCCATGAACTTTGCATTTATGTTGATTGTGATATATATGTAATGGTTGATGTATTGTTCATGACCTTTGAACAAAGAAGCTAGTGAAATGGTTGCAGTTTGCTCTCGTGGATGTAGGCACTACCGAACCACGTAATTCTTTGTGTATTTGTTGTTATTGCTTTCATATATTTTCTATGGATTGTTTTTATATAATTTACCATTGAGTGTTGCGTTTGTAAGATCATATATTTCTCTGTGCAATTCGTTTTTCACAACAAATTGGTATTAGAGCATTGTTGTAATGGTTTTTGAAACTTTGTCTGCAAAATTTGACGTTGTCAAGTTTGATGGAATCGAAAATTCTTGTTTACGGTAGAGAAGGGTGAAGGATCTGTTAGTGCAACAAGGTATGGTGAAGGTTTTATTCGGAATTCAATCGGAAAGTATGGATGAAGTAAGTTGGAATGAATTGGAGGCAAAGGCAGTATCAACCATCCATCTTTGTTTGGCTGATGATGTGTTATATCACATCATGGATGATGATTCTCTGGCAGCAATTTGGCAAAAAATGGAAAGCCAGTATATGTCTAACTCTTTATTGAGCAAATTGTTTCTTAAGCAAAGATTGTATTGACTTAAGATGGTGGAGGGTTCAGATTTGAACCAACACATTAATGCATTCAATAAGATTGTAAGTGATTTGATGCGTGTTTGTCACGCCCCGAACCCTGAAATGGGACCCAGGGGTGAATTAAGTAACCTAACCTGTCTCTGTATCAATATAAAACATACATGATACCATATATAAGAGGGTCCGACCCCGTGGGGTAACGGATGCCCTATATACATACATACAATACATGTCCATACTCATCAATATACACAACGGAATACGGTCTTTCTTTACATCAAACTGTACCATACCAGAGTCTATACCATATAGGGTTAAACATTCCCACAAGACTATACCTACTACGGGTGTCTACAAAATCCATCACGACAACCCGGTTACAAAACTCGTACCTATCAGGTACTAGAAATAGCTAGACACACCCCCCGCTTTCAGATGCTCAGATGCTAGGATGCTAGTTTCGGCTACCCGAAGGACCTGAAAACATTTGTATATATTTGGGGTGAGACACCTCTCAGTAAGGGAAAAAACAGGTTATATCAGTGTGTGGCATACTAGTGTCATTTTCATACTTCACAACACATATATACGATACAGTTTGAAACACATACGTATAGTTTCAAAACAAGTTCCATACATTTCCATACAATTCTATACAGTTCCAATATTTCCACAAAATCCATTCCAGTTCATACGATACTCAAATACATACATACATACATATGGTCAGTGTCATCACACTACTCACAACTGCACAAGTCACCTAGTCTCACATCTGTTACGTTCGAACACATTAAACTACGAAGGTTTCCGACTCAGGCCCAATAGTGAATCCATTGCTACATATGCAACTACACAAGGTCACCTGGTCTAACCCCGATTACGTTATCATGTGCAAACTACGCTGCGTCAACCTAGGCCCACTATGGTCCGTTGCTACATTCGGTGACCAACCGAATCATACTGGTGATATTTCGCACCCCGGATATAGAGCCGGCCACTCTTGCCCATGATAGTTAGCCGTTACAGGGCATAGCGTACGGTAGTTAGCCGTCCCTAACTGTTACAGCATATGGTAGTTAGCCGCCCCTAGCTGTTACGGCGTACAGTAGTTAGCCGCCCCTAGTCGTTTTTCACAAAACCTGGAATCACTTTGGAACTCAAGTCCCTATACATTTCAGCGTACGGTAATAAGCCGCCACATAGCTATTTTTCACAAATACCTGGAACATTTACATACATACACACGTACCACACTTATTTGGTTTACGGCAGATCATATCGTTTACAATTTCAAGTATACAGTTTATGCAAATATGGATTACGGTCACTTCAATAATACAGTTTAAACAACATAAACGGTTTTCCAATCAAATAAGAGATGATACCTGAAATCCCCAATTTTCTCAAAAACTGTAACCCGAAAATCCTGTGTTTTTACCCTATAGATTTCTCCAAATAAGTTGTCAAAATATACATACGATCGTAACCTACAGGCTTACCGATCCTGATTTCAAAAATGAACTGATATAAACAGAATCCCCTTACCTCAACTTGAAACCAAACCATGAACTCTACGGCCCTCAAAATTACGAACCGAGACTCCAAAATCTACAAATCACAATACTAAATATGCTTACGATCTATACTACTACACATATACCGAATCAGAAATGAAAATTGAGCCTTACCTCGATTTTGGCCTGAAACCCAAAAACGCTCGAACCGAGATTTCGATCCACAGAAGTTGTAGAAAATTCTTCCACGATCCTCGTGGTAACCTCGGATTTCCGATTCTACCAACGATCGGCGAGGAAATCTAGAGAGAGAGAGAGAGAGAGAGAGAGAGAGAGAGAGAAACTTAGTGAAGAAGAAACCAAATATCCCATTTTAAGCCTTTGACCCGCCCGGTTTTCGTCGACGAAAAGTACCTTCGTCGACGAAAAGTCAAGGATTTTGTCGCGGATGTCGGCAGCCTCGTCGACAAAGTCTGATATTTAAACTTTTCCAAACCTCTTGGCTTCTCTTTGTCAACGAACCTCTGAATTTCGTCGACGAAAAGTCTACTGCCTTCGTTGACGAAATCTGGCTTCGTCCACGAAATCTGCAGAAATTCCTTTTATATTTTCCGGGTTCTTACAGTGTTGATGTGAAGTTCAAGGAGGAATATAAGGCACTGATGTTGTTGAATTCCCTACCTGCATCTTACACATATGAGAATTTGGTTACTACTCTAACATGGGGCAAAGAAAGCCTGAATTTGGAAGATGTAACAATTGCATTGCTCGGTTTTCATCAAAGAAAAATGGCCAGCAATGAAATTTCACATAGGGAAGGGCTTGTAGTGAAAAGTAACCATGAACGTGGGAAAGGAAAATTCATGAATAGATCGAGTGGTAATAACTCTCGATTGTAGTCCAGAAAGAAGAAGGACATAAAGTGTTTTAAGCGCGGGAAAATTGGGCACATAAAACTAGAAGGTCCGGAGTGGAAGAAAGGGAATGCTAAAATTCAAGAGGGTTTATCAAAATCTAAAAATGTAGTGGAATGAGACTCATAAAGTAGTGATGGTGATATGATGTTTGTTTCATCGGGTTCAAAATGCTTCACAGATTCTTGGATCCTAGATTTCGGATGTTCTTATCACATGACACCAAATAGATATTAGTTTAGCACCTACGGGTCAGTTAATTCTGGTTATATTCTAATAGGAAATGATGTTGTATGCAAAGTAATTACAATAGGAAATATCGAAATCAAGATGCATGATGGTGTTCTGAGAAATTTATATGATGTAAGACATATACCAAATCTAAGGAAAAATGTGATATCATTGGGCACTTTAGATTGTAACGGTATAGTTACAAGTGTGAAAGTAGGATAATGAAAGTGTGTGGAGGCGACATGATGGTGATGAAAGGACAAAAGGTAACAAGAAATATCTATGCACTGCAGGGTACAATAGTTGTAGGTGGAGCTGCAACTGTAGAATCTGAGTCAGATATTCTATGGCATATGTGGTTAGGGCATATGGATAACTACATGTATTCAGATATTTGGGGGCTGGTGAGGATAGCATCATGGGGTGGATATATGTATTTTTTTGGTTTATCACGAAAGGTCTTGGTATATCTCATGCGGCACAAGTTAGAGGTGTTTGATTGGTTTAACTTGTGGTTAAGGTGGAAAACCAGACCGAGAGAGAGATCCTCCAATCAAACATTGGTATTGAGTACGCTAGTTTAGTTCAAGGAGTTTTGTGAGTATGGCAGGTTGTATGTGAGGCTTTTAAGGAACTTCTTGGTGAAGTAAGTGAGTACGCAACATTTCTCGTTTAACCAATCGCCAAAGGTATCACTAGATGAGAGAGTTGTAGGAGAATTGTGGGCACTACTCTAGTTTGAGTGGATGTCCATAGGTGCACGTTTCTAGTGAAGTGATATCGAGGCTTGGTGTAATGTCCGTACAGTACATCTTTCTCGGATATAGGACAAGTGGGTTCAAACTGGGTGATCCAATGACAAACAAGGTGGTGATTAGTGAAGACATTATTTTTTGTGAGAAAGTCATGATGCAACGTACTCAGGTAAAGGAAGAATATGCCAAAAAACTGTAGCAACAATGAACATGTGAAGCAGGTGGAGTTACAGACTTAGGGCAAAGATGACATGGTTCATATTGTAGGGAGTTTTAACTCAAGAGACTAGCAAGAAAACAACGGGTCCAAATGCACTAGTAGGACACTACTCAGGTATAAATATGATATTATGGTGTTTTATGCACTCATTACTACCATAAAAAAGGTTCCTACTATTTTTCAAGTTGCAGTGCACAACAAAAGGAAAAATAGATGGATGAGTGTTATGGTAGAGGAGATGGAGTTACTGTATAAGGTATGTTGATGCAGACTATGCAAGGGGATTTAATGATAGAAGGTTTACAGCAGGTTTTGTGTTTACTATTATGGGAAGGCCTTGTTGGAAGTCTAGGGCGCAGTCTCAGGTTGTTATATCTACAACTGAATGAGGGTTCATGGCAGAAGTCGAAGCTACCATAGGCAAGTTTAAGTCTTGTTTGGATTTGGTTTTTGTCTCCAGTTGCTAGAAGAGAGACAGTCCCAACCAAATATCCCAAGGTCAAGGTGAAGCAACGAGTTTATGTTTTTAGCTTCTCCTAGGGGGCGTATGTTCACCAAAGTGGAGATTGTTGTGATATGTGGCTCACATACTCAGTGGAAAACATGCACAAATGAAAAACATGAAGGAAATCAATTAGCAACAGTGGAAACCGTTGATGGTAGCTCTCTAACCATCGGTTTGGAGCAGTGTTTGAGAGATTTTACTCTCTGCCTAAAAATGTCAACGATTTGGTATGGGAAACCCAGCGCAGATTTCAAATTCTGAATAAAAGGATGTTAAGTTGGTTGGGGTTTGGAGGGAAAAACCTTCGAGAACTTTAAATATTTGTTGATTGTGATGGATTTGTAATGGTTGATGTATTGTTCATGTCCTTTGGACAAAAAAGATAGTGAAATTGTTGTTGTTTGTAGTCGTAGATGTAGGCATTGCCGAACCGCGTAATTTTTTTTGTATTTGTTGTTATTGCTTTCATATATTTGCTGTGGATTATTTCTGTATAGTTTTCCATTAAGTGCTGCGTTTATATGATCATATATTCCGTTGTATAATTTGTTTTTCACAACATAAGGTAGTTCTAGGGAGAAGAGAAAGAGAAGGAATCCGAGGAATAGATCGTTATGCTTATTTAAATTATTGTTTGTTTTTTCATTTAAAAATTTTCTTACGATGTGTTTGGGAGCATAAATTTTAGATTTTGGATTTGGATTCAGTTGAGTTTAAAAAAAATTTACAAAATTTTGTATTACACCTTGTCCAAATCCATAAAAATTCAAATTCAATACCTCTCCCAAACATAGGATTAGACTTTTTTTAAGTTATAGTTTTAGATATAAAGTTATCGACATGTTCGTTAATGTTGTAATTGTTAAATTTTGTGATAAATTTATTATGTGATTTGGTGGGGGGGGGGGGGGTTAAGTGTCTTTTTTCTTTTTTTTATTTGTCTAGTTAAGAGTATGAACGAGCACAATTCAGTGAAAATCAAATTTCCAAAACTAATTGACCCAATTCGATCGATTCAATTTAGTTCAATTCAATTCTAATTTTAGTTAAAAATCGATTTTCGATTTGGTTTGGGATATATTTAATTTCGGTTAACCGAATTATATAATAATAATTAATAATTATATAAAAATTGTAATATAATCTCAAAATGGTTACCAATTGGATTTAGGGTTCCAATATCCAGACTGCACTCTCCAACAGCCAGCCAGCCTCCAGGTTTCAGTCCGCAGTCACACTCCAAATCCAAGCTTACATGGCCACCATTCGAGTAATCGACTTTGAGAGTTCGAGTCTCATTGCCCTTGGCTCCTTGTCGTCGCTAAAGCCCTTGCCTAAGTCGATTCTCCCTTATCGTCCCTAGCCCTTGCCTAATCACTTGAGCCGCTGCCTCGCCCTCGCTATGGCCATCACCTCTTCCTGTTTCAAACACAATGCTAAATACAAGAGATATCTTACTACATTGTTCGACAATCCGAAAGTTTGAAGGTGTCATCACAGCAAAAGCTTCTAAGTCCCATCATGTTGCTAAATTTGATTGGAAAGCTCAAACTCTTGTAATTGTTCCAATTTTGAGTACGCCTAAAGGTTGTTCGATGAAATGCCTTAGAGAGATCTCTTATCTTGGACGGTGATAATCCTTATCTTTGCAATTTGGTTCAGTTAAATTTGGTTAACCAAATTTTAACCGAATTAACTAAAACTTCAGTTTGGTCGGGTAATGGTTGGTTAATAAGGCTTGTTAGCCTTGGTGGCTGTATAATCATGTTTTATTATGTTTTGATGATATTAACCTATTTGTGGTTCCTAATGTATTCCATCTTTGTAGATCATGTGTTAGTACAAGTTCTAGTGACGAATTCATAAAGTACTGGATCAAAAGCAAAGATCGAATCGAGTAGGTGTCGAGTAGGAAAGATCATAAGGACACTCACTTGGAAAAGGATTCAAGCACACTCAAGGAAGCTTAATATATAATTGTTTATTTGTAATGGGGAGTTTTTGAGGTAGTTTATTTTGTAACTCTTGCGGTTTTGTTTCTTGCACAATTTTTGAGCAAGAGTTGAGCAAAATTGCATATGCATATTAGGACACTTGAGTTTATAAGTTTTCACTCAAGTCACAAACTCACATTTATAGTTTTCAAATATAAAACAAAGAGTTTGTCAAACGAATCCTAAAGGACATACAAGTATATAAGATATCAAAATGATTTTTCAAATGTGTTTTTATTAACAAGATATCTTATATTCAAGGGAAAACTCATTTGGACAAGTATTAAACTTTATTAGACTTAACATATTTCATATACTTTTGTCCAAGAATGTTTTAAGTTATCAAAAGGCTTTTTGACCAGGAAAAATCGAGCAATTGTCATTTAACGTAGTGTAGCCTTGAGTCTTGAATGTCTTTCGGTATTTGAGACATAACTTTTGTCAGAAAAGTCCAAATAAGACGATCTTAGTGTCTATGAAAAGTTAAGAAAAAATCTCACAACTTTCATGTTGATGACTTTTTCTGATTTGGGGTAATCGTCGACGTATGCAAGAAATCGTCGACGGTTTCAGAGAGCCCAGAAAAACCATTGACGGTTTGAGACAGTGACAGAACACCAATGGACGAAAAATGACTAGTTTTCAAAATAGTTTTGTTTTTAATAAAACCCCACAACGACCATAAAATGGCTAGTAGCCCATTTTTGCCTATAAATACAAGTTCTTAGACTTATTTAAGAATGATTTTGATCATTCTTAGTGAAAAACATCTTTGACTACAAAACCTAAACACTTTGCATTTAGTTATTCATTTCAAGTGCTCATTCTCTCTTGCTCTCTAATCTTGTGTGAATCATTACTTGAGAGATTAAGTATGAGATTTGTTTTGTATTTGCAAATTAGCTCATTTGAGGAGCATCTTGTGTAAATCATCTTCTTGGTTGTAAAGGTTCTGTGTGAACCGTTTGGTGAAGGTTCTTGGTGAACCGAAGGCTCTTTGTGATTTGTTCCCGAGTCGTAAGGCTTCTCTACTGGTGAAAGAGTATCCTTTGTGGATAGTTGAATCCTTGGCTTGGTGCTAAGGTGTGTACGTAGGCTTGGAGCCGAACCACGCAAAAATTACGGTGTTGATTTTCTCTCCCTACTCTTTATTTTATTTGTCTTGTGCATGATTTATATTTTGTATATTGTGATTTAATTGCTTGAATCTTGCCAAGAGTTTTATTTGTAGAGAAAGCTCAAATACGCGAAAAGAGTCCATTCACTCCCTCTCTGACTTTATATACTTTCAACTAGGACGTTTAACAATAAGGCTAATTATATTGGTTCGATTTTGGAAAATTATTAACTGAATTTTTTCGATTAATTTGATTAATTGACTGAATTGCCCAAACTAAATGCGCACCCCTAGTTAAGAGTAGATATTTGATTCATTTTATTGTTATTAGTATGAAACAACCAAACATAAAAATATCATATTCTTGAGAACTTTACAATAATTATTTTTTCATTTCCAATAAATACTGCTAAATGTGCAAATTGAGAATTTTGGATGAAAATAAAATTTAGGGACTAGTGTTGTCTTTGGAAAAATTGGACGAAAATATTAAAAAATATATGAATAAAGGAAGAGAGAGATAGAGAGATAAAAATATTCAAAAAATAGGAAAGAGTGAAGAAGAAGAAGAAGAAGAAGAAGAACAACAACAACAACAACAACAAATTAACTTCCTAGTGTTGACGAAGTAAAAAGGTTAAGCTTGAGATGCAAGTACTTATTTGTATTTCATTTCAATCCATGATTATATACCATGATGGTTTCAAATTGCATTATTTTTTTGAAGGACTTGAAAATCTAACCTAAACAAGCTCTTCAAATCTACTCAAACTACATCAAAGTATGTAATTATTCAATTGTAAATACTTAGCAAAACTATTCTTCCCATTGTGCAGCCCAACTAATCATAGCATTATCGGGCTTGTAGATGCATGGCAGCATGTATTCACTAATCCATGCATATAGTTAATCTGCGATGACATTATATATTATCAAGGTCACTTACATTTTCTACATTTAATCAAAATGCTACCATGATTTTATTTAGCGATGCATGTAAAATTGCATGTTGATAGATATATCACTTTTGAGAAAAAAAAAATTTTTAGCACTTTTTATCTGAAGGCAAGATGTTTTTCAATCTTTTTAAATCATGACATCAATAAAATCATGCATAAGAATCCCAAGAATTTTGTATTTTCAATGTTAATGATTCCTATAAAACGTCAAAAGGCATCCAACAAAGATTTTAAAACCATAGCCAGATAAATATCAATTTCAATAAAAATACGTGCCTTAAGTCATGATTTCTTAGCAATCTTTTAAACTTTTAAAAAGATGATTGAGGAATGTTACATTTATTTACGTGACATTAAATAAATTTTTTAGTGTAATAGTATCAAAGAAATTGTATAGTTTTCTAACCAACTGTCAACGGTTACTATCTACCCAACGATGGTTATTTCGACAGTTTCAGACAGAAGCAATTCCAAAAAAAAATCGTCAACAGTTTTGTCAGTTGCTGATTTGTCGAGAATCCTTGTAGTTAAGGATTGGTTGATATCCGATAGTCTACGATAACTTAGGATTTTTCAGTTGTATTACTTGAATATTTATTTGTATTTGATAGTCTAGGATCTTCTTGATTTGGTATTCAAATACTTTTGAATTTGTAACAACTATACCTTATACAAGTCCTATATATAGGATGTCTTCATATCAATCAAAGTATTCTGCAAATTTTATATGGCATCAGAACTCTTTTCTCTAACGAGGTTTTTTTCTCTTTTCCTCATGGCTGCTTCCCCTGAGTTTGTAATTGTCAACACTTTTGAGCTTCCTAGCAATGGTAACACTCCTCCTATTGCCATCAATGCTGGCTTCCAGCTTCCTCTAAAGTTGACCCCTTCCAACTTCCCTTCATGGCATGCCCAACCGACGTCGTTGCTCATTGGCTATGACCTCTAAGGCTATCTTGACGGTACCATTGTATGCCCGTCACCAACTCTTTCTACTAGCACCTCCTCTATCAGTTCATCTTCTACAGGTGTATCCAATCCGACTTTATAGCGTTGGCTCAGGAAAGATAAGCTTATCCTTCATGCCATCCTTGCATTTGTCTCCAAACCGGTAATGCCGCTCATTACTACTTCAACCACTGCTCGTGATGCTTTGTCCAAGTTGTAACGATTGTATGCCAATCGTTCACGTACTCGTGTTATGCAACTTAAGGAGGAGTTGACTCTCATTTAGCGAGAGTCCCACTTGATCTTAGAGTATCTCCATGTCATCAAGGTTTTAGTTAATGAACTTGATGTGATTAACTCTCCTGTCTCAGCGGATGACATTACTCTTTATGTCCTCAATGGTCTCAGTCCTAAATTCTGTGATGTTGTAGCACCTATTCGGGCATGTGAGACTTTTCTCACTTTTGAAGAGCTTTATGATATACTGGTTAGCCACGAAAGCTACATAAAACATGTTGAATCTCTCAACTCCGCTCTGGTTGCCACTACAAAAACCACTCAGCGTCGCAATACCACTTCCACATTCCACTGCAACCAACGTTCCAGCACTGGTTTGCTATGTGACAAAGTGGGACACTCGGCCAAGACTTGTCACCCGACTTAATGTGTGAAGTCTGTAAATTGTGCTGCTACCACTGGGTCCAACGACAAAAAGTGGCTTGTGGATTCAATTGTTTCTCACAATATCACCTGTTGGCTCAGTTGAGCGTCTAGAGGGGGGGTGAATAGATGTTTTTCGCGGATATGCAAACTTTCTACAAACACAAAAATCTTACCAAGAACAAGTGCATAAAATCACAGTGTAAAGATGCAGCAAATTGCAATAATAGTATAAAAGAGATATGAGAGAAGAGAAACTTAACATGAAGATATTTACGTGGTTCGGCACCCCGCCTACGTCCATGCCTTGAGACCAACTCAAGGATTCCCAAAATCTACTATGATCCTCCTTTAGGCGGAGAAGCCAATACACACAACTGCTCACAAAGAGGTTCAATAAGGTACTCACTTAGAGACACCCTACAATGGCTCACAAAGGGCCTTTCTTTACAAGAAGTTGATGAGAAATAAATACGAATTTAAATGCTCCCTTTGAGCTGAGTATCACAACAATATCCTCACTCAATGTCCTCTTATCAATGGAGTAGAAACAAAAGTAAAAGTAGCAAGAAGAGGGCAAGTGAGTGTATGAGCAAACCCTAGAATGAAAGCACTAATAAATGATCTTGATACGATATGAACTTTCTTGGTTAGAAGTAAATGCAATAACTCCAAACACCAAATGGGCGAGAGGGATGCTGGTGAGACGTTGGGCATTTATTGATGTAAGACAAGGGTCAAACTAGCCGTTCTGCTGCATTTAATGAACGCTGCAGCCCGACATTCGTCGACGAGGTCCGTACTTCGTCAATGAGTTCTTCAGTCAATTCATCGACGAAGCCCTGTGTTCGTCGACGAGTTGCTGGTTCTGAATTCAGACAAGCCTCGGTTTATTTTCGTCGACGAGAACCATGTGTTCGTTGACGAGCTCTTCAATATTTTCGTTGACGAAGCCCTGTGTTTGTCGACAAGATGTTGGTTCTGAATTCAGGTGCCTCTTGGTTTCTTTTCACCGACCAGAACCCTGTGTTCGTCGACGAGTCCCTCCTTACTTCTTTAGAAAATTTTCTTTTAGGTTCTAAGAAGGTCCTTGTCCGTTTGAGGGTTTCTTTAAACACTTTTAATAGCTTTACTTGTTTATGTTGTGTGTGTGTGATATACCCATTTCTTACTCTAAATTTTGAGTCACTCCATATATAAGGGATTTACAAAATAGTCTCTCTCACTTTCGCACTCATCCTTTAAACCACTTATATATTGTGTAGAGTCCATGAATGCTTTGAGTGGCTGTACTTTTGATCATGTCACGAGTTGCTTCTGACTAATTTGAAACTTGTTGGTTTTGGTGCCGTCTTGTGCAGCTGAACATGACTTAGAGAAAAAGGTTAGTAGCCTTAAAGAACTGCTAATGGGTTGTTATCATCAAAACATAGTAGGAATGAAAGACCCTTAACTACTTGGTCTAACATCACCTCTGATCTTGTCAATCTATCTATTCACTGGGAGTGTGATGGCACGAATGAGGTTGTCTTTGGCGATGGCTCAGGTTTGCGAGTCATACATGTTGGCTCTATGACCCTTCCTTCTTCTTCTAAGCCTTTTACATTAACTAATACTCTTGTGTTCCTAATATTCACAAGAACATAATCTTTGTTCATAATTTTATTCGTTCCAATAATGTCTATCTTAAGTTTCACCATTTTATTATCTTGTGAAGGATCAGAGCATGAGGGTGACTCTTCTTCACAGTAAACGTCAGATTGATGTCTATCCAATGCCAATGGCTTCTCTCGCTACTAAGTCTTTAGTTTTAGCACTTGTTGGTGAACGAACAACCTCTAACACTTAGCATAGATGACTTGGGCATCCGTCAAATAAAATTGTTGATTTTGTTATTCGTACATTTTCCCTTCCAGTTGTAATGTCTCATTTCTTTTCATCATCTATTTGTAATGCTTGTCAATGCGATAAAAGTCATACATTGTCTTTTTCGTTCACTTCTCTTGTTAGCACTCATCGTCTTGAATATATTTATACTGATGTTTAGGGGCCTACGACTTCCATTTCACTTAATGGGTTTTAGTTTTATATCTTGTTTGTTGATCACTTTACCAAGTATTGTCGGTTGTTTCCCATCCGTCAAAAAAGTGATGTTTGCTTTATTTTTTTTATTAGTTGAAAGGGCTACTTAAAAAATAATTTGGTTTTCAAATCAAATACTTGTACTCCAATAATGGGGGCAAATATCAAGATCTTCATCAATTTCTCTTTTATAAGTCCATTAGTTGGCTAACCACCACTCCTCATACCCCTCCGCATAATGGTACAAGTGAGTGTCAGCATCAGCACATTATCAAAATCGGTCTTACTCTATTGAGTCAGGCAAGTCTTCCTCCATCTTATTGGTCTTATGCGTTTCAAGCAGCGATTTATTTGATAAATCGTATGTCCACTCCTATTTTGAAAAATAAAAGTCCATTCGAATGTTTATCTGGTTGTCTCCTTGATTACAAGAAGTTGCGTATTTTTGGTTGTTAGTGTTACCCATGGCTTAAACCTTATACCACAAATAAACTTCAACCAAAATAAATGTCTTGTCTCTTCCTCGGTTACTCGAGCTCACAAAGTGCCTATGAGTGTATGAATCTTGTTACATCTCGCATTTACATGTCTAGGCATGTGGTCTTTGATGAGCGTGTTTTTCCCTTTTCTTCGTCTCCCATGTCACTATGCCTGCTTTGTCAGTTTCAGGTGTTAACACACAGGATCTTGCCATATCGGCGGTGCCTTCCATTGGATGGATACCCTCCTCTCCTACCACTGTGACAGACAATGCTCCTGTAGCTTCGACTTCCCCTTCCCGGTCCACATCATCCTCCTCTGCACACTCTCAGCTATCGATAATACTTTCACCCACCACACCAGCATGTCCGACCCGGTCCACCCATTCTTATGCTATGACTACCTTGTCTATGAATAATATTCATAGACCCAACACACCTTTACCTTGCCACAAAACACCCTCTTCCTCAACCTGTAGAGCCCATATATGTGTCTTAGGCCTTAAAGGATCCCAAGTGACATCATGCTATGTTCGAGGAGTTCACTGCTTTAGTTAAACATGGCATATGAGAGCTTGTTCTGCTACACTCCACCATCAAGTCTGTTGGCTGCAAATGGGTGTTCCGTATCAAACGAAATCCTGATGGTAGCATTTCTCGCTATAAAGCACGGTTGGTGGCTAAAGGTGAAATCAACGGTCTGGTTTTGATTATAATGAGACGTTCAACCCTGTTGTGAAACCGGTGACTATTCGAGTTGTCCTTTCCATTGCTGTTCAGAAAAATTGCCCACTTCGACAGCTAGATGTTAATAATGTGTTTCTGCATGGCCGACTTCAAGAGGATGTATTCATGGTTCAACCTCTGGGTTTTGTTGATCCTAATTTGCCTTCTCATATTTGCAGGTTAAATAGGTATTTATATAGCTTGAAACAAACACCTCGTGCTTGGTATCAAGAACTGAGTGCTTGTCTTCTTCAATTGAGATTTCAAGAGTCCAAATTCAATTCCTTTTTGTTTATCTATAAAAGTGATGATGTTACACTCTATTTTTTGATATATGTTGATGATCTCTTACACACTGGAAACAATTCAACTGCTATCTCTAAAGTTGTTTAGTAGCTTGGTCATCAGTTTTCTTTAAAAGATCTCGGTCCCTTGAATTATTTTCTTGGTGTCGAGGTGTTTTCAGTTACTCGTGAGCTGTTCCTCTCTCAACAAAAATATATTCAGGATTTTCTCTCTCAACCAAGATGGATGGTGCTAAGACAGTGATGACTCTACTTGCCACAAATGATCTTCTTCAGCTTCAGGATGACTCTTCTCCTGCTAATCCGACTACGTATCGCAGAGTTATAGGAACTCTCTAATATCTCTCTCTTACTCGGCCTGACATTGCCTTCCCGGTCAATAAGTTGGCTCAGTTCATGCATAAACCGTTTCAGCTTCATTGGACCGCTGCCAAACACGTTCTGCAATACTTAAAGGGCATTTTTCATCGTGGCATTCTCCTTAAGCGCACTGGGAATCTCACTCTTCATGGGTTCTCTGATGTAGATTAAGTTGGTGATAGGGATACCCGATCCTCCACCTCTGCCTATCTTATTTTTCTGGGTTATTATCCTATTTCCTATAGCACGTGCAAGCAGCATGTTGTGGCTCATTCTCCCACCAAGGCGAAATATTGGGCTCTTGCTTTAGCCACCTCCGAGCTTGTTTGGATTTGCTCGTTGTTTCATGAACTCGATATTCCGATTACAAAACTCCCATAATTATTTTTGTGATAATATTGGTGCTACTCAGTTAAGTCTTAATCCTGCTATGCATTTGAGGATGAAACATATTGCTATTGATCTTCATTTTGTTCGTGATCTGGTCACCAAAGGAATGCTGCAAGTATCTCATGTCAACATCTACGACCAGCTTGTAGACCTTTTGACTAAGGCACTATCACGTCAGAAATTTCAATCTCTGTGTTCCAAGATCGGCTTATCTGATGGCACGCCTATCGTGCGGAAGCGTATCAAGGAAATTGTGTAGTTTTCCAGCCAACCGCCGATGGTTGCTTCGACGGTTTTAGACAAAAACAAATTCAGAAGAAAACTGTCGATGGTTCTGTTGGTTGTTGGTTTGCCGAAAATCCTTACAGTTGAAGATTGGTTGATATTCGATAGTCTACAATAACTCAAGATTCTTCAATTATATTACTTGAATATTTGTTTGTATTCGATAGTTTAGGATTTTCTTGATTTGGTATTTAAATACTTTTGAATTTGTAATAACTATATTTTTATACAAGTCATATATATAGAACATCTTCATATCAATGAAAGTATTCTGCAAATTCTATAAATAGTACATTCTCACGTGCCTCTCCCTACCTAAAATAATTTTTTTTAGATATTAAAATAGCATTTTTCTAAAAAAATTTAATATAGTTAACTAATATGTATTATTCATTCCTAAAATTATGCTAAATATCTAATTAAGAATAATTCTATTCTCTCTAAAATATTTAAAATTTTAAAGTTAAAAAACTAAAATATAATTTTTATCATAGATAACTCTCCTACTGACGGCTACACATGATGAACTCATTTATCTCATTGTCCATGCTTCCACCTATTCGTTTGCAAGTGCACATTGTGTATGAACTTGGCTTTAAGCATTTGGCTTGATCCCTCAGTTATCTACTTTTTTAATCTAACCCAATAATTCATACTTCTTGTGGGCCCACTTTGAGAGCCCTTAAATCAAGTCAATAAAAAATATATAGAGATTAACTTTTTCTTTTTCATAAAAAACTTATATAATAAATACTATAAAGTAAAATTAGATATGTTTTAGATAATAAAAGGTTTAAGCACATATGATAATTAATCCATATGCTAATATAAAAGCAGAATAATATTACTAGCCCTTTCAATGTTTACAAATTATTATTTTTTATTAAAAAAACATAAAAATCTATTAAAGACATAAAAATCTCGATCAATCAAATAGCACGAAGATTAAATGTATTAAATTAAATTTTTTATAATTAACACATATATGCATCGATGACTGAATGATTTTATTGTAAATTGAATACTTTTTTCTAAAACATTTTACATTACATCATCTATTGTTACAAATATTAATTTTAAAATAAATATGATTTTATATGAAATCAAAGTCAAACCTTTAGTGCATAATATTTTATTATACACAATCTCACATTTATATGTAAATATAAAATTATTTTCACAATCCTTGAATTTGTAATGTTAAGATTTAAAAATAGAATAATTTTATTGGCACCCCCCATTTTTTACAATAATAATATTTTTTAAAGAAAAAAAGTATATATAAATATTATTGAAGACGAAAGAAATCATTATTAGTGACACCAAAATAAACATATTCTTATGACTGCTTGTTTTCTTTTTAACTTTTCATTAGTAAATATATCATAAATTACCACTTATATCTCAAAAAATTAGTACAACATAAGTGCCAAACCGGATTGGTTCAAGTGATAAGGACAACTTGTAACTTTAATGACCTCAAGGTGACAGGTTCGATTCCTTCTTAAGAGTTTACACCAATGAATTATTCATGAGTCGGCTTTCACCTCCCAGATTTGGTGCTTCACCATAATATCTAAAGTGACGCAATGATGACTGAAGTTTTCAGATTAAAAAAAAAATAGTGGAACATAAGTTTTATGTTTGCTTTTTGGAAAATAACTTTATTTTTAATAAAAAATATTAAAATTAGAGATATTTATTATAGTGACCCACTATTTATCCTTTTCATGTTATATATATAAATAAAATATTTTTTTAAAAAATATTAAATTAATATAAAATTTTCTACTTGCATTAGCTTAAGTCATACTCACACGAGGGTTTGTTTCGATCACCCTAGCTTTCACACGTGGCTGTCAGTCAATCCGCGCATCTCCTGGACTCAAAATAGTAAAAGTGGCTCTTAACGTTAACGAAACACCCAATAGACTACAGCCACGTCACTTTTGTTTCCTCCTCAATTACTATATTGCCCATTGGCCCTTCCTTTTGTAGCCAGCTGATGATTGCTTGGACCGGTGGGGCTCGGTCAGAACTTGGAAATAATTCAAGTATTAACTTTTCTCCCCTATATGCCTACCCTAGAATAATAATATTATTAATTATATAATAACAATTTAAGTAATTAATGTAAAATTAAATCTTTTGTCGTCGTTAATATTAAATTGAAAAGTCTTAAATTTTGTAATTGAACAATTTTTAGATGTTGTTTTGGGCATGTATCATGAATAAATAAATAAAAATATATTTTAAAATTTTTATTTAAACTATAATTAAAGGCGGTCTATATTATTAATTAAAATTTCACAAAATAACTTTAATTAAGTATTAAAATATTTTAAAAAATAAAATAAAGCAGTTAATAAATTGTTAAATTTATAATTTTATATATTTATTAAATTGGTTCATTGAAACACATAAATTATGTTTATATGCATTGAATTTTATGGTTCATGTTTCTATTTGTGTAAAATCAAATAAATTGAATACAATTTTACATAAATTAAAGGTTCAAATTTTACATAAATGCTTCCAACATTTTCATCACACTTTTTAATGAAAAATTTATTAACCCATAGAATGAGTAAAAAATTTACAACTCATACTAAAATTTTAATTTAGTTTTAAAGAAGAGAGAGGATCTATGAGTATATTTTTAAATTAAAAATATTAATATAAATACATTTGTTACACACTAGTAAATGATTTTACATTTAATTTAAAATTTACCAATATAAAGCTATTGAATTATTGATAATTCTTAAATTCAACAATAACAACAACAACAACAACAAACCTTAAGCCCGACTTTCTATAACTAGTTTAGAATAATATACTCCACCAATCCCAAAAATATAAATTAGAGTTAAGTTTTTTCACCAATTTCCAAATTTTCAAAAAAAAAAAATTCTATTTTAAACATATTCTAAAAATTAAAATTTAAAATTAGCTTGATAATATATTTTAATGCTTAATTATTAAAAATGAGAAAAAATAAATATAAATAATTTAAATTCAGAAATCATTATCATTTAATATTATTAATTATATTAAAATAAATTTTTATTCTTAATAGTATTTAATATAAAAAATAATATGTTAAAAGATAAAAAATTTTCTAAATTGCTTACCTTTTTTCTCTCCAACAAAATTTTAAATTCAAATTTCAAACCTGCATCAAAGTTTTATCTTTATAAATTATAACCTGAAAACAGGAAAAAATCTAAACAAAATACGAATCGATTCCATCAAAAGAAAAATAGGAATGAAAAAAAAAAAGTAGTGGGACCAAGCGCCCAACGATGTTTTCCGATTGCAGGGATCATTCATCCATACTGTTACAGGTGATTGTCACCAGAGAATGACCTACCGAGGCAGCATACTGAGGCGAATATCTTCTAATCAAAATGTGCCACATCACCCAGCGTTCCCCCACGTCCTCGCGTCGCCACCGCCAGATGCAGCACCGACTACGTTCCCCAATCAGCTTCATGCCACGCGTCCCCTAGGCCACGGGCTATATCCAGTCGCGTAGGGTTCGCTACCTGTGCAGCCGGTCACTCCCCCCCTGCAATTCCCGCGATGTACATATACAACGCCCCAACTCACCCCGGGATTTCAGTTCCGAACAACTCTTCTCCTGCTCGCGATTTCAAGGTTAGCAGCTTTCTTCACTCATTTGAGTAATATTTTATTTTATTTTATTTTATTTTTTAACATTTTTCTTTTCTTAGAGTTTATTTAATTTTCTCTGTAATTGAATCTGTTCTGATCAATCTACAGAAGTGTGACAGCCAGATTTTTCTTGATATTTTTGGCAATTTTTTTTCTTTTTGTTCCATTTCCTTGATCTTCTCGAGTTTTCTTGTTTTGCACTGTTTAATTGACGCAAAATTGTTGCTTGCAGTGAGATTTTGACAATCTGCGATCCATTTTGCAGTTGAGTCTGGCGTGTCTGGTGATTCTTAATGTCTGCTGGGGTTTAGATTTATTTTGTCAATGGATGACTTGATTTGGATTTTGAGAGTAATTGTATGATTTGATCGTTGTTGTTCCTTTCTTCTGGTAGAAATTCTTGTTTTTTTTTTTCATAGCTAAATTAGTGGAAAGTTAGGGTTTTGTAGGGTTATTTAGGTTTTCAAATGGTAGCGGAGTTGGTTTTTCCATCTTCTTTGCTGTTTTGATGAATTATGTGTTGGGTGGGGCTTATTTTATTTTTCCTTTTTCTTTCTTAACCGGTTTTTTTCCCCCCTGGCGTTGGGCGGAGGGGATCGGGGAGTCTTTTTCTTCTTCTTCTTCTTCTTCTTCTTCTTCTTCTTCTTCTTTTGGAGGAATAACTTGTTCTTTAGCTAACACTGCCGCAATGTTTGTTAACTATGATGTAGATCCCTACAAAATCTGCCTGAAAGCTCTGGGTCTCTGGCAGATAATTTGCACTGATATGTTGACATTTAAGTCTCTGAATTTATACTGTTGTTTAATTAATCAGTGAGATTGGGGTACGGAGGATTAGAGTTCTCTTTAATTTGGTCGACAGGGTGTGTATACTCAAATTATTGTTATTTTAACTATTTCTTGAGGAGAACTGCCTATGAGGGTCATGCAAGAGTTACGTTGAGCAGCTTGAGAGTAGTGAACTAGCATTTAAGAACTGCCCCAGTCTGGCCCTGGAGAGCTACTTGGATTCCGGCCACCAAGGGACGGTGCCGCCCATGGCACCTTCTCGGGCGGTCGGGGGTTTAGGAAATTCTTCATCGAGTTCTGGTATCTTCTTTCAAGGTGATGGGCAGTCACAAGTTGTAGTTAATTCTCACTTAAGTTCATCATTTGGGAACTCTGCAAGTTCGATTCCAGGAACTGGGCGTTCAAGTCTGGGTCCAGTTTCAGGAGATATGAATAACACAGTCTTGAACAGTGTTGCAAATTCTGGACCAAGTGTTGGGGCAAGTTCATTGGTTACCGATGCAAATTCAGCACTTTCTGCAGGACCCCATTTGCAGAGAAGTGCCAGCATCAATACAGATTCTTACATGCGTCCACCAGCATCACCCATGTCATTCTCATCCAATAACATAAGTATTTCAGGCTCTTCAGTCATGGATGGTTCTTCCATAGGGCAACAGAACTCGCACCAAGACCAGAGCTCACAGCCAGTGCATCAGAGTCAACAGCAGCAGCAAGGGGCTTCTAGTGCTACATCCTTGCCCACATCACAAGCTGGACAAGTTTCCCTTCCCAATGGTTCCCGTGTACCAGGTTCTTTCATTCAGGAGCCTAATAATTTATCACAAATGCAAAAGAAACCTCGACTTGATATCAAGCAGGAGGATATTCTGCAGCAGCAGGTTATTCAACAGTTGCTGCAGAGACAAGATTCCATGCAGTTGCAAAACCATAATCCACAATTACAAGCCTTATTTCAACACCAGAGAATTCGGCAACAGCAGCAACATATTTTGCAGTCAATGCCACAGCTTCAGCGAGCCCATTTGCAGCAGCAGCAGCAGCAGCAGCAGCAGCAGCAATTGCAGTTGAGACACCAACTGCAGCAACAGGGAATGCAGCCTGTATCTGCTGTGAAGCGCCCCTTCGATGCTGGTGTATGTGCTCGTCGGCTAATGCAATATTTATATCATCAACGGCAAAGGCCACCTGTGAGTTTTATGTTTCTAATAACTGCATCTCATTGAACATTCTTTAGCTTGTGTGTGTGTCACGTGTTTCCCTTCCATTTTCTTTTAATCTTTGGACCTTCCACTAATTTTTTTGGTTTTTTTCCCCTTTTTTTTGTTTTTTTTGGAGTATGCACTTTCACACATTTTCAATGAACCTGTGCAATGGTGGGATCACTCTCTTAGTATTCTACAATGTGCAGTTTTGACACATCATTATTCCAGCTTATTAGATCATGTATATAGAAATTATTGTTTCTAATTATTCTGGCTTTTTGATCATACAGTTGTAGTCTTAAAATTTACTGAGAAATATGTTAGCCACTTTATTGAAAGTGCCACATGATATTGTCCTTACCATTATTGGACTACATTGTGCAGAGAAGCTAGTCTAGGTATTTAACAAAGGTCGAATGAGTGCATATATTTTGTGGAGTAATACTAGGATTGATGACTTTTAAGGAGGATGTTGAATAAGATAAAATGGCATTAACTTCCACTAATATCCTTCCTTTCTTTCAATACTAAATACCCATATTAGTTCTATTTAAGCAATAAATTTTGAGCAAAGTTGTTGCAAACATAATTTTTATTTTTCATTTTTTTATTTTTGGAAGCTTATGAGAGATGTGAATTATTCTAATATGTTTACCATGACTAATATTTCTTTTGTTTTGTGTATGAGTTTAATAGTCAATTCTTATTTTAGTTATATTCTTAATTTTGGCTCCATTTGATTTGGTTTCATACTTGAATCTTTGTTTAACTTTGTTTTGGCCTTATTTGTTTCTAACAGGACAATGCAATTGCCTATTGGAGGAAATTTGTGGCAGAGTATTATTCTCCTCGTGCCAAAAAGAGGTGGTGTTTGTCATTGTATGATAATGTTGGACATCATGCATTAGGTGTTTTCCCACAAGCAGCTATGGTCAGTTTTGCCTGTTGATTTGTACTTTCCGTTAATAAGATGCTATATGCACTAAAAAGTTGAAAAAAGATGACCTTTATGTGATATAGTCTTGATATCATTGTGATTTAAACTATACATTGATAATCCTTTGTCCAGTTGATTGCATGAATTGATTCTGTTGTGATACACACACACACTCTTTGGTATTTGTGTGTACATGTAGATATCTTTGTAATATTTTTTTTTTAAAAACAGTATTCTTTTTCTTTTCTTTTTTTTTTCCCTGTCCCTCTCCTTCTGGGACTTCAGGCCCACCATTTCTGACTTTTTCTTTGTTTCCCTTTTTTGTTTTGGTCAGGATGCATGGCAGTGTGATATTTGTAACTCTAAATCTGGAAGGGGATTTGGTAAGTGAATTAGCAGCTATTTATCATTGAATGTACATTTCTAAAATTGAAAAGTCTGATGAGAGGCTCAAGTGCATAATAAGTCATATGGGTCAAAAGGGGATTATCTCAGTTCAGATGTCGTGTTATCACTTTTTGCTCTGAATTCTACCATTTTAAATCGGCACATCTTAATTGTGTGACATGCTTAATAAAATGGATTACTCATTACTCCATTTACAAAAGAAAACCCTAATGATTTGGTTGCTGGATTTGTTTATTAATTGCTTGGATACCTACCTAATTTTTGTTTTATAATTTGCATAATAATATCAGGTTGCTGAAAACTATTGTGCTTATAGAATATCCATTGGGGGATAGCTATTGCAAATTCTTTTGTTATAAGTTATCTCACAAAGTGATGTCTGGGTTCTGACTAGATCCATTTTAGACTATAGTAACACACCACCCCTCCCCCCTCCCCCCTCCCCCCCAAACCCACAAACACAAACCTCAAAAAAAATGGGAAAACCTCTATGGTAGTTTAATTTCTTGCAATTTATCATCTCTTGTTTGTCCATTGATCAACTTCATTTCTTTGATAAGAAACTTTTGTCTCTTTATATCTGCTTGCTGAAAACAGAGGCAACATTTGAAGTGCTCCCGAGACTCAATGAAATCAAATTCAGCAGTGGTGTCACTGATGAGCTTTTATTTCTAGACTTGCCACGTGAATTTAGATTTTCTTCTGGAATAATGATATTGGAGTATGGAAAAGCTGTTCAAGAGAGTGTGTATGAACAACTTCGTGTCATTCGTGAGGGTCAGCTTCGTATCACATTCACTCCTGATTTGAAGGTTAATAAGATGCTATTTGCTATTCAGTTTGTTTCCATTTTTATTTCTTCTACTTAATAACCTGCTTGCATTTTTTCTTTCTATACATGCCTCAGATACTTTATTGGGAATTTTGTGCACGACGCCATGAAGAACTTCTTCCTCGTAGATTGGTTGCCCCACAGGTAATAGTTTGCATTCTCTTCTTTTTTGATATGGTTTTTTGGCACATTTATTCCAATAACAGCAACAACCCCCCCTTCCCTTGGGCGCAGGGTCTGTGGGTGCATTTCCCAAAGGCATTGGCCTTAAGCACTGGGCAGTGTCCGCATGGGCACATATATTCAAATAGAATTATACATCTTTTGGAACAACTTTTAGTTGGCCATCTGTTACTGAATATGGTTGTTGACATCTGGAAGTGATCTCAAGTTGGCTTACTGGCTCCCTTAGTTTTTTAAGTAAAATGTAGCAGATGTTGTGATTAGTACTGTTTAACGTCCATCCGCATGCATTGATTTTATCATGATGCCCATTTGGACTAATTTGTTATGTAAGTTGAACAGAATACTGAGTATTGCTGTAACTTGTGCTTCAGTTTAGGTTTTTTCTTCCTGTCTTTCAATTAGTTTATTATCCTGTTAGCTTTCATATATCTTGTTTAGTGAAGTAAAAAAATTGTTTGGGAATAATTAGAAGTTGATAGATGCTGAAGTTGCTTGCCTTCAATGGCTGCAACATCTAACTTAATAATGAAAGAAATTGCTTAAATCTTCATCTCTGCTAAAGTTATAAAGAATAAATTTTTTCAGAACTTTGTTTACTTGACTCATCTTTTGGTTCTCTCTTTGTCATTTAAACTGATGTGTAAACTTGTAAATTCTTTGTAGTAGCTACAGCTATGCTGGGCATTCGTTATTCATTCTTGATTAAATAATAAGACACAAATGGAGACTCTTTCTGACTATTTGACCCAATGTTTGCCCACTCAGTAGTTACTAGGTATCATTCTTTATAACATGCAAGAAAATCGTTGTGAAGAATATGAATTCAATGGTTTTCACACAATCAAACTTTTGTCAACTCATGCAAAGAGACCATTTATATGATGGATCTCATTTGGTAGGGCTCAACATTTTTTTAGCAAGCATGACATGCCGACATGATTTGGAATGAGACCAATAGACTCCCATTAATTTATTTCTACTGATCCCTAACCTAGTTTGAGATGCTACCTTGCTAACATGGGGGTGTACTGGTGTATTGCACGCAACAAATTTCTTGGTTGCATGCATTTGTGTAGAGCAAGCAAACTCAGTCAATGGGTTTTGATAAAGTATCCTAGCTTAAAGCCCTTTCCTTATTTGAAAATTTTTTTTTCTTCTAAACCTGAATTCGTCCGAGCCTTGTAAGTAGTATTTGTGGTTGACTTTATTGAAAAAAATTAACAAGAAATTAAAATAACAAATTGCATACCTTAGTACGAAAATATCTTCTGTTTGCTACACAAGTTGTGTTGTGGCATTCTACCCTGTTTAAAGCCACGTCTTTTCATTCATTCTAAACTGTTGTTGCTGCTCCCTTTTTATGGTTTAGGAGTTGTTTTAAGTTAATTTTGGCTTCGTAGTTGCATTATTTGGGTCTCAATTTCTTTTAGGATTGGGATTACACGTCTATAAGTATACGGATAGCATCTAACAACCTTTTAAACTCTTAATTTCTTCGTCCTATTTTTATTATATAACATGCCCCTTTACAAACTCTAACTACCCATGTGTCTTCCTATTCTCTGTCATCAAAAGACTAAGTTTTCGTTGGGTCCTACAATATTGAGTGTTGTGCATTGACTGAACCTCTTATCTATCATTATTTTCTTGGTGTCCCTGTTATATTCGTACTCACATTAAGATCAGAGAGTAGCTGTAGAGAACCCAATTCAGATTGTGGATGCTCTTCTTCAGATAAAGAAAGTGTGAGATACGAAAGTGTGATGTATGGAGCGGGTTCCCTGTTTGTTTTAGAGGCTTTTTTTTTTTTTTTTGCCTTTATCAAGATCTTATTCAGAATTTCTCTAACCAGCTTGCACAAGATTACATGTTCTTCTATATTTTTTATATATCATCTGCATATAATTTTTAGTTATTTTTTCATTTTTAATTTTTTTAAAAATGTTTGTTGTCTTTTAAAATATTCTCAACTCAACACAGTTCAATTGGTTGAGCCCTTTAGTTGAATAAATGTGGCACTGAGCAATGGGAAATACTGGCATTTTTTTCACTATCCAGTTATTGCTGACCACTGAATGGTGGTTGTCTTGTAATATAAAGAATTTAGTTCCATTAGTATTTGGTCCTGCTTCTCAAATGTATGATTTGTCACGGTGAATGACTGTTATTTGGCCAATCATAACCATGTGTTTGCAAGCCTGGAGTTTGGAAATTTGGATTTGGATTTGTGGATTTGAACAAAGTGCAGTACAAATTGTATTGAGTTTCATTTAAATCCACACAAATCTAAATTCAATGGCTGAAATATGTGCTCCCAAACACGACCCAAGTTCTGTCCATCTTGATTTTCACATTTGAAGGCATGCATTTCTTAGTGTTTGTTATATTGGACAAAGATGCTTCGTACCAAGTGTGTGAAACTGGAAATCACTTCTTTTGCAGGTGCATCAGTTGGTCCAGGTTGCACAGAAATGCCAAAGCACAATTGCAGACAGTGGATCTGATGGGGTTTCTCAGCAAGATTTACAGACGAACAGCAACTTGTGAGTTTATCAATGAATTACCCATGTTTCTTTTGTTTGGTGGATGTTTCCTCCCCAGGATTTGTACCGCCCGTTGCTTTCCTCTTTTGATTTTAGCCTTTGGATTCCTATTATGGGCAAATTACTGTGATTGATAAATCATATAAACTAGAAGCAATGGTTTCTATTCCTCAGGCCTTAGTTGGGAAAATATTACTGAATTCAACAAAGCCTTCTTCCGTTATATATCTATGTATGTGTAGTATATATTTGAAATCTCATGCTGTGGACAAGAAGGATGAGAAGTCTAATTAATATTGTGTTAATTGTCCAATTTGTGATGGATTTCCATTGTTTCTAGATGTGGTGTTGTGTTGCCTATGGAGGTTTCAAAATAGAATTATAGCCTGTTATACTTGAATTGAAACTTTGGACACGCTTCTTCGAAATTTCTACTTGTTAAGGATGCGTGTGCATTGCCAATGCTGTAGCTTTTGCCTCTTTCATTTCTATAACTATGACCAAGGTTGCCACCACTGCTGTAAGCTGTTTGAAAATACATTTTTTTTTTTTCATGAGAGCATGAATAATACCACTGCTAACAGCATGTCACTATTGCTGCTACGACCACCTCCTCGATGTTCACAACTACCATTGCCATCCTGCACAATCATCAATTCTTCTTCTGCCACTTGCACGATAAAAATGTTGGCTTGTTGACCTTAATGTGATCATTATTTGCTGAAAACTATTTGCTGCTTTTATTAACACCAGTACAACCTCTACCAATCTACCACTATTAGCACAATATCAATATCAAACCCCATGCCCCACCCCCCCTCCCCCCCCCCCCACAAAAAAAAAAAACGCTAATTGAATGCGTTGAGCACCATGCCACCACAACCATGTCACTGTGCCATGAATGTCAACAACTAAAACCACCTCTATCATTCAGCAGTAGTATGCTGCCCCTACATTTTATTCGTAAAATCGTTAAGAATACATTTAGAAATACAATGTACTTTTTAAGTAAGCTCTTGTTGACTGTATAATTCGTTTTTTTTTTTCAGGAGAATAGATTTGTAATGCGGCTCATTTGCATGCCAGTTACAATCATTATTGTTCATGTTTCAAGCAGTTGAGTAATTAGGCAGGAGGTGGAAAATGATGCTCATTAGAAAATCCCTCTTCTAAGACAAATCATTGTTTTGTTTTTATTTTTGGACTACAAAAATAAATCATATTTATATGATTATATTTCCTAACTTTTCTGACAGCTTTGTCAACCAGTCATATCAGAAAAATTTGAAAAGGTTGAGGCCTAGTACATGCGATGTGAGTAGTACAAAGACCAAAGGGGTGGTCATATCTAACAAATATAGATAGTAAAGCTCAACAACAAAAACCCAATGTTTCCATTACCAGGGGTGGTCATATCTAACAAATATAGATAGTAAAGCACAACAACAAAAACTCAATGCTACCATTACCACTTTTGGTTTGCTTGTGTGAGAGTGGATGGATACTAGCCCAAGGTGGTCGTCAATTGTGCTTTGACATTAAATTGGTTGTTTACTTTTTCTTAGGGTCCTGACAGCTGGGCGCCAGCTTGCAAAGAGTTTAGAGCTGCAGTCATTGAATGACTTGGGATTTTCTAAGAGATATGTGAGGTGCTTACAGGTATTATTTATAGTATAAAAATTGCAGTGCATATATGTGAAGGACCTGTTATCTCAGTTTTCTCCAGCAATTCTGATGTTGTCCATTCCAACTTGCTACAGATATCAGAGGTTGTCAATAGCATGAAAGACTTGATAGATTTCTGTAAGGAGCACAAAGTTGGACCAATCGGTAGGCCTATAATGCACCTTCTACTTTTTTTTTTTTTTTTGGTAATTCAGTTTACACATTGTGGTTGGTGGTTTTGAAATACATGTCGACTTCCATGGCTTGCAAATTTAAGTTCCTCCAGTTTATAAATAATCATCTCTTTAATAACTACCCACTTGCAGATGGTTTGAAAACCTATCCTCGGCACGCCAGTGCAGTCAAGCTCCAGATGCAAAAAATGCAGGAAATGGAGCAGCTAGCAAGTGTACAGGGTCTGCCAACAGATCGGAACGCCCTGAACAAACTAATAGCATTGCATCCTGGACTGAACGGCCACATGGTCAATAACCACCATATGGTTGGTCGAGGAGCTATAAATGGTTCACCGCAGGCTGCTTTGGCCATGACTAACTACCAGAATCTGCTGATGAGACAGAATTCAATGAACTCGAACCCCAATTCGATTCAAACAGAAGCGTCATCTTCCTTAAACAATTCTAACCAGAGTCCATCTTCAACATATCAAGGGCAGTCTGCTCTAATGCAAGGATCCCTTTCAAGTATGCCAGTTAGTGGCTTCTCAAGTCCTCATCTGCAACCACAACAGCAGCAGACTCAACAGCGTTCATTCAACCCTAATAGCCTGCACCAACAGAGCCACCCACAGACCTCTCAAGCCAGCCAGACTTTGCAGCAGCAAATGATCCAGCAACTTCTGCAGGAGATGACTAATAACAGCGGGTCAGGGGTGCAGCAGCAGTCCCTTTCTGGGCAGACGTCGAATGGGGGTTTTGTGAGGAATGGAGTTGGGTTTGGAAACAACAATAATTCAACAGCAGCTGCAACCAGCCCTAATGTGCAAGCAAGTGTTGGCGGTCCTACACCCAGCAGGAGCAACAGTTTCAAAGCTGCTTCAAACAGCGACTCCTCTGCTGCTGCTGGCGCTGGCAACAACAGCAACGGATTCACCCATAGAGCTCAAGAGTTGCCTCAAAATCTTCATTTGTCAGATGAATTGGTCCAGGATATAACTCCTGAGTTCACTGAGAATGGGTTTTTTAACAGTGACCTCGAGGATAGTATGGGTTATGGCTGGAAAGCGTGATTAACAGAATATAACCCTGTTGCTTGTTTTCAACAGTCGTTCTTTGTACAGGGATATTTGAAACAGCTTCCTTCTTCTTCTTTTCTTTTTGGGGTTTTATTTTTACCATTTTTAATTATTGAGCATGTCGGGACGGTGTCTAGTACTTCATATCCTTAGGTATCTTAGCAAGTTTCGTTATGTGGGCTTTCGGTTTCCAAGTCTTGGCAAGTGTAATCTATTGGACAAAAACTCACACCCACCTTTGAGTTAACCCCGATTGATAATGTTGACGTGCTTCATTTCTTTGGGTTTTACAGAGCTTAGTTTGGAGGTTTTGAAGTCCATAATAGTGTCCAAGATTATTATTTTTTAGTTTTTGGTTTTTTGGTGGCAGGGGATTGCATCAAAGACATCTGCATTTTGAATTCCTTGGGTTTTACACTTTATGTTTTGTTTTCATGAACATACTTTGTGAAAGTAGGTATATATAAATATGTAGTAGAGTAATATGCAGGTCCTAGGTATGCAAGATATATATTTTCTGAAATACAAATTGTACTTGTTAATGTTATGAAATAAATTTTCAATTATATATTTAGATTTGGATTTGGGTGAATTTAAATGAATTTTAATATTATCACCTCTTATTTTTTTTTTTTAATGTAAATGTATTGATCAAGATGTATTTTTACATAGTTCACAGGGTATACCCAGGTAAGGGGAGGCATACAAGTCCCTTCTAGATTGCAAAGCAATAAGTCATAAATCAAATTTACAAAAGAACTTGGGCATTCGAGGGGCTAGTTGGCCAATTACAACATTCCAAAACTCAAAAATGGAGATTCACTATGAGATTGCAGTTGTCCAATTGTTTATATATCAAATTTGTCATAAACCACCGTGTATATATATATATATGTTTCCGAGTAGTCACAATCAGCTCCTTGAGAATATGGATTTACCTTCAAATCTTCTTCTGTTTCTGGTATTCTATAGGAAATAAACAGTAGAGGTCAGGCCAACTCTCGTGCCTACCGAATGTATCCTAGTGCCTCTGACCTCTTTTCGTAGCCATTTCATTGCAGCTCTCAGTGTTGACATAGCCCTATTAAAACCCAACCATTCTCTAATAGTGTTCTAGACAAGGAAGGAGAATCTACATTTGAAGAAGATATGATCTATAGATTCAGACTCCTGACAGCAAAAGGTACAATTCAAATCCCCATCAAAATCAATGAGTCTGTCACATGTAAGCAATTTCCCTTTAATTCTCAGTCAAAGAGTGAAAGCATGCTTAGGGGTACTTTCACTTTTCCACACCTCCTTAGACCATGATACAGTAGTTCCTTTAAGCTTAGGGGTATCACCTCTTTAGCATAGGGTTAATGAAAAAATGGGAAGAAAGAAAAATTCCAAGGAATTTAGTGTTATTCATTGAAGCAATTTTCATTTCCATCTCAGGAACCTATGTCCTATCCATGAGGACGATTCTTTATTTTTTGAAAATATTAAACACAATTTCCACTTTGTGGAGTAGTAATCAGGCTCCAAATCCAGCAGAGAATAATCGGAACTATCAAACAATATTAGTGTTGAAAAGCTAAACAGCTAAAGATCACAAGAAATATTTTTATAAATATGTTATACATTTTAAAAATACCCATTTCAACTTCATACGAATCAAATTACAAACTTTAAGTCATATTATTAGGTGTTGGGATATCAAAATTTTGGTATTTCAAAAATATTTTGAATATTTTACATATGTTTTCACTTGTGAAAATCCATTTACATATTATTTATAACCTTAAATTAACTATGGGTCGTAAAGGAAGGTTCCATAATAATGAAAATAATAATAAAATTGCTCATAAAAACATTTGAATAATAAGCAGCCAAGGATGAATAAATAATAAATTCTAGCCAATATATACTTTGCTTAAAAATTTAAACAGTAAATGAATTTTCATAGATAAAAAAATTATGTAAAATGTTTTTGATATCACATATCTAATAATGTGATTTATAATTGAAAAATTAGGACATGTGACACAATCTTTTATAAAATGAGGTGCACATCATCAATTCCATTTAAAATTTTTCCAAAGTCATAATTATAATATCAAGAATGGAATAATTAGTATAACCAATAGGTCAAGGTATTTTGTAAAGATCCGAAATTATGGCTTACTTTTCAATTAGTAGATATAATTTTAATGTGATGCATGAAATATTCAAGTTAAAAGTGTGTGACCATGAGTTTTTTTTTTCTTCAGAGTTTTATATTTTTGCAAGACTAATATAAGGTTGATACAATTTCACACCACGATTCCAATTCAAAATTTTAATTTTACTAATCAAACTAATTCAACTATGTGTGTGTGTGTGTGTACTATACACCGATGAATTGTTTTTAAATTAAATTAGACAAATCTTATATAGATGTAAGTCATTGCACTAATAAATGTTTTTCTATTTACTAAATTATATAAATCAGTTTTGATGAGCTCTCAATTTTTTATATTTTTAATTTAAAATCACAAAATTAGTAACTACATTCCAAATATGTATTTTTTATAATTATCATTTAATGTATTCTACAACATATTAAAAAAAAAATTTCTTGTTAATTAAGGTCAAGCAATTAGTTTTATAAATTAATCAAAACTCTTAAATTTGAAATTAACTATGTATATAATGAGGTTGTTTTGAAAAAAAAAAAAATATTGTCAACTAATAATTATGTTAATTAGGAAAAAACACACATACACCCCCTAAACTATATCATTTATTTCAAATGCTCCCTTAAACTTTTTTAAAGTGAAACTTACACCCCGTAAACTATCAAAGGGTAATGGAAGATAATGTTTATTAACTAAATAATAAAAATATATTAATACCCTTTTATTTGAGTTTCACTCTTCGTAGCCACTTTTTAACAGTAAGTGTAACACCCCGAACCCGCCACGTGGGGTCTGGAGTGTTATGAGAACAATACGTGTCTCTGATACCATTCTCGCAGCGGAGCAAATTAAATAACTTCAAACAAAATATACTAGAGTTCTATATTTACATATGCAAATCTATATAATTACAATCTTATTCTTCATATTACAAAACCAGAATTTAAAATATATTAAATGTAAAACTAAATACATATCCGTTCTAATATATTCAACTCACAAAACTACCCTGCCCTAGAGCTATCTAGGCTCGATCACCTGGATAACCTGCTCCTCAGGATTCCTGCTCAAATCCGAACAAAACGAGACCCCTGATTTTGGGATGTTTCCTAAACTTCTCAAATCGAAAATCCGCTCCACTTATATTATAGAGAATCTTCTCAGGAGTCTCGTGGTAACTTCTAATTGTCGAACCGAGCTAAATCCGGCTTGAATCGAAGAGAAAAGGCAGAGGATCCGTGGGTAGAGAGAGAAAGTGAAGAAAAATAAAATTCCTCCTTTGAAAT
This sequence comes from Malania oleifera, assembly GCF_029873635.1. Taxonomy (NCBI): domain Eukaryota; kingdom Viridiplantae; phylum Streptophyta; class Magnoliopsida; order Santalales; family Ximeniaceae; genus Malania; species Malania oleifera. Next base: position 13,721,407 of record NC_080429.1, on the reverse strand, counting down.
ATGATTTTTCCTTATTTATAAGAAACTTGCCAGGTGGCTTCGTCGATGAGACATTTGGACTCGCCGACGAGCCCAAGAACACCACTTGTAGACGAGACCGTGATCTCGTCGACGAAATTTAGAATGTGAGAACCTCTCTCGGTAAACCCTCGTCAACGAGACATGCATACTTGACGACGAGGCTTAGAAGACTGCTCGTTGACGAGAAAATTTCAACTCGTTGACGAGCGCCCACTTATTAACCCTTAAAAATTTCTTTTCCCTTTTCTTCTATTTTTCCCTTTTCCCTTTTATTATCTTTCTTGTTATTTTAATTAGTTAAAATTTTCTGAGTCGTTACATTCTCCCCTCCTTAAAAGAATTTCATCCTTGAAATTCGTTAATCACCCATTTACACACCAAAAAGTTAACTACACACATTTATAAATTTCAGCCAACCTAAACATATATAGCACCGAATCATGCAAAGTTAAATAAAATTAATACACATGCTAACATAAACATATTACTTGGGCCTTTAGTGTTGCCCTCCTCAGGTGTACCCAACATGTAGACACGTGCCGGGGCACCATTGCCACGAGGCATCGGGTTGTTCCTCTGGTTCTGATTCGGAATTGGTGCATTATTCGGCGGTTCTTGACAATCCTAGGCTATGTGACCATGTTTGCTGCATCTATAACATATGACACCCCTACTCTAGCATTCTCCTCAATGCCGCTGGCTACATCTAGGGCAGTGGGGACGTGACAAATTGTCCTATCATCCTTGATCATTTCTTTTTGATCCCTGACCTGCAACATCTCTGTCTCCCATTCACGACCCTTGTCTGACATTTTCTTGGGAATGAGGAGATGCAGCCCTTTTCCTTCGTTATGATGCCTCTATACCTATCTACAGACTTAACTCTGCAACAGTAGCTTTCTCCACCAATTCCGTGAAATCCTGAATCTACAAACACACCATATGCTTGTGAATCTTCTGATTTAGGCCCCTTTCAAACCATCTAGCCTTTTGGTATTCATCTGGGACCATAGAAGGTGCAAAACGAGATAGTTCCAGAAATTTAGCAGCATACTGCTGAATAGCTACGCCCTTGAGTCAAGCTGAAAAATTCCTCCACCTTCGCATTCCTAGTGGTGGCGGGAAAGTATCGACCGTAGAAGACCATCTTAAAACGACCCTAGATCATCACTATAGGTATTGCTCCCTGTTCCTCCAATAGTTTCATTGCATGCCACCATCGTTAAACTTTTCCAACCAGTTTAAAGGTGGCAAAAAGAACCTTCTGCTCCTCGGTGCAGTTCAACACTACCGGTATCTTCTCCATTTCTTGCATCCACATCTCAGCCTTAATCGGATTAGTACCACCCTCAAAATACGAAGGTTTTAGATGGGTGAATTGGTCAATCGTGCAACCCTGGTGTACTGGTGGGTAGCTTGATCTCCCGAAGTCCCATCTCATTTCTTCCCTAACCTGACGAGCTATTCCTCGTAACAGTCGAGAGGTGTCAATCTCGTCCCTCCCATTTCACTTCCTCCTCCTTCATCTACGCCTTTGCCTCTAGGATCCATCCTTGAATATAAATATACAATAGAGGTAATTTAGAATCTCCACATCTTAATATATTTGATATACTCACAAAACATGGAACCAATTTAATATTCAAATCCTCTATTAAATATCCATCATCCATTTATCCACAATCATCTTAACTTTCAAATTTAAATTCCAAATTTCAATTTCTCCACTCAGAAATATCACCTTCAATGGATTTACCATGGTTTTCTAAAACCGTTGACTGATTTAGAAAATCACAGAAGTCCATCAAGGGATTTCTGCCTCCAAGCTAAGAAACAAACTCAAACTTATGTCAACACCCTAATCTACCCATTCCTACCCTCATTCAACTCAAACCTATACTCTGGTATTAATCCTCCTAAAGTCCGCAAGAACGTTATGCTTTGATACCAACTGTAACGCCCTGGACTTGCCATGTGGGGCTCGGAGTGTTATGAGATGAACACGTGTCTCGATACCACTCTCGCAGCGGAACAAATTAAATAACCTCAAATAAAATATACCAGAATTCTATATTTACATATGCAGATCCATATAATTACAATCTTATTCTTCATATTACAAAACTAGAATTTAAAATATATTAAACGTAAAACTAAATACATATCCGTTCTGATATATTCAACTCACAAAAACTACCCCGCTCTGGAGCTATCTAAGCTCGATCACCTGGATAACCTACTCCTCGGGATTCTTGCTCAAATCCGAACAAAATGAGACCCCTGGTCTTGGGATGTTTCCCAAACTTCTCAAATTGAAAATCCGCTCCTCCTATATTGTAAAGAATCTTCCCAGGAGTCTCGTAGTAACTTCTGATTGTCGAATCAAGCTAAATCCATCTCAGAATCGAAGAGAGAAGGCAGAGGATCCGTGGGTAGAGAGTGAAAGTGAAGAAAAATAAAATTCCTCCACTGAAATATGATTTTTCCCTATTTATAAGCAACTTGCCACGTGGCCACGTCGATGAAACATTGGGACTCGTCGACAAGCCCAAGAACACCACTCGTAGACGAGATCGTGATCTCATCGACGAAATTCAGAATGTGAGAACCTCTCTCGGTAAACCCTCATCGACAAGACATGCATACTCGACGACAAGGCTTAGAAGACTGATCGTCGATGAGAAAATTCCAGCTCATTGACGAGCGCCCGCTCATTAATCCTTAAATTTTTTTTTCTCTTTTCTTCTATTTTCCCCTTTTTCCTTTTATTATATTTCGTTTTATTTTAATTAGTTCAAATTTTCCGGGTCGTTATAGTAAGAATCAAAGAATTACTCGACAACCAGACCTTAGATCTTCTCTAACTATATGAATAACACTACATGCCAAACTTCATCTTATTTTCATGCAATTGTCCAAAAGATTATTATTATTTTTTTCCTCCGCATTCTTACCAATATATTTCTCTTCTTCTGAAAAAAAGAAAAAAGAAAAAATAAAAAAGCAACCATATGGTTCAAAATTGAATCTACCCATACATTATGTTTCGGAGCATGGATTTTGAACCTTGGATTTGGATTGGGCGAATTTAGACAAATTTCGATATAATTTTATATTACATTTTGTCTAAGTTCAATAAAAATCCAAATCCAAATTTAAATTTAAGACATTTCCAAACATAGAGGTAAGGTTTTGAAAGTAAAATCAATAATTTTAAAATTCATAGCCAAATGTTATTTAATACAATAACAAATAAATTGTTGTGAAGTTTTAGATATCAACTATATACATAAATGCATTACAATTTTATAAAAAAATGAAAATTATTTCCTTTATTAAGTTTTCATAAAATATATTCTATGTGAAAATATGTAAAAGTTGTAAAATATAGTACATAGGTTTCATATATAGTATTGTTGCTGCCAAAAATGTCGATCTGACCTTCGGCGAGCTTTCTAATCCCGATCACTTGAAAAGGACGAAAACAAACGTGGCTTGGAGGACCCGAGGTGTACTCCGGGGGATCTCTCTGATGCCTAAGTAAAGGAGTGCTTTAGAAAGGTTGTAAGCAATAGTGAAATTGGGTTAGAATGAGATACCTTAGCCTCTTCGTAGTACCCCTTTTGTACTGACCATGTTTGACCCTGGTAGATCTGTCATTTATAGCACTTGGCGTGAATCACTATGATCATTATAGCGCGAGCGTGGATCACTCTGGTCAATAAATGGTCAACGTCAATGGCTCTGGTCGAGCGATTGACTTGGTAGGTGATTTCCCCCATTAATGCTGGGCACATGCCTTCTTTTTAGGGTAGGTGATATATTTGGGGTATATCACTTGCCCCCTCCCCCTTAGTTTCAAAGTTTTGAACCATATTCCTAAAGTTCGAAAGTTGTTCCTCCTGGGCTTTTGTGGAGCCTAGTTGTGTTTGATTCGGGTGATAACCCAATCCAAAGTAATGATGCGTGGTTTTTTAATGGGAGATTTCTTACTTAGGCTTAGTCCATGGAGCAAAGGCTTGGGCCGATAGGGGAAATGCCCGTGGGAAAATTTTTTGAGTGACCGTCTTCTTATGCGTAGCTTGCCGAGCCGAACTCTGGGATGTTGGCTAATCCGAGCTAAAGTTGAGGCAAACACGACTTTGCCGAGCCAATCTTACTACGCTCCTGGCTTTTCCGAGCTGAGGTTGAGGCTAGCACAACTTTGCCAAGCCGATCTTGTTGCGCTCCTAGCTTTGCCGAGCCGAACTCAAGGGAGGCCGGTTGGGGGCATTTTTGTCGAGCTATCCCTCGTGGGCAATTCTTGTCGAGTTGCTCTTCTGAGGACATGTAATAACCCCAAAAATGATTATACAAGATTAGTGGAGTGATTTCAAATAATAATAATAATAATAATAAAATAAATAAATAAATAAATAATAATATAATATACATTAGATATATATATATATATATAAAAGTAAAAATATATAATATAATATTATTATAATATAATATACTTAACATACAAAGCTTCCTGAAGGAAATCCTTCAGGAAGCATTTGAGCTTCAAAATTACAAAGAAGGAGGCATAACCCCCTAGCGATCTATCTGTCTCTCCTTCATTCTCTTTATGATTTCCTTCAATTTCTCGGCTAATATTCACCCGATCGAAAATCAGGAAATACCGTTGGATTCCATTCTTTGCCACCGACATTACTACCAAAGCAGATTTGTCATAGGAGCGGTGTAGACATATTTCCTAGGGTAAACTCAATTCTCACCTTTACCTCAAATCCAATTAACGATCAGATACCACCACGAGAATTTAGGGATAATTCTTTACAAGTCTAGTAAAGCGAATTTCTCGTGAGATCGTCATAGGCATAACCCCAAAATTAGGTTAAGGGGGTTATTAAGGGTCTAATTATTATTTAATTATTGTAGATTTGGAAATTGTAGGTTTTTGTGCTGGAAATGCCACGGGCTCAGGATTGAACTATTTAGACATCTCAGTAAGACAGGTAAGAGGAATAAGTTATAACAGATATTTTTATGAAATACTGGTTGAAATATATGTGAAATGAATTTTGGTATTTTTCCATGAAATTATTATTATGATGATATAAATAATAGATGAGAAATTGTGTGGCATATGATTTTATGAAAACTATAAAATGTATTGTGTAAAATGTGATTTGAAATGGGAAATCTGGGAAATTGATATGATGATGAATATCCTTGAGAAAATGAAATTGTGGAGATGTTATACGATTTTCTGGAAAATATTGAAAAGGGATAAATGTATATACGAAAATGATTTTATGGGAATAGTGGAAATACGAAACACTGATATATGTGAATATTGAGAAATGTAGAATATGGGAAATATGGAAATGATTTTCTATGAAATGAAAAAAAAAAAAAATACTGATATGTGCATACTGCAAATGATGAAATATATGAAAAGTGATATATTCTCATATTTGCTTATATATTATTATAATGAATTGTGAAATTGAAATGCTGTGAATGAAACAGTAGAAAATGAGAAATTTACTGGGAATATTGTTTTATGAATATTGAATGAAAATACTAGATATGTGAATTTTGATATATGAATATGGAAATATTGCAACGTGAAATTCTGCAATATAAATAATGAAAATGGGAATTGATTAGTGAATGATGAAGTGTGAATATTGGAAATGAAATGTGAATGTTGGAAATGAAATGTGAATATTGGAATTGTGAATATTACAGCGTAACAACTGCAATGAATATATGTATTGATATGGGAAACGTTGATATAAGAAAAGTGAAATAATGGAGATGAAAACCTTGATGGATGGATATGTAAACCCCGACGATGGGTTATGATATCGAGCACGGTACCGATGCTAGTGGTAGAAAAGGACAATCACACGGACTCGTGGAGCGTGTGGCGTGGCAGTGTGAATGGGCCAGAGTAGAATTGTTTATTGCCCCTTGGATTTCGGATTAGGGTATGTGGCAGGCCATTCGTTACTACAGATAGGTATATGGTATTATTTGATCTAACCGGGTTTGCCAACCGCAGTTAGATACAACCTTCGATCCGCCTAACCTTGACCATGGGGGGAAGCATGGTGTGAAGAAAAATCCTCAGGGCAGCCATGGGTTATAGACACGGCATGTTATTATCACAAAGGATACCCATGGGCTGGATAGCAGACTGGAAATGACCATGAGTTACAAGCACAATATGGAAAGGTTACTGAGGATACTAATGGGCCGAATAAACGAGAAAAGAATGATATAATGGAAATAAACTTAAATGAATGGAAGATGAGAAAAATAAATGAGACTGGGAAATAGGATATAAAGTTTATAACTGCTGTGATTTATATTTATATAGCTATTTGCACATTCATATCAGATGAATAATGTTTTGAACGAATATATATATATATATATATATATATATATATATGTATGTATATTGAAGTAATCGCACTCATATTGCCACACATTGTCAGTAACTTATTCCGTCTTATCGAGATGTGTCTCACCCAAGTATTAAATATTTCAGGAAATCGAGATCGAGTTGGTAATAGAGCTCCTTGATAGAGTGGAGCAGGGACCCTAATATACAGGGTGAGTGTTTGATCTAGGGATGGATGTTTCCCCTAGAGTTTTGTTATTTTGGGATATTTGTTGATGTATGTATTTTTTGATGGGTTATACTCTGGTATGTATATTCGCTGTGACGTATGTATATATTGTCTTCCATTGATAAGTATTTGAATTATAGTGTGACTGGTATACCGATGCCCAATGTGAGTCAGGTGATATGTATGGTATCAGAATTGATGACGTGGCCGATTGGTGTGGATAAATAATTAGTAAATAAAAAAAATGGCATGAAAAATCAGGGTATCACAGTTTGGTATCAGAGCTGAGGTTGGTTAGGTTCTGCTGACTTTAGTAAATAGCAAAATACAATACCAGAGTTTAGGAATGGATTTTGAGGAAATAGGAAGAGGATAGAATGAGAAATGAGTAGGAGATTGTCAGAGGATGAGGTTGGGAATTTAGGATTTTTTCTTGCAACCTGGAGGCAGGAGTTCTGTGATTGTTTCTTTGTTTTTCCTGAGGTGACGATTTTAGGAAAACCATGGACACTATCACTGGTTCTTGTTTTTGAGTGATAGGATTGAATCTTAAATGAGATTTGAGGATGATGAGATAGATGATTTTAGAAGGATGACATATGAGTTATAGATTAATGTATATATTGATTGTGAGATGGTGATAGAATTCTGAGACTGGTTGTTTCCTTTTCAGGATGGACCCTAGAGGTAGCGACACAAATACTAGGGGTGATGGAGCAGGACCTTCCAATTGGGGGGGGGGGGGGGAAGATTATGATGCAGTTTTGCGTAGCGTCACCCAGCAAGTGATGGCTGAGATGGCTCGAAGCTCTAGGGAGCGTAGCTGCACGATTGAACAGTTTACGCGGATGAGACCCCCATCATTTTTTGGAAGAGCGGACCCTCTAGCAGCTGAAAACTGGGTCCAAGACATTGAGGATATGTTGACAGTGCTTCCATGTATAGATGAACAGAAAGTATTGTTTGCGACTTTTAAATTGACTGGGGAAGCAAAGCGCTGGTGGAGATTAACGAGGTTGATTGAGGAACAAAGACCGGACCCTGTACTGGTGACGTGGAGCCGATTCAGGGATTTTTGTTCAATTAATACTTTCCCGCCACTGTCAGGAGAGCAAAGGCGGAAGAGTTACTACACCTGACACAAGGGCAGATGGCGGTGTAGCAGTATGCAACCCAATTTATTAAGCTATCTCGGTTTGCCCCACATCTGGCACCGGATGAGGAGAAGAAGGCAAGGAAATTTAAGGAAGGCTTAAGCTAGAATCTATTTGAGCAGTTTATCGGCTTCCAAGCTCAGACATTTGTAGAGGTGGTTGAAAGAGCTGCAGTGATCGAGAGTGGCATGCAGAGGGGTGCTGTAGCGCAGAGTCAGGGGAAGAGGCCAGTACCTTCAGGATTTCAGGCCGGGTCCAGCAGAGGGCCTTGGAGGATATATGAAAATAGAGGGGGACAAAGACCAGGAGGAGGAGATCGAGCATGACAGGGCAGAAAGATGCCCCCTCCTTGCCCCACATGTTACATAATACATTTGGGAGAGTGCCAGCTCAAGAAGACAATTTATTATTGGTACTATTAGACATGACATATGGCAAGAGACTGCCGAGCACCACCTGCGACAACATCTACTCCAAGAGCATACAAAGGAGGTCATTAGGCACCTCATGGTGGATAGCGGAGGAATGTCGCTCCGGCACGAGTTTATGCATTGACACCCGAAGATGCAGAGGCAGCCGGAGACCTCGTGACAGGTACCGTCTCAATATTGTCATTTAAAGCTACTATATTGTTTGATTCAGGGGTGACCCACTCTTTTATTGCCCGAGAACTTGTGAAATTGTGTGGGTTTGAAACTCAGCAGTTAGGAGTTAGTTTATCAATAGCTACGCCAACAAGGGCGGTAGGGATTTGTCAGAGAGTAATTCAAAACTTACCCATGATAATTCAGGGGAGGTATCTGTGAGCTGATCTGTTAATATTGGAGATTCATGGATTTGAAGTAATTATAGGAATGGGCTGGCTGACTGCTCACTATGCTAGCAATGATTGTCATTAGAGGGAATTGGTGTTCGGACCTCCCCGGGAGCAGGAATGTAGATTTGTGGGGTCACGTGTGCGTGCTCCACCACAGTTGCTATCTGCCATCCAAGCGAGGAGGTTACTTTTGAGTGGTTTCGAGGGATATGTGGCCTACATAAAGTAGATGCTAAAAGAAGAATTAAAATAGGCTGACATTCCGGTGGTTAGAGAATTTTTAGAAGTTTTTCCAGAAAAGCTACTTGATTTAGCACCAAATTGAGAAATAGAATTTGCAATTGATCTACTTCTAGGGACGACACCAATATCTAGAGCTCCTTACAGGATGGCTCCAGTTGAATTGAAGGAGTTAAAAGTTCAGTTGTATGAGTTGTTAGATAAAAGATTTATCAGGCCTAGTGTGTCGCCTTGGGGAGCACCGGTGCTATTTATAAAGAAAAAGGATGGGACCATGAGGATGTGTGTTGATTACCAACAGATAAATAAAGTAACGATAAAGAATAAATATCCTCTTCCTAGAATCGATGATTTATTTGATCAGCTCCAAGGGACTCAAGTTTATTCTAAAATTGACCTTCGGTCAAGTTATCACCAGATGAAAGTTAAAGTGGAGGATGTGTCGAAGACAACTTTCAGGACCAGATATGGGCACTACGAGTTTCTCGTGTTGCTATTTGATTTGACTAATGCCCCAATAGCATTTATGGATATGATGAATCGAGTGTTCCATTAGTATTTGGACCAGTTTGTGGTGGTTTTTATAAATGCTATACTGATCTATTCGAGGAGTTTTGAGGAACACGAACATCATTTGAGACTGGTGTTGTAGATATTGAAGGAAAGAACATTGTATGTGAAATTCAAGAAATGTGAATTTTCGCTAAAGCAGATTACTTTTCTGGGGCATGTGATCTCTGGGGATGGCATATCCATTGATTCAAGTAAGATAGAAGCAGTGGTGGATTGGCTGAGGTTGAGGCCAAGGAATGTCCAGGAGATCAGGAGTTTTCTAGGTCTGGCAAGGTATTATCGGCATTTTGTAGATGGTTTTTCCAGACTCTCAAGCCCCTTGACACGGCTCACGAGGAAGAATGTGAGGTTTGAATGGTCCTATGAATGTGAGCAGAGCTTCCAAGAGTTGAAGCAGCGGTTAATTATTGCTCCAGTGTTAGCCATTCCATTAGGAGTGGAAGAGTTTGACATATACAGTGATGCGTCCCAGAGGGGACTTAGGTGCGTGTTGATGCAGCACGAGAGAGTTGTTGCATATGCATCTAGGTAGGTTAAAGAATATAAGAAGAGCTATCCCGTGCATGATCTAGAACTCGCGGCGGTGGTCCACACATTGAAGATATGGAAGCATTATCTGTACGGGGTTAGGTATGAGATATTTATCGACCACAAAAGCCTGAAATATTTCTTTACACATAAAGAGTTGAATATGAGGCAGAGAAGGTTGTTGGAATTGATCAAAGATTATAATTACACCATCAACTACCATTCAGGGAAGGCAAATGTGGTGGTTGACGCTTTGAGCCGAAAGTCAGTGGATTCATCAGTAGCTACAGTGGAAATACAACACCTGATTCAAATGGATCTGGAAAGGCTCGGCGTAGAGTTGGTGGAGGGTGATCATCAAGTGTTTATCGCCAATCTGATTTTACAACCGACTTTACAAGACAGAATTAAAGCAGCCTAGAAATATGATGTGGAATTAGTTAAGCTTATGGAGAAACTACGAGATGGTCAGGAGGTAGATTTCAGTATTTTTAATGACAAAGCGTTTAGGTTCCGTACCAGATTATGTGTGCCTGCCGATCCCGAGATTAAGAAGGTTATTTTGGAAGAAGTGCAAAGACCTATGTATACTGTTCATTCGGGTAGTACTAAGATGTACAGGGATCTTCGGAAATCATTCTAGTGGAGCGGCATGAAGAGGGAGATAGCCGAGTTTGTAGGACAATGTTTGATGTTCCAGCAGGTAAAGACTGAGCACCAAAGACCAACGGGACAATTGCAACCACTTCCTATTCCTGTGTGGAAGTGGGATCATATATCGATGGATTTTGTCACGGGATTACCGCTGGCACAACAGAGACAGGACGCCATCTGGGTGGTCATTGATAGACTGACAAAGACTACCCACTTTCTTCCCATCCGGGTTAACTACTCCATCGACAGATTGGTAGAGTTGTATGCGCGGGATATAATTAGACTTCACGAGGTTCCTATGTCCATAGTATTAGATCGAGACCCACGGTTCACATCCCGTTTTTGGGGGAGTTTGCAAGGAGCCATGGGTTCTCAATTATCCTTTAGTAAGGCAATTCATCCTCAGTCAAATGGGCATATGGAGAGGGTGACACGGATTTTGGAGGACATGTTGTGAGCATGCGTGTTGTACTTCAGAGGTAGCTGGGTACGATATATGCCACTGATTGAGTTTTCTTACAATAACAACTTTCAGGCCAGCATCAAGATGACACCATATGAGGCATTGTATGGCAAGAGGTGTCGATCCCCTTTATATTGGGATGAGACGGGAGAGAGACAACTATTGGGGCCAAAGCTGATTCAGAAGACTCAGGATAAAGTCAGACTCATTAAAGACAGAATCAGTACAGCACAGAGCCAGCAGAAGAGTTATGTTGATACTCGCCGACGAGAGTTAGAGTTTGACACAGGGGATCATGTATTCCTAAAGATGGAACCATTGAAGGGGATTATGAGATTTGGGAGGAAGGGTAGGCTGAGCCTAGGTATATTAGGCCATTTGAGATTCTTGAGCGAGTGGGTCCAGTTGCCTACAAGCTGGCTTTACCACCTGCTTTATCAAGAATACATGATGTATTTCACGTTTCGATATTGAGGAAATACATCCTGGACCCCTCCCATGTAATTAGTTATGAAGCATTAGAATTGGGAGATACCTTGACTTTTGAAGAAGTGCCAATGCAAATTCTTGACTGGAAGGAATAGGAGTTACGCACGAAGAAGATTCCACCGGTAAAATTTTATGGTGTAATCATGCCGTTGAGGAGGCTTCTCAGGAATTAGAGGACAAGATGCGCCAGAGATACTCATATCTATTCAGTGGAGTTTAAAATTAAGCTAGTCAAAATAAGAGTGAATAATAATGTTGTATTTTGATTTGTATAGTGTAACGTATGATAGATAGAGTTTTTAGTTTTGGAATGTGAATGGTTTTGGGAGAATTTTGAATAGTTGTAATCTCCCAGAACCCTCTTTGTAACCACGGTATTCCTCAACCATAAGTGAGGGTAATTAATAAAATTAAGGTGTTTTTTTTTAGGGGTAAAAATGTGATGAATAGAAAATTTCGAGGACAAAATTTTATGAGGAGAGAATGTAATAACCCCAAAAATGGTTATACAAGATTAGTGGAGTGATTTCAAAAATAATAATAATTAATTAAATGATTATTATTACTAATTAAATAATAATATAATATATATTTGATATATATATATATATATAAAAGTAAAAGTATATAATATAGTATTATTATAATTTAATATACTTAACTTATAAAGCTTCGTGAAGGAAATCCTTCACAAAGCATCTAAGCTTCAAAATTACAGAGAAGGAGGCAACCCCCCACCCCTAGCGATCTCCGTTTTTCCTTTGTTCTTTTTCCCACTTCCTTCTATTTCTCGGCTGATATTCGCCCGATCAAAAATCAAGAAATACCGCTGAACTCCATTCTCTGCCACCGACATTACTACCGAAGCGGATTTGTCATAGGAGCGACGTAGGCATATCTCCTAGGGTAAGCTCAATTCTCACTTTTACCTCAATTTCTCGTAAATCTTATGCCCAATTAACGATCAAATACTATCACGAGAATCCAGGGATGATTATTTACAAGTCTAGTAGAGCAGATTTCTCGTGGGGTCGTCGTAGGCATAATCCCAAAATTAGGCTAAGGGGGTTATTAAGGAGCTAATTATTATTTAATTATTGTAGATTTGAAAATTGTAGATTTTTGTGCTGGAAATGCCATGGGTTCAAGATTGAACTGTGTGAGCATCTCAGTAAGATAGGTAAGGGGAATAAATTATAGCAGATATTTTTATGAAATATATGTGAAATGAATTTTGTATTTTTCCATGAAATTATTATTATGATGGTATAAATAATAGATGAGAAATTGTGTGACATGATTTTATGAAAATTATGAAATGTATTGTGTAAAATGTGATTTGAAATGGGAAATCTGGGAAAATGATATGATGATGAATATCCCTGAGAAAATGAAATTAAATGTGGAGATGTTATACGATTTTCTGGAAAATATTGAAAAGGGATAAATGTATATACGGAAATGATTTTATGGGAATAATGGAAATATGAAACACTGATATATGCGAATATTGAGAAATGTAGAATATGGGAAATATGGAAACGATTTTCTATGAAATGGAAAAAAAAAAAAAAAAAGGAAATACTGATATGTGCATACTGCAAATGATGAAATATATGAAAAGTGATATATTCCCATATTTTCTTATATGTTATTACGAGATGAATTGTGAAATTGAAATGTTGAGAATGAAACAGTAGAAAATGAGAAATCTATTGGGAATATTGTTTTATGAATATAGAATGAAAATAATGGAAATATTACAACGTGAAATTCTGCAATATGAATAATGAAACATAGGAATTGAATTGTGAATGATGAGGTGTAAATACTAGAAATGAAATGTGAATATTGGAAATGAAATGTGAATACTGGAATTGTGAATATTGCAGCGTAACAACTGCAATGAATATATGTATTGATGTGGGAAACGTTGATATGAGAAAAGTGAAATAATGGAAATAAAAACCCTGATGGATGGATATGTAGACCCTGGTGATGGGTTATGATATTGAGCACGATACCGATACTAGTGGTTGAAAAGAGCAACCACATGGACTTGTGGAGCATGTGGCATGACAGTGCGAATGGCCGAGAGTAGAGTTTTACCCTTTGGATTCCAGACCAGGGTATATGGCAGGTCATTCGTTACTACAGATAGGTATATGGTATTATTTGATCTAACAGGGTCGGCCAATCGTGGTTAGATCCAGCCTTCGGGCCGCCTAACCTTGACCATGGGGAGAAGCATGGCGTGAAGAAAAATCCTCAAGGTAGCCATGGGTTACAGACACGACATGTTATGGTTATAGAGGATACCCATGGACTGGACAACAGACTGAAAATGGCCATGAGTTACAGACACGATATGGAAAGGTTACTGAGGATACTCATGGGCCGAATAAATGAGAAAAGAATGATATAATGGAAATAAACTTAAATGAATGGAAGATGAGAAAAATAAATGAAACTGGGAAATGAGATATAAAGTTTATAACTGTTGTGTTTTATATTTATATAGCTATTTGCACATATCAAAAATCATATCATATGAATAATGTTTTTGACCGAATATATATATATATATATATATATATATATATCTGTGTGTGTGTGTGTGTGTGTGTGTATTGATGTAATCGCACTTATATTGCCACACACTGTCAGTAACTTATTCCGTCTTACTGAGATGTGTCTCACCCAAGTATTAAATATTTCAGGAAACTGAGATTGAGTTGGTAATAGAGCTCGCTGATAGAGTGGAGTAGGGACCCTAATATACAGGGTGAGTGTTTGATCTAGGGATGGATGTTTCCCCTAGAGTGTTGTTATTTTGGGATATTTGTTGATGTATGTATTTTTTGATGGGTTATAGTTTGGTATGTATATTCGTTGTGGCGTCTGTATATATTGTCTTCCGCTGATAAGTATTTGAATTATAATGTGACCGGTATACCGGTGCCCAATGCGTGTCAGGTGATATGTATGGTATCAGAATTGATGACGTGGCTGATTGGTGTGGATAAATAATTAGTAAATGAAAAAATCGCAAGAAAAATTGGGGCGTCACAGGACATTCTTGCCAAGTTGCTCTTCTGAGGGCATTCTTGTCGAGCTGTCCCTCATGGGGTTCTGATGGAATTTTTGCCAAGATGCTGAGTTGCCCTTTTGGTGGCATTTTTTCCGAGCTGTCCCTCATAGGGAATTCTTCCGAGCTACCAAGCTGCTCTTCCGGTGGCATTTTTTCCGAGTTGTCCCTCGTGGGTAATTCTTCCAAGCTGTCGAGATGCTTTTCTGGTGGCATTTTTGCTAAGCTGCCGAGCTGCTCTTCTGGTGTGATTTTTTTGACTTCTTCAGAGCTGTCGAATTGCTCTTTTGGTGGCATTTTTTTGAGCTGTCCCTCGTGGGGAATTCTTCTGAGCTGCTCTTCTAGTGGCATTTTTTTGAGCTGTCCCTCGTGGGAAATTCTGGCAAGCTGCCGACCTGCTCTTTTGGTGGTATTTTTTTTGAGCTGCCCTTATTGGGGCATTTTTACGAACTGCCCTTCGTGGGGAATTCTTGCTGAACAGCTCTTTTGGCATCATGAGTGTTGCTCATCAATTGGGCTGATTTTTCCTAATGAGTTGTGCTCAATTATTGGGCAGTCTTCTGGCCTCACGAGCATTGCTCTTCGGTTAGGCCAACTTTGCCTAATGAGTTGTGCTCATTTGTTGGGCAATCTTCTGGCCTCACGAGTGTTGCTCGTTAATTGGGCCGATTTTCTTTTACCTAATGAGTTGTGTTCATCTTTTGGGCTAAAATCGAGTAGTGTGATAGAGAATGCACTTATAGATATGTACGCAAAGTTTGATAATTTAATAGAGGCACACAAAATGTTCAAAGATATGACTGACATAGGTGCAATTTTATGAAACAATCTCCTTTTTGGGCATGTTATGTAACGCCCCAAACCCGAAATTGGGGTCTGGAGTGTTATTTAAAATAAATCTCTGATACCATATAACAAAACAGCGAAAGATCTCCATAACCATTACCAGAGCACTAAAAATTAACATTTATTACAATAAAAATCCCAATACAACAACAAGGTTCTGAGGTCATCAAAAACATAAATAAAATACTAAAAATTCTAACCAAGGACCTTCTATCCCACCCACGCTTTCACTGCGCACTCTGATAACTGTCATACTCCACATGGTATCTAAAAAATGTTAGATATGGATAGGGTGAGACACCTCTCAGTAAGGATGGAATAAATTATTATTAGTGTGTGGCCCATGAGTTTTAGTGTATCATATATATAACATTTAATACTATAACATTCATGTTTACATATAAAACAACTAAACAGTTCCATAAATCAATATTTCTATCTCCTCATTCCCTAGATCATGTTTACTTATAAGCAATTCTATCTTTCGATGACCACATCTGGTGCATACCCTGGCACTCGCTGTGAGGCGTTACGTCTTGCCATCCCCCACCAGCAAGCCCTCAATTAAGTTTCGAGGATCAGGGTCCCATAATCAAGATCGCATCCCCTTCTGCCTTGGTTCACGAGACATTTAGGGGAGTGTAGGACTAGAACTTACTTGTATGTCCTAACTCCCTAGGGCTGCTCTGCAGCTTGCTACTCTCTTGCTTCTTCCCTGTTTTGGAGGCCTCCCTTGTATCCCTTGAGCTCTTTCTTTTCAAATCAACTTGGTCTCTCCTTGTGTCCATTACTTCTTCTAGATTGATATACTTTTGTGCTTGTACCATTAGTTCCCCCATGTCGGCTAGAGGTCTTTTCCCCAGGGAGTAGAAGAAGTTCCTAGGTTGGAGGGTCGTGGTTAGGGCTTCCAATACTACCCCATGATCCATGTTGCGAATCTCTAAGGTAGCAGCGACAAAGCGATGTTTGAATTTTTTCAACGTTTCCCTTTCTCCTTGGACCAGGTTCAACAGATGAGCTAAGGTCTTTGCCATCATGCGGTGGTTGATGAAGTGTTTGGCAAATTGTTGCTCCATCTCAGAGAAGGATTTGATGGATCCAAGTTTTAGGGTTTGGTACCATGCCTTGGCATTCCCTTTAAGGGTGGCGTCAAATGCACGACACATGATAGCATTTGGTGCGCTTTGTAGTTGCATTAACACATTAAAGGTATCCAGGTGATCATCTGGGTCGGTCGAGCCTTCATACCTTTCTAAGGTAGACATTTTGAATTTACTTGGCAACGAGACCTCCATCACTTCTTTGATAAAGGGTGGATTTGAAGACTTCAATGAGGTCTCGATGCAAGATGGGTTGGAACGAGCCTCTTTCGTCATCTTTTCTATTTGGCCAATCTTCTTGATCCTCTCCTCCAGTTCGTTCAATCGTTGTTCATTGACTCCCACGTTGTTCGCATCCTCCATCTTCTTTGTGGGGTTGGTTTTTCCACTACTCTCCTTCTGGTCTTCTGCTTTCTCCTGTGAGTCATGATCAACCAGTTGCTGGTGGAGGGCAAGTTCTCCATGACTCATTTGCTGTAAGAGCATGTTGAACATGTCCTCTATCTTCTTTTGGGAGGCTTCCATTCTCCTTTAGAAGATAAGGAATTCCTCCCTTGTCACTCCCGAACGATCTCCGGGTGCAGAATGAACATATTAGGGTGATTGATCACCCGCAGCAGGGTGGGACCTGGAATTGGTGGTTGTTGTCATGATGCAGGGACCGAGAATCAAAAATTTAAAACCTATCAGAAGCGTTCCCACAGACGACAACAACTATTGCTGCCAAAAATGTCGATCTGACCTCCGGTGAGATTTTCGATCCCGATCACCTGAAAAAGATGAAAACAAACGCGGCTTGGAGGACTTGAGGTCTACTCCGAGGGATCTCTCTAATGCCTAAGTAAGGGAGTGCTTTAAAGAGGTTGTAAGTAATAGTGAAATTGAGTTAGAATGAGATACCTTAACCTCTACGTAGTACCCCTTTTATACTAGCCAGGTTTGACCCTGGTAGATCTGTCATTTATAGCGCTTGGCGTGGATCACTCTAATCATTATAGCGCAAGCATGGATCACTCCAGTCAATATATGGCTGGCATCAATGGCTCTAGTTGAGTGATTGACTTAGTAGGTGATTTCCCCCATTAATGCTGGGCACATGCCTTCTCTTTAGGGTAGGTGATATATTTGGGGTATATCAAGTATACACTATTTTATTAATATAAAATATATTACCCATCCAATGCAGATATTAATTATTTAATTAATTGATCAATTATTTATCATTTTTTATTCCTATAATTCAAGAAACTATTTTCCAAGTAATTTCAAATTATGAAGGTGAGTTTTTCTATTAAAAAAATTAATAATCATTTAATGCCATGTAAAAAAAAAAGATTTAACTGTTGTTAATTAAAGGAAGTTGCATTTTGCAATCGTAAAAATAATATGGAGGTATAAGTGTCACTTTTAAATGTTTCAAAGGGCATTTCTTATAGATGATATAGTTTACGGAATGTAAGCATATATTTTCCTATTAATTATTACATTAAATTGATTTAATCATATAAGAAGACAAGTATGGTTAAAAAAAAAAAAGTTAATTTTTACATTAAATTGTTTCATTTTTTGGTCAATTAGAAGTCCATACTATACTTAGGCTACATAGTGGGTGTGGTGCCCATCTCTCAAGTCCCATCTCATATTCCTTCTCACCTCTCAAGTTTCGAACTTGAGACCTCAATGTCTTGAACTTTAAACATTGGGTTGCCTTCTAAGAGACAATTTCAAATTATATATATAGTTAATACAATAATAACAATGACTTACATAATTAAGGACATATCTAAATTAAATTAATTATGCAATTACATACATGCATGCATTTAAAGTGGTTTTAATAACTAAACCAAATCAATTATGTACATGGTAATTGTGTAATTGGGTACATATTCTAATTGAATTGCTCATAATTACGAAATTAGGTACATAGAATAGTGTTAATTACGTAATTATGTTGTTTACTTTCAAATGATAGCTAAGTATAGCCAATACTATAATTACATAGTTATATAATTATGGGCATATTTAAATTGAACCAATTATGTACATACATATTGCATGTATGTGAACCAAACTAATTGCACACATTTATAATTGTATAATTATGAATTATTCATACTAAATTGTTCATAATTACAAAATAATGTAGATAGATTTTCAAATAATGGTATTAATTATGTAATTATGTAGTTTAATTTTAAATGATAGATGTAATCAACAATTAACATTATTACATACTTATATAATTACAGACATATTTAAATTGAAACCAATTACGTAAAATGTGTACATGCATATATATATTAATTAGATTGAAAAATCAAACCAAATCAAAATTACATATACTACATAATTTTGTAATTATGTAATTTAATTATAAATGATGAGTATATAACCAATATTATATATCAAGGAAATTGTGTAGTTTTTCAACTAACCATTGACGGTTTCAATATACTCTTCGATGGTTACTTCGACGATTTGAGACAGAATGTTTGCTGTGAGAAAATCGTCGACGGTTTCACCAAATACGCCTATAGTTGAATTGCTGAGAATCCTAACAGTTGAAAATTTGCTAATATCCGATAGTCTGCGGCGATCTAGGATTCTTTAGTTGTATTACTTGAATATTTGTTTGTATTTGATAGTCTAGGATCTCTTTATTTTCTATTTAAATACTTTTAAATTTGTAACAACTATACCTTGTATAAGTCCTATATATAGGACATCTCTACATCAATGAATGTGTCATGCATTTTCTATATGGTATCAGAGCTCTTCCTATGACGAGTTTTTTTTTTTCCTAATGGTCGTTTCCTCTGAGTCCGTTATTGTCAACACTCTCAAGCTTCTTGGCAGTGGCAACTCTTCTTTTATTGCCATTAATGTCGGCTCTCAGCTTCCTTTGAAGCTGACCCCTTCCAACTTTCCTTCTTGGCGCACCCAACTGACGTCATTGCCTATTGGCTATGACGTCTAGGACTATCTTGATGGTACCACCATATGTCCATCACGCATCCTTTCTAACAGCACCTCCTCAACCGGTTCATCTTCTGTAGGTGTCTCCAATCCAACTTTCTGGTACTGGCTCCAGCAAGATAAGCTAATCCTTCATGCCATCCTAGCATTTGTCTCCAAACTGGTTATGCCGCTCATTGTCGCTTCAACCACTGCTCATGATGCTTGGTCCAAGTTGCAAATATTGTATGCTAATCGTTCACGCACTCGTGTTATGCAACTTAAGGAGGAGTCAACTCTCATTCAGCGAGAGTCTCGCTCAGTCTTGTAGTATTTCCATGCCATCAAGGTTTTAGTTAATGAACTTGCTATGATTGACTCTTCCTTCTCAGCGGATGACATTACTCTGTATGTCCTCAACAATCTTGATCCTGAATTTTGTGAGATTACAGCACCTATTTAAGCTCGTAAGACTTCTCTCACATTTGAGGAGCTTCATGAAATTCTAGTCGACCACGAAAGTTATCTGTGACATGTTGACGCTTCCAATTTCATCATAGTTGCCACTGGGAACGCCACTCAATGTCGCACTCCTGCTTCCACAATCAACTGTAACCAACGTTTCGGCCCTAGTTCCTATGGTTAGCATCTGTCCAACTTTGGTCACAATAATCACAAGGACCAGTCTGGTAAGCCTTGGATTATTTGTCAGTTGTGTGACAAAGTGGGCCATTTGTCCATGACTTGTTACTCAACTTTAGGAGTGAAGTCTATAAATTGTGTCGCTACCAACGCATCCACTGATAAAAAGTGGCTTGTGGATTCCGATGCTTCTCACAACATCACCTCCGATCTTTCCAATCTCTCTATTCACTCGGAGTTTGATGGCACGAATGAGGTCGTCATTGGCAATGACTCAAGTTTGCGAGTCACACATGTTGGCTCTATGTCTCTTCCCTCTTCCTCAAAGCCTTTTAAATGGACTAATACTCTTTGTGTTCCTAATATTCACAAGAACTTAATCTTTGTTCATAATTTCACTTGTAGCAATAATTTCTATCTTGAGTTTCACCCAATTTATTTTCTTGTGCAGGATCGGAGAACGAGGGTGACTCTTCTTCGCAGTAAATGTCAGGATGTTGTCTATCTAATACCAATGGCGTCTTCCGCTAAAAAGTCTTCTGTTTTAGCACTTGTTGGTGAATGAACAATAGTTTACACCTAGCATAGACGACTTGGGCATCCATCGAATAAAGTAGTTGATTTTGTTGTTCGTACTTTTTCCCCTCTAGTTGTAGTGTTTCGTTTCTCTTCATCATCTATTTGTAATGTTTGTCAATGCAATAAAAGTCACAAGTTGCATTTCTCTTCCACTTCTCTTGTTAGCAATCATCCCCTTGAACATATTTATACTGATGTTTGGAAGCCTATGACTTCCACTTCACTTGATGGGTTTCGGTTTTATCTCTTGTTTGTTGATTACTTTACTAAATATTGTTGGTTGTTTCCCATCTGAAAAAAAAAAAAAGTGATGTTTTTAACATTTTTGGTCAATCGAAAGGGCTACTTGAAAAATAATTTTTTTTTCACATCAAACACTTGTACTCCGATAATGAGGGCGAATATCAAGCTCTTCATCATTTTCTCTCCTTTAAGTCCATTAGTTGGCTTACCACTGTTCCTTATACAGCTCAGCAAAATGGTATAAGTGAATGTCTATAGAAACTCGAACCCAGAAATAGAAGGAAATAAATATAAAAGATAGGAATAAAGGAAAATAAAATAAAAATAAGGAATTTGGTAAGTCAAAGCCCAAACCAGCGACGATTTTGCAAGCTGGAAGAAAACTGGCGACTATTTTGTAGGAATAAGGGAAACCGACACCGATTTTCTCCTAGGCTGCTCACCTATAAATAGAAGTGAACTCATTTTTTTAAGGAATCTCAAATTTCTTATTTTGGAGCTCTGCTAGGGTTTCAATTATTTTTCACTAAAAGGCTTCTACGGACTCTCTCTTCTTCCCGGATCACTCTCTCCCTTCCCGGCACATTGGATCTCGTAGTCTTACCGGTTCGAAAAGCTAGGGTTTTGATTTTTCTATCTATTTTGGTTTCTTTTTCAGAAACAGGTAAGGGGATTAAGTTAAGTCAACTTTTCAATGTATTTGAACCATACAAAATGTTTTTGGAGTAAGTATATTTATGTTTTTAGTTGATGTTTCAAAAACCGACCGTTCAAAAGACCCTTTTTCAAACCTAGGATATATGTTATTCTATTTTAAGTATAAATGAATGGTAGGAAGTTTGGTTTTATCTTCTAAACCGATGATGCTATATTTTTCTTGGTTGCCTATGGGCTATGTTTTAAAATTCGGGAAATTCTATGGCAGGTGAATGATATGTATGTACTACTTATTAACCGAAATGATAAATGTTTGTGAGATACTAGAACTATTTGTGAAAATGCAGGGGGTTTATATGTATGATGGCCACAAGAGCCAAGTAATATGTATAATGGCCGCGAGGGCTAGGCTTTATATGATGGCCGCAAGGGCCGAGTTTTATACTATGACAAGTTTTATATGAAATGTGTTGAAATATGGTTTTATATTACTTAAATTGCATGATATGCTTTAGGAACCCTGAGGACTCTTATGTTTTGAGCATGGTACCGTTTCTAGAGATTTTTTATATGGTCGTGTGTGCCCACACTGAACTGCGAGAGTGGTGTGGGTGGTTTCAGCAGACTAGCCTCAGTAGAGGGTGTACCTTCCTTGGAAGCCCGGACTTTCAGGATGTGGTAGGGCAATCGGAACCACGCAAGCAATTTGCGGATGCCTACGTAGTCGGAGTAAGACGCGGATGTATGTTTGACTTTGTCTGGGTTGATCACCCCAAGCTTTGTCCAGCCTTTGAGCCGCACAACCCTAACCACGGGGGTTTATATATGGCGTTTAGTCCCAGGGATTGTCTTTTATGCATATCTGTAGATTTATGTAAATGATGTTATGTAATTAATGAACTATTTATATCAGGAAAATTAGACAAGTAATTTCAACTGTATCAGTACGTGCAATGTAAAATAGCTATTTTTCGTTGATTACATGATTAAACTGCATAATTAGGTCTTTTAATTCGTGCATTAGGACTTATCTTTTTAATTAAATGCCTAATTACTCTTAATCTTTTAACAAGGTGTCCTATTTATAATTTTTGGGTTTTATTGAGCAATATATGAATTTTTAGCATTTTTATATCGCAGAAAAATTATTGGGAGCTAAAACTAACATCAGTTCGTAATTTGCACATAACTTTTCCATTTGAACTCTGATTGAGATGATTCAAAATTCTGGAGAAATATGAGAATATTATGTATGACTTTTCTGTTTTGAGTTTTGAGAGATACGAGCTCCAGAAGGAGCAAATTTGGCCTCGTTCGTAGAGAAAAAATAAATGAAAAAAAGAAAAATAAAAAGGAGAAAAATAATAAAATTTTAAACTCATGTGATCCGGCCATGCAGCTTGGTCGAGCATTCTCGCGGGTTGTAGGGCACTCTCTCCCCCTCCTCTTATATTTCCCTCTTTTCTCTGCCAGCCCCAGCGCACCTCCTTCCTTTCCCTCTCTCGCTCTCTCCCTAACTCTCCCTCTTCTCTGCCAGCCCCGGCGCACCAGACCCATCTCCCTTTCCTTTCTCCTTCTCTTTCTCCCTCCTTATCTCTTCCCTTTCCCTTCTCCTTTCCTCTCTCTATTCCTCCTTGCTGTAGCTAGTCCTCCGTCCCTCTCCAGCTACTGCCATAGCCGGGCCGCCAGCTGCCATCTCTGCTGCAATTCCTAGCACTATGTTGTGCATCCCTGCTGCTCTTCCTGCCTCCTAGCTACTCCCATCTGTCCTAGCCGAGAAGAACTGCTGGAGCTGCTCCAGCTTGCGGCCACCTTACTGCTCCTGCAAGCTGCTGCCATGAGCCACCCCGGGAAGGCCATCCACCAGCTCTGCTCCAGAACACCCCGAGACGGCCAGCCACACCACCCGAGGACTCCCTCAAGGCTCCTGCTGCTCCAGTTTCTCTCTCTCTCTCTCTCTCTCCTCTTTTCCTTTTCTTTTTTTATCTTAGTTGAATATTGTTAATTTTTTTATACTTGAAAAGTTTAAATTTTGAATATTGTTTAGGGGGTTTATTATTATTGCAGTTTATTTATTTATTTATTTATTTTCTCTCAATTAAATTTAGCTGTAGATTTAATTAGTGCTTTGAGTTATTTAATTAATTAAGTAAAGTCCGGTTTGGTTCTAAAAAAAATAATAATAATAATAAGTTACAAAAAGAAAAAAAAATTGTTTTTGTTTTTAGAAATTAAATTAGTTGTTTCTTTAAAATTTAAATTTTTTTTAAGTTCGATTGAGTTTTATTAAAGTTCTTATTTTTATCGTGTCTAGTTATTGTTTAAGTCATCAAAGATTTAAATTTTGTTCGAATTCTTGTTTGCCTTAAATTTTGATTTGGTTCAAGTTCTTAATTTTGTTAAAGGTTCGGTTTTTATCACTCACGTATGTTTTTAATTGAGCTTTATTATTGTGTGTTTTAGTTACGTGTTAAAGTTATCGTTTTAGTTTCTATTCCGAAGTTTAACACGTGTTTCGATGTCTGCCTAATTAGATGTAGGATTTCCGTTCTTGTTATTTAATTCAGTGCATGCTAGGATTAGGGTTTAATTTGCATGTTCGTTTAATTTTTCAAAAGAAATCTCAAATAATCTTGAAAATCCCGAATCTAAACTGAATTCAGTGACTTTTTATTTTCGATTAGAAAAACGTAAAATTTGAGATTAAACCCATTCCCTGAAGAGACGATCTGACCTTTGGGCTAAATATTACACGACAGAACTCTTATACTTGGGATAGCTTTTGAGCTACTCATTTTTTGAGTGAGTCAAGTTTTTTGCACCGTTGCCGGGGGTCGAACCCAGCTCACCCACGTGACAGGCGGGAATACTTACCACTATACTTTAAGGACTAGTTTGTGTTTAATTGAGCTTTATTATTACGTGTTAAAGTTACCGTCTTTAGTTTCTATTCCGAAGTTTAACGCGTGTTTCAATGTCTATCTGATTAGACGTAAGATTTCCGTTCTTGTTATTTAATTCAATGCATGCTAGGATTAGGGTTTAATTTGCGTACTCGTTTAATTTGTCAAAAGAAATCTCAAACAGTCTTGAAAATCTTGAATTTGAACTGAGTTCAATAACTTTTTATTTTCGATTAGAAAATCGTAAAATTTGATATTAAACTGCATTCCCTGAGGAGACGATCTGGCCTTTGGGCTAAATATTACATGACAAAACTCCTATACTTGGGATAACTTCCAAGCTGCTCATTTTTTGAGTGAGTCAAGTTTTTAGCGCCGTTGCGGGGGAATGTCGGTCTTAGTCTCAAATTAGTGTTTTTCCCATCATTTTAATTAGTCTCATGAAAAAGAAAATGAAAAAAAAAAAAGAAGAAAAAAAAAAAGAAGAATTGAGCTTTAAAAAAAAATTATGGTTGCACCTGCACCACACACGCTTATGGATTTTTTGCAACTTCAATACACCACTGCACCATCTTACACTACTTCACCTAATAACGAACTTAATTTCATGATGCAGCACGGGAGGAAGTCGTTGCTACTTCAGTTCTACGGGACGGAATCTAAGTGCCTTTATCGGCACCTGACGGAGTTCAAGTTGACTGGCAATATTTTTTTGGTCTCGTGCTAGAACTGATGAATCTACTAGACCATGTTTATTTCTTGCCCCTTTGAAGGATAGGGCATAGATGTAGTTTAATTCTTTAAGACCTCACTCTATCTTTAATTGGGCTGATATGGAGAGTGAATTTCTACATAGGTTTTGTCCCTCACAAAGAACTCAATTTTCGTAAGAACAGATCATTCAGTTTGTGCAGCAGGATGACGAGACTTTTCGGGCTTGCTAGGAGAGGTTCAAGGATCTACTAAGTACTTATCCACATCACGGGTTTGAATCATGGAGGTTAGTTAATTGTTTCTATACAACTTTTACTCCTAATTGCAAGCACTTTGTCCAGACCATGTGCAATGGAGAACTCTTTAGCGAGGAACCGGATAAGGTACTATCATTCTTTGATTACCTAGCTGAAAGTGTTCCACAATGGAATACACGATACAATCAGACACCCATGACAGTACAACTTATTAGCACAATCAGTGGCGGAGATAGATATGAGCCAACAGATTACCCAGACACTCTTCCGCCTCAGTATCAGTCACAACAAATCCCTCAAAGTTGTGCGCCATCAAGATTTCAATCTAGTGCAGCACCTGCTCCACCAGAGATGTCTCTTGAGGATGCCTTCCAGCAATTCATGCAAATTCAAATCAATCAGTATACTCAAGACATAAATAAATTGCGGGACACCATTAATGCGATAAGCACCCAATTGGATAACTTAGAAAAAGAGGAATTTCCAATGGAACTTCAGCTTAGTCCTCAAGAATACCAGTAGCAACAACAATAAATTCATAATGTTCCTCTTAAGACAGCGGAGGCTGCCATTACTTTGAGAAGTAGGAAAGAAGTTTCCCAACCTGAGGTGCTCATTGACAAACAACCAATTGTTCCAGCACCGAAAGTTACGGCTGAGACAGATGAAGTCAAAGAAAAACCAAAGGAAGTGGGTCTAGACGTGAAGCGGTCAGTTAATGAGGAGTCTGATACTAATAAGGAGTACCATCATGTGGTACCTTATCCTCAGAGCTTGGCAACTGTGGAACCGTCACTCCCGACTGGAATAAATGTCAAGGAGTCCAATGATGAAGCAAATCCCTGCAGTGGTAAGATGATTGGTACACCTGATAAAGAGGGTGAGCAGAATGATGAATGTTTAACCTTCAAGGAACCAGGTAAAACTTTTAATACTAATGTTTTGGAATAACTAAAGGTAACTGTTCCAACAATTTTTCCTCAAAAACCAGTTCGTAAAGAAGTAAATTTTCCGAAAAATATGCTGATAAAGATCTTTTCTTATTAAAACAAGAAAGTCAATCTGCACATGTATTGTTTGGTATTTTGAAGAGTATTAATGCATTTGAGGCTAACTTTCGTGCAGGTATGCAGACTAATTCATTGTGGCGGCTCAAATTTGGAGACACGCTAGTTCAATCTATAGACCTACACCCACCAGACGAAATTCTTCTAGAGCCTCCGCCAGACAATTATGATGTTTTTCTTTCCCTTCTTTTCATTTTGTTTTACCTTATTTTATTTTTAGTTAATTTTCAGGTACATTTTCTTGTAGTTGAGTTTCTCTTTTCCATTACTTCTCTACACAGGTACGCCTTACTTCTCCAGTGCACATTTTTTCTATTTCCCCTATACTTTCACATTGTGGACAATGTTCCACTTTAGTTGGGGGGGGGGGGGTGAGCATTTGCATGTGACATTGTGCACGTATACTTGTTGGATTTTATATTAATAAAAAAAGAAAAAAAAAAGAATAAAGAAAGAAAGAGAGAGTATTGAGGATAAACGATCATGCCATGATTAACACTGATATTATACCCTTCACATACTTGCATATAACCTAAGAATTACACACTCGAGCCATTTATGTGTAGTTTCTCTTTATATGACTTTGTAACTCTATGAAGAATTGATTGGTAGTACACTTGTGTTAATATGACTATATAAACTCTTGTATTTACACAGCATCTCACGAAACTGAATATACACATTCACATGATTCATTGCACTTAGGGTTCCTTGTGAGCATTGAGAGAATACCCGTGGCGACTATGACATCTTGTGAGATATCCTTAAGTTATTTACCGTCCCTTTTGAGTGTTAACATCATATCAGAGTTCACGAAACTCAGTTCTCTTTTCTTCTGGACGATTCCTTGTACACTAGTCTTTGTTTTTGATTTGTTAGCCTAAAGGTGACATCTAGTGAAGAGATAGACACCTAGGTCTTATAGCCTACTTAAGGTCTTGCAGCCTACTCAAGATGTGAAGGCTGAGTCGCCCCTAGAAATAGACTTAATTCATGGACCACTGTTCGAGCTTAATTCCCATTGATGGTATGAAGACAACAAAAGAAGTGTAATAATTGTCCTAATTGACCAAGAAAAGATAGAAAATAAAGAATGAGCAGAAGAAAGAATAAGAAATAGAAATGCACATGAAATGAAATTTCAATGTCTGCTCCACACAAGAACCACAAAAAGTCAAGGACACGACACATGTTCTCCACATATGAAGATTCTTCAACCGTTTAATACCTCAGATGTATTCACCCCCAGTTTGTGAATAAGCTGATGTAGGGTGGTTTCGGTTGGACATGGCGAGTAGTTGAGAAGATGTTAGGGTGAAGGACCCGACACCTTATAGATAAGTTAGATCCTTCTCAAACTAGTCCATTCCATATACTTAGCGTTTGTTCCTTGTGATATGTGGGATATTTGATCGCGACACTCCTCCTCACATACGATGAGTGAACCCATTCCTTTTGAGTGTTCTTGAGGGTATACCAGTTAGGTTGAGTCAAAACAACCATTTTGTAGGTGTCCACTAGTATCCTAAGTTTAATAAGTCACACACATCACATACAACTCGAGATTTTACTTGTTTATACTCGAACTTATATGATCGCATTAACTCTAAATTGTACCACTGGTTAACTTCATGTGAGTATACTATTCTTAATTGCTATATAAACGATGAAACTTGCATGAGTGACGTGCTTCAGAGTTGTGTGCATTGAATATGAACGAACTTGTATGAAATTCAGTTATATTCCTGTATGTGAAACGGTATGATTGTGTTACATGGGTATTAATTTCATGTTTGCTGGAGTTAGTAATTGTGGACACCACCCTTAAATTCATTCATGTTATTTGCTAGAAACTAGCAAAATGTTAGTTGGGGGGTGTGATTACGCGCTTAAACTGCGTAATTAGGCATTTCAATTCATTAAATGCCTAATTACTTTAAATATTTTAACAAGGTGTCCTATTTATAATATTTAGGTTTTATTAAATAATTTATGAATTTTTGGTCTTTTTTTATCACAGAAAAATTATCGGGAGCTAAAACTGGAATAAGTTCGTAATACGCGCATAACTTTTCGATCTGAACTCTGATTGAGACGATTCAAAATTTTAGAGAAAGATGAGAAGATTAGGTATGACTTTAGTGTTTCAAGTTTTGAGAGATACGGCCTCCAGAAGGATCAAAATTGGCCTCGTTCGTAGAGAAAAAAAATAAGAAAAAGAAAAACAAAAGGGAAAAAATAATAAAATTTTTAAATGATGTGACCCAGCCGTGCAGCCAGGTCGGGTATTCTCGCGGGTCGTAGAGCACTCTCTCCCCCTCCTCTTATATTTCCTTTTCTTTGCCAGCCCCGACGCACCAGACCTATCTCCCTTTCCTTTCTCCTTCTCTTTCTCCCTCCTTCTCTCTTCCCTTTCCCTTCTCCTTTCCTCTCTCTATTCCTCCTTGCTGTAGCTAGTCCTCCGTCCCTCTCTAGCTGCTGCCATAGCCAGGCCACCAGCTGCCATCTCTGCTGCAATTCCTAGCAGCTATGCTGTGCATCCCTGCTGCTCTTCCTGCCTCCCAGCTGTCCTAGCCAAGAAGAACTACTGAAGCTGCTCCAGCTTGCGGCCACCTTACTGCTCCTGCAAGCTGCTGTCGTGAGCCACCCCGAGAAGGCCAACCACTAGCTCTGCTCCAGAACACCCCGAGATGGCCAGCCACACCACCCGAGGACTCCCTCAAGGCTCCTGCTGCTCAAGTTTCTCTCTCTCTCTCTCTCTCTCTCCTCTTTTCCTTTTCTTTTTTTATCTTAATTGAATATTGTTAATTTTTTTATACTTGAAAAGTTTAAATTTTGAATATTGTTTAGGGGGTTTATTATTATTGAAGTTTATTTATTTATTTATTTTCTCTCAATTAAATTTAGCGGTAGATTTAATTAGTGCTTCGAGTTATTTAATTAATTAAGTAAAGTCCGATTTGGTTCTAAAAAAAAGAATAAATTACAAAAATAAAAAAATTGTTTTTTTTTTAGAAATTAAATTAGTTCTTTCTTTAAAATTTAAACTTTGTTTAAGTTCGATTGAGTTTTATTAAAGTTCTTATTTTTATCGTGTCTAGTTATATTTATGTTTTTAGTTGATGTTTCAAAAACCAACCGTTTAAAAGACCCTTTTTCAAACCTAGGATATATGTTATTCTATTTTAAGTATAAATGAACGATAGGAAGTTTGGTTTATCTTCTAAACCGACGTTGCTATATTTTTCTTGGTTGCCTATGGGCTATGTTTTAAAATTCGGGAATTTGTGTGGCAAGTGAATGATGTGTATGTACTACTTATTAACCAAAATGATGAATGTTTGTGAGATACTGGAACTGTTTGTGAAAATGCAGGGTGTTTATATGTATGATGGCTGCGAGAGCCAAACTATATGTATCATGGCCGCGAGGACCGGGCTTTATATGATGGCCGCAAGGGTCGAGTTTTATACTATGACAGGTTTTATATGAAATGAGTTGAAATATGGTTTAATATTACTTAAATTACATGATATGCTTTAGGAACCCTGAAGACCCTTATGTTATGAGCACAATACTGTTGCTAGAGCTTTTTTATATGACCGTGTGCGCCCACAATGTACTGCGAGAGTGGTGTGGGTGGTTTTAGTCGATTAGCCTCAGTAGAGGGTGTACCTTCCCTGGAAGCTTGGACTTTCAGGATGTGGAAGGTCAATCGGAACCACGCAAGAAATTTTTGGATGACTGCATAGTCGGAGTAAGACGCGAATGTATGTTTGACTTTATCTAGGTTGATCACCCCAGGCTTTGTCCAGCCTTCAAGCCGCACAACCCTGACCATGGGGGTTTATACATGGCGTTTAGTCCCAGGGATTGTCTTTTATACATATCTGTAGATTTATGTAAATGGTGTTATGTAATTAATGAATTGTTTATATCAGGAAAATGAGACAAGTATTTTCAACTGTATCAGTACGTACAATGTAAAATAGTTATTTTCAGTTAAATGAAGAATGAATGTTTTCTGTAAGCACTAAATGCATGATGCCCACACACTGATATTAACTTGATCATCCTTATTGAGAAGTTTCTCACCCCAATATACAAATAATCTTTTTAGGAAATAACAGGTATTGTGCTTAGCAGGATCAGGGAGTGAAAGTTAGAATAGTTTCTTTTTGGGAAGATCCATATGATCTTAGGTGTATGTAAATTATGTTGTAAGACTCTAGACTTGTATAATGGTTGTATGGACCAAACTAGTTATCCTTTTTGGGTCGAATTGTAATATGGATGTTTGGAAATTTTTTATGTATGAAAGGAACTTAGAACTCTAGTAATGTATGTTTGGAGATTATTTCATTACTTCTGCTGCATTTGTTATGAGGTACACAGACGTCACTAAAGTAGCACCCTTAGTCCATGTGGCGGGTCGGGGCATTACAACATCAGCATTGGCACATTGTCAAAACCGGTCTCACTATGTTGAGTTAGGCGAGTCTTCCTCCTTTTTATTGGTCCTATGCATTTCAGACAGTTGTTTATTTAATAAATCGTATGCCCACTCCTATTTTAAGAAATAAAAATCCTTTTGAAAGTTTGTTTGGTCATCGACCCGATTACAAAAAGTTGCATATTTTTTGTTATGAGTGTTACCCATGGCTCAAACCCTGTATCATTGATAAACTTCAACCAAAATCTCTGCATGGTCTCTTTCTTGGTTACTCAAGTTCTCAGAGTGCTTGTAGGTGTATGGACCTTGTTACCTCTCGCATTTATGTGCCAAGGCATGCGGTTTTTGATGAATGTGTTCTTCTTTTTTCTTCCTCTGCCCATGTCGTTGTGTCTTCTCTGTCAGTTTCAAGTGCTAACACAAAGGATCTTGTCATACCAACAGTGCCTTCCATTGGACGAATACCCTCATCTCCTACCACCGTGACGGATAAAGCTCCTGCAAGTATCTCATGTTAGCACCCACGATCAACTTGCAGACCTCTTGACTAAGGCTCTATCCCATCACAAATTTCACTCTCTGTGCTCCAAGTTCAGCTTAATTGATGGCACACCTATCTTGAGTGGGCATATCAAGGAAATTGTGTAGTTTTCTAGCTAATCGTCGACTGTTTCAATATACTTTTCGACGGTTGCTTCGACGATTTGAGATAGAATATTTCCTGTGAGAAAATCGTCAACGGATTACTGCAAATCGTCAACAGTTACACCTGTTGTTGAGTCGCAAATCCTAACAATTGAAAATTTGCTAATATCCGATAGTCCACGACGATTTGTGATTTTTCAATTATATTACTTAAATATTTGTTTGTATTTAATAGTATAGGATCTCTTTGATTTATTATTTAAATACTTTTAAATCTATAATAATTATATCTTGTACAAGTCCTATCTATAGGACATCTCTACATCAATGAAAGTTTCTTACATTTTCTATATTATAATCACAACCTACATAACTATAGATATATCTAAATCAAACCAATTTCAAAAACTAAATCAGATTATATACATAATTAAATAAATATTTGAACAAAACATTACATAATTGCATTACACACATAAAGATTCAAATTATAACATCACCTTAGAGTATTAAATTTAATACATTAAATAGATTAATTACTATTGTAATTAATAAGGTTGGAAATTTCAATGGATTGATAGGATTAGTATATTCATCTAACTCAATTTTTGAATCTATATGGTTCACTCATTTATGATCCATATAATTATGTGGGTGTACTATATTCTTTTATCAATTATGCATATAGGTGGATTAATGGGTATTGATTGTAATTGCTATCACTCCACATACAAGGCAAATTCATTGGTCACAGTGATCATGGATTCCAATTTTAGGGTTTTGAAACTTAAAATTGCATTTTTCAAAAACGAATTTTAAATTTTTATGTCCTAAATTGGGGGTGAACAAATTGCATTTTTTTTCCCATGCCTTTTTAACTTGGAAAATAGGGGCAAACTAAAATATGCAAAGATAGATTATATTCACTCTTCACTCTTCCATTATTTAGAGACAAAAGAGAAACATATAGGGTGAGACGTACTTAAATTAAGGAAAAATGTATGAAGAGGGGGGAAAAAATCTCAAGCCGTCACACTATCATTGCACTAGCAAACCTTTTTGGAAGCACATAACCTCTCAAGTAGAAAATGCTCGTATAAAATAATTCATTTTGAGAAAATTAAACAGCGAAACAAATTAATCACAAGCTAATTATAACAATATTTTCCCTTTGAAAACAAAAATTGTGCTCAAGATCATGAATTTTTAGAACTTAGATTTAAATTTATATAAATTTAAACAACACACACACACACACACACATATATATATATATATATATATAATTTTATATATTAAATTCCTATAAAATTCACACAAATTCAAATCCAAACTTCGTACTCCTATATACCATCTGTACCCTCATCAGCTTAAAAATGGTAGGAACATTGACATAATATTTGCTATAATGAATCACTCTGCTTTTACCTATTTATTATACCATTTTTTTTTAATTCCATTTTCAATTCTAATCATTCCACATTCCGTTCTGACATACTAAAATATTACATGATTGAAAAGAGGAAGAGTCATCCCCTCGCTAGAAAGCACAATCATAAAATTCAGAAAAAGCTAAAAAAAAAAATGCAGGGCAGCAAGGAGCCGGAGAGAATTCATTTCTGAGAATACAATTTGGGACACCATTCCAAGCGATGAAATTTGACTCAAAAGGAGTCATTGGAATGTGACTATTTTGGTCACCCTAACGCTGGACCATGATCAATACCAGTTCAACCGGTTTCTCTTCGGCGCCATATCAAGCACCGATTGTCAGCAACGCCGTTCCTCATAGTTCAACACTACCATTTTTTATTTTTATTTTTGGGATACAGTACAATATTCAAAAAGATAACAAAAAAAAAAAAAAAGATTTCTGCTAAAAGCGGAGGTGGGGGGAGATTAAAATGAGGATTATCACCACTCGACAGTGCTCAGACTAGTCGAAAACATCATCATCTGATTCGTCATCTTGAAACGCAGCATTCTCAAGAAATGCTGCAGGAACAATATGTTCCCAAACCCTTGCACCTCCCTGCATCAATCTGGCTGTAAATGAATGTGATCCAATTGATGCACTTGCTTCTCCTCCAGCTGATCTTACAGGATATGGGCAATCCACTTCAGGGTTGTGCTTCAAGGAACACTTTCCCGACGGATCAAGTATTTTGACATCAAATGATCGTAAGAGAGGCCGGCCCATCACTTGAACATGGGAGACACTGCAACAATATTCAAAGAAATTATTATACAATGAACCATTTCTGCTTATTTAAAAGAAAAAGAGAAAGAAACATGTGAAGCCTTATATGACCTCAGTGTCTCAGCACCAAGGGCCTCCTGCCCTGTGTCTTGGGCACACAAATGGCACAGAATTGGAACAATGAGGCCCTGCCAAGACTCACAAGGATAGTGTGTGAGACTTGGCAATTGTGCGAGATTGTATATATCTGGGATGAGGGCCTGGTGAGACTATAGCTTAGGTGATGCCACTTTTTTATCTGCATTTCACACACTATGCTCCAGAAAATTTCAATACGAAGCTCATTTGTGTAGGCCAAAATTTCTCAACAAACAGAAATGAAGAGTAGAAGCCTACTTCTTCACTGGCCACCTCCATGTGCTTTTCTTTACATGCTGTGGCAGCTCTCTCTCTCTCTCGTTTATTTTTCAACATAATACGCCTCCCCTAGCTTACTTTCAATTGGATTTTTTTTTCTATACACCGATACAGCAAAGTTTCCATGTATTAGACCAAAACTTCTAGTTATTTTGGGGGAAAAAATAACAGAAAAAGCATCATTATAATAACTTTAGCCAAGTCAGACCGACAAGATAGCCAATCTAAACACATTCTTAAATTCAAAATTGTAACTGCAAGTGTTTACATGCATTACAAAGTCGGAAACTGCAGCCCCTTTAGAAATTCATTCATCCATAGGCACAAAATTATGATGCGGTCATTCGCTCATAAAACATCAAAGAAACTGCAGAGTGGAAATTTTCAGTTTTCAGTTCCCCAGATACAGAGGTTATACTTTTTTGCATCATTTTCAGTTTCCCACCCAATTCTAGTTAGTTATTGCTAAGGTTTTCAGGTTGCAGAGTGGAAGTTTTCAGTTTCCCATTGCAGAGATTATACTTCTTTGCAAATTTTTTGGTTTCCCTCTCTCACATGATCTCTCATTCAGACTGTTCCTGACAATTTCCATTGCATTTTGTTTCATTCATTTTTAAATAAAATGAAAAAGAAGTCATGAAAAAAAATAAATAATATACAAGCTTATAACAATCATTTTGATGGAGGTTCGCTTTTGGGTAATTCTTAACAATTATATTTTGTTTGAAGATATTGAAATCAGGGGTTTTGTTTAAAATTAGTAAATTAAGGCATATTTTGGTGTACCCTTTAAGTACTTTGGGTTTGTTTTGTAATTATTTGTTTCAGTTGTATTGTCCGCTGTATTTACTTTTCGTACTGTATTAGCTATCAGTTATCATTTGAATTCAGAACTGCTTTCTTTTTTCTTTTCTGTTCATATTCTCCTCTCTTTTCTGTTCTTCTCCGACACTATGCACTGTCACCACTTTCTGTCCAGCAGTTCCTCTTAATTTCTTCCATTTTTCTCTTCTTCTTTCTATTTCTCTCTCTACCCCTCCCTCTCTGTTTCTCAGTTTGTGTTCCTGTCCTAAATCAGTAGTGCATGGCAAATACATGAAAATGTTATGCTTGAAATTCGCATAAACGAGAAAAAAATGTTTTGAAGTCTCTGTAATGTGACCAGAATAAAAATATCCCAAGTTTCCATGCATAGTGTGTGTACTTTTGCCATAAGATAAGCCTGGAATAAGAAGTCTCACACACCTTTCAAACTATGTATAGACCATGATTTAGACCTATCAGTTGTGGAAAAGAAAAAATATTCCAGCAAGGATATTGGCCATGGCCTTAGAAAAGGAGATCTACCCCTACAGTTGGTTTACAAGAATGAAACCATAATCAAACTGGAGCAGAAGTTCAGGAAAAAGAGTGGACTAAGGCACTAACCATATATAATACAGACCATCCATTTCTTGTCTTTGAACCCTACCCAACAGCTCAACTTGCAGAATTCCTCCAACACAAAGAACTGGTTCTGGTAGCTTAAACGTCTGCAGGTAGTTTTCCTGTTTCATGGTAATGAAATTGAACATTCAAACTTTATAGGGCACGCAGAAGCACTTAATGACAAAAGAAAGGAAAAAGAAAAACGAAAAGAAAATCATATTCTAAATATATCACACATTACCAAAGTCAGTTTGAAAACCCTCATTTGGAATAGTAGGGAGAAGGGGAATGAGTTAGAATGAAATCAACACAGGAAATAGGGATACAAATATAATCGAATTAGCAGGAGGAAAATCCTGACAGTGCTTGTACATGGATTCTTCCCCTGGCATTTATAGAGTCAGGACTATGAATACTGAGCTGCAAGTCATTCCCCAAAATCATAGAAACTCACAGCTCATTTGGTTTAGAAGGGAATCGAAACAACAATGCAAATTGAAACATGAAATGGAAATAGCAGGATGATTCAATCCCAATGTTGTAGTGATGGAACTGACCATATGGAAATAAACTTTGGGAAAAGAGCAACCATAGAGCACTAAATATGCATTCAAGATATCATATATGCAGCATACTGCAGAAATAAGAAATCTCTAAACCTCATCAAAATCAATCACCTAGTTTCCCACAATTTTCACATAAATCAAGCAAGTATGCTAGATTACTAGTATTGTGAAACTGAAATTGTTTGAAGCGAAAATAAGATAAACAAACAAGCAAACAAAAAGGTGTGTAATTATCTGCTAGTATTTCTCTCAAATGTTGCTATACTTAAATTTGACTATGAAAAAGTTATATCATCAATTATGGCGTTAAAGTGAGAATGACAACCAGATGGATGATTTACTTGAGCAGAAACCACTGAAGCATTGAGAGAGAGCGAGAGAGAGAGATTGGCAGGGTAGCAGATCCTGACGGAATGGACCTAAGTACCTGACTATGGTGGTTGTGGCAGAGGTAGCAACCAGCAGAAATGGAGGTTTTGAGGGAGTAGAGCAGCAGCAGCTAGTGGCATCTGCTGTGCATGTGTGTGTTGGAGGGGAGAGAGGGTCATGATTCAGTTGGTGCACTTGAATGGGGATGAGGACAAAGTTGGGACAACAAAACTTGTTTGCACACCTTTTTGTCTTAAAGAAAAATAACACAAGAATAAAATGCGTGGCTGCACATGGGGATGACGGAATAGCAATTCCTTTGATTAAGTTATGCCCATTCCAACATAACGGAAATTTCAGATTAATTTTGAATAAACAAATGTTGGAAAGGAAATGAGGCCAGAATCAAATTTCCATTTCAACTTTGATTCCACTCGATCAAAGGCCACATCAATGACAAACAGTGTGTCTACAAACAATTCAATTTCTTGCCTTTCAGTTTTAATTAGTTTGCAAAAAACAAATACGCAAAACACATTTTCTAAAAGTGAGTTATGCTCTACAATTTCCAAAATTGGGACTACTAACAAATTTTTGTTTCCAAATCTGCAACAACCAGGGAGAAGACTTTACATCATGATGTAGGATGGGAAGCTACAAGTTAGATGGGGACTAGTTCAATTGTCTTAGGAGCCCAACTCAGAAAAATATATTCAAGGGCTTCTTGGGTCCTAAGCCCAAATGTTTTGGTTTAGTAGTTCAATCAATCAATTAGAGGTGTATTCTGTGGGGGCAGGTTTGCAAAGGTGTCTCAGGAATATGTTTGTAATGTGTAATTTTCTTCTTTTTAGTCCTTCCTTTAAATTATGATGTTATATAACTGATTTGAGTTTTAATTGAATGTTAACTGATTTCCCCAAATCCCCATATTCTTCTTCCCCCGTTTGGCTTTCTTTCCGTCACTTCTCAAATTCTGCATCTTGGTTTTGGAGAGCATTCTGGTCCGGTCCACCTTACTATTCAAACTTCTCATTTCTCTCTCTACTACTCATCTTTAGGTTTCACACAAAAATTCCTTCTTCCCATCAGCACAACCATGAAATCTATCTACCCTTCTTGCTCTCTTTTCTTCCTGTCTTCTCTTTTAGTCTCCCATTTCCATTCCACTGCTAAGAAAACCCACAATTCTGCAGTTGTCAATTGCAAAGGTTCAGATTTTTAAGAAAAAGCTTTTGGAACTCTCAACCGCAGCCCCCTCCTTTCATTCCCTTCCAGGCACTCACTATGCAAACCATCATAATCACCACCGCCGCCAATATCAGAGACCACTCACTGATCAAAACACAAGAGCTAAGTGCCACCAATCCTGCCACCATCTGTCATGCACTGCTAGCAATTCCTCCCTCGGCTATCACTCTCAGTTGCTCATTTAGCTTAAGTTCTCAGGGCATACTGCCAGAACCATTGTGTTCCTCATGTTCCAACCAAACATCTCATCCAAAGATCATAGACGAAGGTTGCAAAAGGAGTGCCACATCAACAAACGATGTGTGGCCACTGCAGACGCAGCTCTGCCAGGTTCCTCCTCTTCTTTTTGTATCTACTTTTATAGTCGTCAAGCTTCCTTGCATTTTATATGTACACTTGCTACTTTTGAACCTCTTGCCCCCGAAAAAAAAAATCAATCTTTTCTTCTCTCTGTTTTTTTTTTTCTTCTAGCAAAGACTGGACTCAACTTGATTTCCCCTTCACAAACAATCCAACCCAGCTCCAGTCACCCAAAAAAAAGGAAAGAAAATGAAAAAAAAAAAAATTTGAGCCCTTTCCCCATCTGAAACCCCAACCAAAACCAGCCCATTTCCTCTAATAATTCCAAACCCCCCCCCCCCCCTCCCCCAAAAAAAAAAGGGTGAATCAGCTAAAAATAAAATAAAATAACACGCAGTGATGTCTATAAAGGTTGAACTATTATCCAATTAGGCACAAAAAATTGAGAATGCCCTGGAAATCACAAGTACATTACCAACAATCTGAATAAGCTAACAACTGAAGTTGCTTGGGAAAAATTGAATCTCTTATTAGACAGGAAAGTTTTACAGCTTACGACCATTTTAGTTCTCTACATCTTTACAATGTGCAAACATCAGAATGATCATCTAAATAAAAGAATTAGAGACTTCAAAATTAAAATTTTCATGGTGATACTCAGTTTGATGACTAGATTTTTTCTCTGGAGGATTGTTTCCAGCAATATGTAATGAATGAAGAACAAAAGTTGTCTCCAAATATAAATTATAGGAATACACTCAAATTTGATGGATTAAACAACAGAAAACATTTAGGAGATGAAGATATGGAGAGATCAAGATTTTGTATGAGATGGTGCAAGCAAAGCAAGAACAATCTGCACCCCCCAACTCCCAGCAGTGAGTCCATCTAGAACTCTAATATTTTAAGCAAGATGATCTGTTAAGGCTACTCGAGCCTATTATTTGGCTAGGCTTGTAGATACAGAATGCGAGAGGATGTCATAATTGCTTTGCACAGGAAAAGGGTTGAAGACAGCAATTGCATCCAAGCTTGCTACCTGTCGTCTGATCCAGTTCAAGTTGCCACTCAGATAGAGGGAGATATGCAGTGTGATCCTCCCAGAGCTACAGCAACCCTTCAGTTTGACAAGACAACCAGTGGTGTGGTATGAGGTAAGTAAATTGAATAGTATAGTGAAGGTGTTTAAGCTACTACTGCATTGAAAAGTCTAGAGCTTCCTGGTTCAACTTCAGAGGTCCAGCTAGTAGTTAAGTGTTAAAGTGCCAAGATTTTGGCCATTGAGTTGCAGTGTGTCCTAACCATGCAACGATGATTGTTGAAATAGAAGGCAGCGATGAAACCTATGTAATTGAACTATTGAATAGAAATCCCAAGCGCTTTCAGTAAAGATGGAAACACAGGAGAAAAAACTCACCTAGCACTTCAACTCAAATTCAGGTGATTTGTTAGAAATAACTCTGCAGCTAAGTTATTTATCTTGTAGTTATACAATGCAGTGTCTGGGAAGAGCTGTGAAGAAGTGTTTGCAGGTCAAACCACATATCCATGCAAGAGAGCTAGATTAAAAATATGGAATTGAAAGTCCATGATTTTTGGTTGCCTCAAATATTTGTTCAATTTTGGAAAGACTGCAGTGTAACATTCTTCCTCTCATGATCTGTCACATTCTTATAGGAGAATTAAGCGCAACACATATGAAAATTCCTAAACGTTCTCCATCAAGAAGAAATATAAGTCAGAGCCATCACCAGACTTTCATTGACCTAATTGAAGTGCACTGCCTGATATTTTCTCATGAAGTGTGATTATTCCTCTGGTGGTGGATGCTCTTCTTAATGCTTTTGCCAAATTGAGGGCATTGAGTACGTTATGGCATGTGAGAATTGTCAAAGGCTGGGAAGCCAGAAATTGGATGGACCAATTTAATCCTCTTTGCAAGCTAGCTTAAGAAGAACAAGGTTGGAAGTTTGTCAGGTCCTAGCCAAATGTTTTCATTTAATTAATTAGTTAGAGTTGTGCAACGTGACGGTTGGTTTGTAAAAATCTGTGCTATGAATATATTTGTAACTTTCTTCTTTCTAATCTTTAACTACGTCTGTGATGCATTTAATGTCCTAATTTTTTCATACGCAGCCAGCCCCAAGCCTGGGTAAAGGAGGAGGGTTGCGTTAGGTAGTTGCCAGCCAACGTAAAATTTGTCAGATCACTATAATATGAATCCTTACCAAATATTTGTTGAGGCACCTCCTATGAGCGAAGCATTGCACTTAGCGAAAAGTGGTCGAAAGTGGGCTAGGTCGTTGCCCCGAAGCAACACGCCGTGTCGGCGCTTGGATACGGTATCAAATATGCAAAAGTTCCTGCATCATTCTGGACATGGGTAGGTAAAGAAGCTAGTTCAAACAACTAGGATTAGATCAACAATTGGAATATACGGCGACATATGGCTAAAAGCATTGAAATTGTAGACACAATGATTGGAAGAAAAATTAATATAATTTGCCTTCAAGAAACTAAGTGGATGAGGGAGAAAGCTAGGGAAATTGATAAATCAAGATTTAAACTTTGATACACTGGAAAAGGAAAATATTAGAATAAAGTAGGAATTATTGTAAGCAAAAACTTAAAGGATAGCGTTATTGATGTAAACAAAGTAGGGGATAGAATTATAAAAATCAAAATGGTCTTAGGCCAAGAGATAATAAATAACATTAGTGCTTATGCTCCTCACTAGGCTTAGCATAAAATATTAAGAGACAATTTTGGGAAGATATGGATAGTATTATACAAGGCATACTAGGGACTAAGAAAATATTCACAGGAGGAGATTTGAATGGACAAATTGAAAACGATCAGTGTTTTAAAAGGCGAAGTGTAAGGTTTTACCCTCCTTGAGGCGAGGCGTAAAAGCCTCAAGGCATTGAAGCTTAAGCATTTTGGGACTGTATTTTTTAAAAATAATAATAAATAAGATCAATTTATATATAGTAAAAAAAATGAGAAAAATTTTAGAATAATGGAGAAAAAAATAAAAATATAATTTTTAAATATCATATAAACCAATTTTAGATTTTAAAAAAAAAAAAACACAAATAATACATGTTAAAAAATAAACATGAGTCATATTACCAAAAGAATTAAAAAAAATCAAATTAAAGCATATAGAAAAAGCCAAATTAAAGTCATCCACTAATTTCTATGAATATAAAACTAAATAAATAGAGGCAGATCAAATTGAAGGGTCCACAGAGGAATCATCAGAGAGGGAGAAGGGTTAAAGGAATACTACGGAAGCTTGTCGAGTCGTCGGAGGGGAGGAAGGAGCTTGAGGAAAGCTACGGAAGCTTCGTCAACTCATCGGAGAAGACTGGAGGCTTCGTCAAGAAATCTGAAGCTTCTTACAAAGGAATGGTAGAGAGAGGAGAAGAATAGAGGCTTCGTCGAGAGGAATCGTTGAGAGAGGAGAAGAATGGAGGCCTCGAAGAGAGAGCAGAGGCTTTGTCGAACTTTGTCGGAGAGAGCAAAGGTTTCTTCAAGCTTCGTCGAAGAGAGCAGAGGCTTTGCTGAGGCTTCGAGAGAAAGCACAGGCTTCGACGAGCTTCGTAGGAGATAGCAGAGGGTTCGAGAGAGAGCAGAGGCTTCGTCGAGCTTTGTCGGAAATAGCAGAGGCTTCAAGAGGGAGCAAAGGCTGCATTCTGGGTTTTGGCCAGGGATACTGAAACGCGTACGCCTGGATGCTGAGGCGTAAAAAGGCGAGGTTTTTTGCTTAATACGTACGCCTTCTCGCCTGAGGCGTGCACTTTTGTGGACTTGCACCTTTTAACTTACACCTTGATGCGTTTTTGCCCTAAAACGCTTCAAGGCAAGCCTCATTTACACCTTTTAAAACACTGGAAAGGATAATAAAGGTTATGAGAAGATACACGAAGGATATGTATATGGAGACAAAAATGAGCCTAAGGAGAATTTCTTAGACTTCACTATGTCAAATGATTTTATTACAACAAATACTTGCTTTAAGAAGAGAAAAGAACACTTAATAACCTTTAAAAGTAGACAAAATAAAAGTCAAATAGATTTTTTCTTAACTAGGAGGGTAGATTGGTTATCATGCAAGGATTGTAAAGTTATTCAAGGTGAAAGCCTAACCACACAACATAGAGTTTTAGTATTAGATATATGTATTAAAAAATGGAAGAAAAATGATAAAATAAATCAGTGTAAGGGAACTAGGTAGTGGAACTTAAAGGGAATATAATAAAATTTTAAGATAAAGTGATCAAAGATGGGGATTAGACTATAGAGGATGAGATAGATACAAATACTCTTTGGAGTAGATTAGCTAGTTCTATCAAAAAGATAGCAAAAGAGATTTTAGGTGAATCAAGGGAAAGATTCTAGAATAGCAAAGAAAGTTGATGGTGGGATAAAGATATCCAAAAAGACGTAAAGACAAAAAGAATTTGGTATAAAATGTGGCAAAAATGTAGAAATATGGATAACTTTGAAAAGTATAAAGAGACGAGAACAAATGCAAAAAAGGCCCTTAGTGAAGTTAAACACGCATCATTCAATAGTTTATATGATAGATTAAATACAAAAGAAGGGAAAAGAGATATGTTTAAGCTTGCTAAAATTAGAAAAAGGGAGAGTAAGGACTTAGGAAATGTAAAATATATAAAAAGTGAGGATCATATTGTCTTTGTCAAGCCCCGAAGTGGGTCCCAGGGTGTGATCTGAGAACCTAACATGTATTTATATCATACAAACATCCATGATACCAATAAATATGAGGGTCCAACCAGATAGGGCTCCCACATACCCTACTCGCAACCACTATTCACATGAATAACGCAGCAGAACATATTTCAACCTATTACATTCATTCATACCAGAGTACTAAGTCTATCATAATACAAAACATCAACCAAAGGTATCCAACATAATCCAAAATGACATCTTGGCTACAGTTCAGTACTCACAACAGTACTTACAAAAACTAACATAATACTATGCTCAGAACCCTCTAGAACGCTAGGTCCGGCTACCTGAAGGACCTGAAACAGATCTGTATGATTGGGATGAGACAATTCTTAGTAAGGGAGAATCAGGTTATATCAGTGTGTGGGCACATGAGTGTTATTCCAATAAGAAACAAAGGATTTCGCATTTCCAGTATTTTCACAAACAGTTTCAGTATATTTCACAATCATTGGTGTAATCCGGTAAACCGGCATGTCATTATTGACCCACGGTATTGAACCGGCATTCCACAACCCTCGATATTATCCAGCAAATCGGCTTGTCATTATTGACCCCACGGTCTTGAACTAGAGTTTTAGTAACCATAATCCGACAAACCGGCATGTCATTATTGACCCACAGCATTGAACCGGCATTTCACAACCCTCGATATTATCTGACAAACCGGCATGTCATTATTGACCCCATGGTATTGAACCGGCGTTTTAGTAACCATAATCCTGCAAACCGGCATGTCATTATTGACCCCACGGTATTGAATCGGCATTCCACAACCCTCGATATTATTCGGCAAACTAGCATGTCATTATTGACCCCACGATATTGAACCGGCGTTTTAGTAACCATAATCCGGAAAACCGGCATGTCATTATTGACCCACGGTATTGACCCAGCACAAATCTAGTGTTTTCACACTCTTCGGCATAAACCGACAATGTAACGACCCGGCCCTTTAAACGAACTCAGGTGTCACTTACATACATCAAATACCTATATCTATTCAAGATATGGAAACAACCCGCCCTAAACAGGGACATACGGGTGTAAATCATACATAATCATGATGTAAATGTCGTGGAAAAA
Source organism: Malania oleifera (assembly GCF_029873635.1). Taxonomy (NCBI): domain Eukaryota; kingdom Viridiplantae; phylum Streptophyta; class Magnoliopsida; order Santalales; family Ximeniaceae; genus Malania; species Malania oleifera. The sequence continues at coordinate 13,677,306 of NC_080429.1, read as the reverse complement.
CATAAAAATCCATTGGGATTACTACTAGCCTTATACCAGAGTTCACTAATACATCCATAATTTACATACATTCGAACTTAGAGTAATCGTCATATTACAACCCTCCAACTAAAGACTTTCATCAAGTTTAGTACAAAATTTAGATGCTTACGTAAGCTAACCAAAATAACCACCCTAGTCTCTTTATCTACTAGGACTGACGCACGGACGGACCTGAAAACAAAGGTTGTAAGATAGGGTAAGACACCTCTTAGTAAGGAAGAGGAGTTACAACAGTGTGTGACTGTATACATGCATATTTTCATTCAAAATCTGGAATATAAATCAAATATTTTCAATACAGTAATGCATAAGGTATATCATTATTCATATTACAAAATTCCCACATCTGTCTTTCGACCATTTAATGATTTATCAGATGACCAACAGCAAAATATCCCTATAACCAATTTTACCCCGTGGCTCGGGTTGTGCACTGGTACTCGTCCAATGCCCTGTTCGTGCAGACACTGCCGAGTACCTACATACGATCTAACTGCCTCCATTGGCCCAATATCAACCAATGGTTTCACCCTGCTAGCCGACCATCTTGGTACCCACATCGTTTAGTAGGTGTGGTTGCACGTGTACATCTAGCTACGATATCATGTCGTATCATATAACAGTAGTTTATTTCAACTCTGCAAAGAAAGTATTTTTCAATCCTATATCAATAGAATAGAAATAATCCCAACGGGTTCAAACCGGCGTCTTTCCACTCAGTTTACCCTTCTTTGTTTACTGATGCGGCTCGGTATATCACCAACCTCTGTTTATCACATTGTCAGTATAACAAATTGGAATTTCATTCCCATATTCTATATCAGTAGTATAGAAAATACATTCATTTCCATTTCAACATATATCACACAAGTTTGATACAAAACCCCGCTAAATGATAGAAATTCAATATACATAGTTTAACTGAATAAATAAAGGATTCGAACCTCTCCTACTATAGTACAAACACAAATAAACAATATTTGTAAAATTTGGAGATCACACATCAAAATCCTCATTTTTACCAAAAACCGTAAAATCGTCAAACCGGCATTTCTACTCGGTAGAATTTCACAAATAAGCATTTAAATCATACATAATAACATAAACTAGTTTTTTAGCAGTTTAGTTTTCCAAAATAGCTGTTGTAATCAAGTTCCCCTTACCTTATATTCGAAATGAAACTTCGTACGAAAACGGTCCAAAACAACAACCCGAGATCCCGAAAACCTAAAACCACAGAACATAACCTTACTATGTTTTCTACTACTATCCAAATATCCAATCAAAATTAGGATCAAATTCCTACCTCAATTCTTAGGAAAACCCGAAACTCTTCGAAACAACGATCCAATCCACTAAAAGTGTAGAGTTTCCTCTTCTGATCCACACAGTACCCTCCATTTTTGGAAACGGACGACGAACGGCGAAGGATCTTAGAGAGAGAGAGAGAATGAGAGAGAATAAGAGATTTTATAGAATAAATCCTAACTTAACCCTTTAGTAATCTAAATAAATATCTCCTCCAAGATATTTATATATAAATATCTCAAAATATCTCTTTTCAAAATATCTTCTCCAAAATATCTTCTTCTTTTTTTTTCTTTTTTTTCTTTTTCCGGGGTCGGGTTACTACAATCTCCCCTCCTTATAAGAATTTCGTCCTCGAAATTCATCAACTGATACCAAGCATACTCTACCTTACGTCAGAGACCTACAGAAGAGTCGGCAGCCGCCCTCAAAGCAGCTTCGGCGCGAAGTTATTATCTACCCTCGCTTATGGCGGAGGAATACCGTAATTACAATGTGATGCTTCGGAAGATTACACACACAAAACTCTCCCGAAGACCATACCACATATACTACTATACATAATTACGTATCATCCAAAAATAACTGCGGGTACTTCTGGCTTATTTCTGACACTAACTCCCATGAAGCTTCCTCCACTGTATGGTTACACCATAATACATTCACTAGCGGTATTTCCCTAATCCGTAATTGCTGAACTTTCCGATCTAATATCAGTACTGGTACCTCCTCATATGATAAAGTCTCACTGATCTCTAGAGGTTCGTAACTCAGTACATGCGATGGATCTGGTATGTACTTCTTCAGTACAGACACGTGAAATACATCATGAAATCGGGATAATGCTAGAGGTAAAGCCACTCGATAAGCAACCGAACCTATCATTTCAAGGATTTCAAAAGGCCCGACATACCGAGGACTTAGCTTCCCCTTCTTCCCGAATCTCATTACCCCTTTCATCGAAGCGATTCTCAAGAATACCATATCTCCCACTTCAAATTCCAACTCTCGTCGACGAGTATCAGCATAACTTTTCTGTCGATTCTGAGCTGCTTTAATTCTTTCCCTGATCAATGCGACCTTTGCAGAGGTCTGCTGAATCAGTTCTAGACCTAGTATCTGCCGCTCACCTACCTGATCCCAGTACAACGGAGATCGACACCGACGACCGTACAAAGCCTCTTAAGGTGCCATCTTTATGCTCGCCTGGTAACTGTTGTTATATGCAAATTCAACAAGCAGTAGATATCGCATCCAACTATTACCAAAATCTAGTATACAAGCCCGCAACATATCTTCTAACGTCTGAATAGTTCTCTCCGACTGTCCATCCGTCTGTGGGTGAAAAGACGTACTGAACATCAATCGCGATCCCAAGGCATCCTGTAAACTTTTCCAGAAACGAGATGTAAAACGCGGATCTTGATCTAAAACAATAGATATAGGAACACCATGGAGTCGTACCACCTCCTGCACATAAAGTTCTACCAGCCTATTCAGAGAGTAGCTGACTCTGATTGGAATGAAGTGTGCAGTCTTCGTCAACCGATCTACTATAACCCATATGGCATTCTGCCCATGCATCGCCGCAGGTAAACCCGTCACAAAATCCATCGAGACATGTTCCCACTTCCACTCAGGGACGTCGAGTGGTTGAAGTGGTCCTGCCAGCTTCTGATGTTCTGCTTTAATCTGCTGATATGTCAGGCACTGTTCTACAAATCGGGCGATCTCTCTTTTCATATTAGACCACTAGAAAGATTCCCTCAAATCCCGGTACATTTTCATACTACCAGGATGTACAGTGTAGAACGAACGGTGTGCCTCCTCTAGAATAACCCGTTTAATCACGGCATCATTCGGGACGCAAACCTTGCCGCGGAATCTCAGTATCCCATCACCAGAAATACTGAAGTCTGGCTTTAAACCATTCCGAACTCCTTCTATAACCTCAACTAACTCTGGATCCTCTTTTTGCGCTACACGGATCCTCTCTTGTAAGGTCGGTTGCACCACCAAGCTGGCAAGCACAGCCTGATGATTTCCTTCTACCACTTCCAAGCCCAACCTTTCTAGATCCATACAAATTTGGTGCTGAACTCTAATCGCTGAAACAGACGCATCAACAGACTTCCGACTCAGAGCATCAGTTACCACATTAGCCTTTCCTGGGTGATAGCTAGTAGCACAGTCATTGTCTTTAATCAACTCTAGCCACCTGCGTTGTCTCATGTTCAGCTCCTTCTAGATGAAAAAGTATTTAAGACTTTTATGGTCAGTAAAAATCTCGCACTTTTCACCATACAAGTAATGCCTCAAATTTTTAATGCAAATACTACCACTGCTAATTCCATATCATGTGTCGGGTAGTTCTTCTCGTACTCTTTAAGTTGCTGAGAAGCGTAAGCAATTACTCTGCTCTGTTGCATTAGAACACAACCAAGACCCTTCTTAGAGGCGTCACTATAAATAACGAATCCACCATCCCCTGAAGGAATGGTCAGGATTGGAGCAGTAACTAGTCGCCGTTTCAGCTCCTGGAAACTCAACTCACACTCCTCAGTCCAAACGTACCTCACGTTCTTCCTCGTGAGTCGCGTCAAAGGATCTGCTCAACTGGAGAACCCTTCCACAAAACAACGATAGTAACCTGCAAGACCTAAAAAGCTTCTGACTTCCTGAACATTCTTCGGTCTCGCCCAATCCACTACTGCTTCAATCTTACTCGGGTCCACAGATACACCTTCCTTGGACACGACATGACCAAGAAACGCAATCTGCTCTAGCCAGAACTCACACTTCTTCAATTTAGCATACAATTTCTTATTCCTAAGCATTTGCAAGACAAGCCTCAAATACCCCTTATGCTCTGCAGCGCTCCTAGGAAACACTAGGATGTCATCGATAAATACTACGACGAACCGATCTAAATATTCGTGAAAGATCTTGTTCATCAAATCCATAAATGCTGCAGGTGCATTAATCAAACCAAAAGGCATAACCATAAATTCATAATGGCCATACCGAATTCGAAATGTCGTCTTAGGAATGTCTTCCACTTTCACCTTCAGCTGGTGATACCCAGATCGTAGATCAATCTTAGAGTAGATCTGTGTGCCCTGAAGCTGGTCAAACAGATCATCGATCCGAGGTAGCGGATATTTATTCTTTACCGTCACCTTGTTCAGTTCTCTGTAGTCGATGCACATCCTCATCGACCCATCCTTCTTCTTAACAAACAAAACAGGCGCTCCCCAAGGAGAAACACTAGGACGAATGTACCCCTTGTCTAGGAGCTCCTGAAGTTGTTCCTTCGGTTCTTTCAATTCAGCTGGAGCCATACGGTATGGAGCTTTCGATATCGGCGCCGTACCTGGAACTAGCTCTATCACGAATTCCACTTCCCTGTCCGGAGGTAACCCTAGCAAGTCCTCTGAAAACACGTCAGGGAACTCACACACTACAGCAATTGTTTCCAACTTATTTTCTTCAACCGGCGTATCTTTCACAAACGCCAGATACCCTTGACAGCCATCTAGGAGTAGCCTCCTCGCTTGCAAAGCTGAAAGGATTCGTGGTGTAGAACACACACACGACCCCTGGAATCTAAATTCCTGCTCCCCTGGTGGTTTAAACAACAACTCCCACCTGCGGCGATCAATACTAGCATAACTGGCCGACAACCAGTCCATCCCAAGGATGATATCAAAACCATGCATGTCATAGACCACTAGGTTAACTAGTAGTATTCTTCCCTGAATTTCCACAGGGAAGTTACGGACTAACTTACTACACCCGACTGCAGACCCAGACGGCGTAGTCACTACCAGTTCATAATCCAACAATTGCACCTCCAAACCACATAATTTAACAAAATTACGAGAAATAAAAGAATGCGTAGCTCCAGAATCAAAAAGTACTACAGCTTCATGAAAAAACACATAAATAGTACCTGTGACCACGTCACCAGCGTTCTCAGCGTCACCAAGAGTCAGAGAATATACCCTAGCCTGGGCAGTACCCCCCTATTGACTGCCACACTGTGTCGGAGCATTCCCTCGATATTGCTGCTGTGTGACTTCGTCATTCCTCTGCCTCGGACAGTCTCTCATCTGATGTTCTTATCTACCACACCGCATACAGGCTCCCGTAGACAACCAACACTGCCCCTGATGTTTCTTACCACATAAAGAGCAACGTGGAACACTTGCGGCATTCTGGGACGTGCCACCACTATTTTTCTTCCACTTACTTTGTCCTGTCCCAGATGAATAATTAGGAGGCGTTGGTCTCTTCTTCGTAACCTGAACTTCTGCATCCTCTAGTAAACACTCCTCTGCTACCTTGGCTTTATCAACCAACGTAGCAAAATCCTGCAACTGCAGAATCGCCGTCTGCTTACGGATCTCACTCCTCAGACCCCTCTGAAACTTCCAAGCCTTCTTTACTTCATCAGGAATCACGAATGGAGCAAATCGAGACAGCTCCTGGAACTTGGTAGCGTACTGCTGCACTGTCAGTGAACCCTGCGTCAAATTCATAAATTCCTCTATTTTCGCGTTTCTAATTGTGGCCGGAAAATAACATTCAAAGAAGAGCTCTTTGAATCAGGCCCATGTCAACACTATCGGTATCGGTCGGTGCTCCTCCATTTGCTTTACCGACCCCCACCATCTCTCAGCCTCCCCTGCCAACTTGAACATGGTGAAGGTGACTTTTTACTTTTCAGTGCAGTTTAACACACCTAAGATCTTCTCGATCTCCTAGATCCAATTCTCAGCACGAACTAGATCTGTACCGCCCACAAAAGCAGAGGGCTTCAATCTGGTGAACTGCTCAATGGAGCAACCCAACTCAGTCATAGGACGATCCTGCCCTCTATTCGTACGCACTACCTCAGCCATAAGCTGCTGTGCGAATTCACGTAACACACTAGTAGAGTCGTTACCAGCCTCGAGGCCGGCACCCTCACTACTACTACCATCTATATTGGCAGTGATATCCTTGGATTCGATCCTGAAAACATTTACGAGAATCCATTAGAAGGTAATAGCCTAAGCATCAACTAACACTATCATACTATAGACTCAGTTCCTTAAATCCACATCCTGAATATCGATGTACGCCATTAATTTAACATCATCATTCTAACTCAAGTTCTGCCCTTCCACTTGGAAACAACACCATCAATAGATTGCCATGATTTTCTAAACCCTTCAAATGATCCAAAAAAACACAGAAGTCTGCCAATTGTTTTCGTCTCCAGGTATACAAAACAAAACTCAAGGTCATAGCCATGTCCTATACTCTGGTTTATTCTAGACTGTAACAACTAGCAACTTCTTAGTTTAGCACATATCCCGAACCAAGCAGCATGATTCAAATCATACTTCCGACTGGCTATGGGCTCTGATACTAACTGTAACGACCCGGCCCTTTAAACGGACTCAGGTGTCACTCACATACATCAAATACTTATACTTGTTCAAGATATGGAAACAACCCGCCCTAAACAGGGACATACGGGTGTAAATCATACATAATCATGATGTAAATGTCGCGGAAAAACACAAACATCCATTGGGATTACTACTAGCCTTATACCAGAGTTCACTAATACATCCATAATTTACATACATTCGGACTTAGAGTAATCATTATATTACAACCCTCCAACTAAAGACTTTCATCAAGTTTAGTACAAAATTTAGATGCTTACGTAAGCTAACCAAAATAACCACCCCAATTTCTTTATCTACTAGGACCGACGCACGGACAGACCTGAAAACAAAGGTTGTAAGATAGGGTAAGACACCTCTCAGTAAGGAAGAAGGAGTTACAACAGTGTGTGACTGTATACATGCATATTTTCATTCAACATCTGGAATATAAATCAAATATTTTCAATACAGTAATGCATAAGGTATATCATTATTCATATTACAAAATTCCCACATCTATCTTTCGACCATTTAATGATTTATCAGATGACCAACAGCAAAATATCCCTATAACCAATTTTACCCCGTGGCTCGAGTTGTACACTGGTACTCGTCCAATGCCCTGTTCGTGCAGACACTGCCGAGTACCTACATACGATCTAACTGCCTCCATTGGCCCAATATCAGCCAATGGTTTCACCCTGCTAGCCGACCATCTTGGTACCCACATCGTTTAGTAGGTGTGGTTGCACGTGTACATCTAGCTACGATATCGTGTCGTATCATATAACAGTAGTTTATTTCAACTTTGCAAAGAAAGTATTTTTCAACCCTATATCAATAGTATAGAAATAATCCCAGCGAGTTCAAACCGGCGTCTTTCCACTCAGTTTACCCTTCTTTGTTTACTGATGCGGCTCGGTGTATCACCAGCCTCTGTTTATCACATTGTCAGTATAACAAATTGGAATTTCATTCCCATATTCTATATCAGTAGTATAGAAAATACATTCATTTCCATTTCAACATATATCACCCAAGTTTGATACAAAAACCCGCTAAATGATATAAATTCAATATACTTAGTTTAACTGAATCAATAAAGGATTCGAGCCTCTCCAACTATAGTATAAACACAAATAAACAATATTTGTAAAATTTGGAGATCACACATTAAAATCCTCATTTTTACCAAAAGCCGTAAAATCGTCAAACCGGCATTTCTACTCGGTAGAATTTCACAAATAAGCATTTAAATCATACATAATAACATAAACTAGTTTTTTAGCAGTTTAATTTTCCAAAACAGCTGTTGTAATCAAGTTCCCCTTACCTTATATTCGAAATGAAACTTCGTACAAAAACGGTCCAAAATGACAACCCGAGATCCCGAAAACCTAAAACCACAGAACATAACCTTACTATGTTTTCTACTACTATCCAAATATCCAATCAAAATTAGGATCAGATTCCTACCTCGATTCTTGGGAAAACCCAAAACTCTCCGAAACGACGATCCGATTCACTAAAAGTATAGAGTTTCCTCTTCTGATCCACGCAGTACCGTCCGTTTTTGGAAACGGACGACGAACGGCAAAGGATCTTAAAGAGAGAGAGAGAGAGAGAGAGAATGAGAGAGAATAAGAGAATTTATAGAATAAATCCTAACTTAGCCCTTAAGTAATCTAAATAAATATCTCCTCCATAAATATCTCAAAATATCTCTTTTCAAAATATCTTCTCCAAAATATCTTTTTTTTTTTTTTTTTTTTTCGGGGTCGAGTTACTACAGACAATTTACGACCATTGGTATTAACTTGGCATGTCTTACAACCCCACGGTATTAATCTGGAATGTCTTGACCCCACGGAATCAAACCGACATGTCATTATTGACCCCACGATAATAAAACCGACATGTCAGTAACCACCATTCCTGAAACAGTTTGGAAATCCAATTCCTATATTTCATTTCAAACACATCACAACTCAATCATCACAAAATATCCTCTCCTGCCACACCTATTTGGATAATTAAACAATCATATGATAATTGATTCGGAAATAAAGTTTAACATAAAATAAAGGTACGGTCATCTCTATACTTTAGTTTGATTCAAATAAACGATTTTCCAAAAGAAACGGAGACAATACCCGAATCCCTAATTTTTCCGAAAACCGTACACCCGAAAAACTGACAATCTCACCTGGTGAAATTTTCCAAACAAGTAACCAAAACATCCGTATAAACATAACCTACAGTTCACCAAATCAGATTTTAAAAATAACTAATATAAACAAATCCTCTTACCTGTTCCCGAATACCGAAACACGACTCCAAATGGCTCAAAACAACCACACGGATTCCCAAATCCTAAAACCGAAAGACCATACGTCAACATCACCCTATTTAGTATAGATCTACAAGTCACTAGGCTCATTTTGACCCTTACCTCAACTTCAGGATAAAAACTCGAAAATACTCAAATCAAGATTCTACTCCGTAGGACTTGTACAGATTCACCCGCTAATCCACTTAATAATGTTGGATCGTTAATTCGGGCAACGAGCCGCCCGAGATCAGAGAGAGAGAGAGAGTGTGTGTTACATAATAAATATAACTTAACCCTTAAGTAATCTAAAAATATCTCCTCCAAGATTTTATTTTATTTTTTGTTCAAGTTACTACAATCTCTCCTCCTTATAAAATTTCGCCCACGAAATTTGCCAACTGTTTCGATCACATTGTCTGAACTTTAACTGCTCTGTCTCTAGGAAGAGCCGGCGGCCACCCACATAACAGGCCCGTCCCAAATTTATTACCTACCTTCACTTATGGCGGAGGAATACCATAGTTACACATAACGTCTCGAGAGATTACAAATACAAGCTCTCCCAGAGACCAAACAAACCACTTACCACTATGCTTACCTGACTAACTCTGAGCATCTCTAAATAACTGAGGATACTCCTGACGTATAACTTCCCATGAAACTTCCTTGACTGCATGATTACGCCAAAGTACCTTCACAAGAGGAATCTTCTTAGTACGTAGCTCCCGCTCCTTACGGTCTAGAATCAGAACCGATATTGCATCATATGCTAAAGTGTCCCCGAGCTCCAAGGACTCGTAGTTGATCACATACAAAGGTTCAAGAACATACCTCCTAAGCATGGACATGTGGAACACGTCGTGAATCCTAGACAGTGCTGGGGGTAATGCTATCTTGTACGCCACCGAACCGACTCTCTCCAGAATCTCGAATGGCCCGACGTATCTAGGGCTCAGCTTGCCCTTCCTACCAAACCTCATCACCCCCTTCATCGAAGCGATCCTCGAGAATATCTTACCCCCTACCCCAAACTCTAACTCCCGATGGCGAGCATCCGCATAACTCTTCTGCCGACTCTAGACTATTTTAATTTTATCCCTGATAAATTTAACCTTCTCAGAAGTCTACTGCACAAGTTCGGGTCCCAACATCTGTCATTCACCGACCTCATCTCAATACATAGGAGATCGACACCTCCGACCATACAATGCCTCGAATGGTGTCATCTCGATACTAATTTGGAAACTATTATTGTAGGCAAATTCCACCAACGGTAGAAACCGTATCCAACTACCGCCGAAGTCCCACACACAACCCCGTAACATATCCTCCAAGATCTAAATCGTCCTTTTCGACTGTCCATCAATCTGAGGGTGAAGTGTCGTACTGAAGGTAAGCTTAGTCCCCAGATGGGATGGTCAAAACCAAAGCAGTAACCAGTCGGTGTTTCAACTCTTGGAAGCTCTGCTCACACTTATTGGTCCAGTCAAATTTCACATCCTTCCTCGTTAACCGTGTCAAAGTGCCAAATAACTTAGAGAATCCCTCCACAAACTGACGATAATACCCTGTCAGTCCTAGGAAACTCCGAACCTCCTACACGCTCTCCGGTTTCACCTAGTCAACCCCTGCTTCAATCTTACCTGGATCAATTGAAATACCACCCCTCGACATGACATGGCCCAGAAATGCAACCTGTTCCAACCAGAACTCGCATTTTTTCAACTTAGCATATAGCTTCCTTTCCCGCAGTACTTGAAGCACCAACCTTAGATGATTTTCATGCTCTTCCGGACTCCTCAAGTATACCAGAATATCGTCGATAAACACCACCACGAATTGGTCCGGGTATTCATGGAAAACCCTATTCGTTAGGTCCATAAATACCACCGAAGCGTTAGTCAACTCGAATGGCATGAAACTCGTAGTGGCCATATCTGGTTCGGAAAGCAGTCTTTACCACATCCTCAGACTTAACCTTCACCTGATGATCCCCTAACCGTAGATCGATCTAAAAGAAAACTTGCATTCCCTGCAGCTGGTCAAACAGATCATCTATACGAGGCAACGGGCATTTGTTCTTAACTATTACCTTGTTAACCTCACGGTAGTCAATGCACATCCTCATTGACTCGTCTTTCTTTTTCACAAACAACACTGGAATTCCCCAAGGCGAAACACTGGGTGTGATAAAGCTTTTATCCAGTAGTTCCTGCAACTGCTCCTTCAATTCTTTAAGTTCTGCCAGAGTCATCCGGTATGGAACTTTAGAAATCCGTACCTTTCCTGACGGCAATCAATAGCGAACTTCACCTCACAATCAGGAGGTAAACCGGGTAAGTCTTCCGGGAATACATCAAGGAATTCATTAACCACTCGAATATCCTCAAACTTTAACTCATCCCGTGGTAGCTCATTTACACATGCTAGGTACCCTTTACACCCATCCAAGAGTAACCTTTTTGCCTGTATTGTCGATAGAATCTGTGGCGTCGAGCGCACACACGATCCCACAAACTTATACTCCTATCCATCCGGAGGTCTGAACACTACCTCTTTCCGGTTACAGTAGATGATAGCAAAATTGGAGGAAAACCAGTCCATCCTCAGAATAACATCAAACCCGTACATGTCAAATACCACTAGATTCACCGGTAGCGTCCTTCCCTGAATTTCTATAGGATAATCCCCCAGCTTCTTCCTACATATCACCATACTCCCCGATGGTGTCGCCACGGACAATTCCGCATCCATCACTTAGGTTTCAACCCCACACAATTTCACAAAATTTGCAGATATAAAGAAGTGGGTTGCTCCAGAATCAAATAAGACAACGGCTTTATTCAAAAGCAATAACATGGTATCTGTCACCATGTCGCCCGCGTTCTCCGCATTAGCAGGGGTAAGCGAGTAAACTCTCGCCTAAGCTGTGTTTCTCTGCAAATTTCCCCGGGGCGCCTGGTTACCTCCCCCATACTGATTCAGTGCAGGCGTAGCACTCATCAACGCACAATAGACTCGTGCCACATGGCCCTGTTCGCCGCAACAGTGACAGTTACTCGTGAACGGCCGGCACTCACCCTCATGCCACCTATGGCACCTAAGACACCATGCGCAAGATGAATCCCCCTGTGGACCCCGTGGTTCCACCTCCGGTCGTTTACCAGCACCGTAGTTATTCTTCTTCCACTGCCCCTAACGAGCACCAATCTGAGAACCAAAAGGCGCTGGCCTCTTCTTCTGATCCTAGACTAACACTTCCTCCTGAAGACTAGCTACAGCCATGGTGGCTTTATCCATCAGTACAGCGAATTCCCGAATCTGCAAGACTGCCACCTGCTTACGGATATCCTTCCTCAGACCCTTCTCGAACCTCCGAATCTTCTCATACTCATTCAATATCAAGCACGGAGCAAAATGAGATAGCTCGATGTACCTGACCGCATATCTCTGCACCGTCTAGGTTCCCTGGGTCAGACTTGAGAACTCATTTACCTTCGTGTCTCGGGTGGAAGCTGAGAAGTATCGCTCGAAGAATACCTCCTTGAAACGGCTCCACGTCATCTCTAATGGCCCGGTCCTCTAAGCCTCCAGCAGACTCGCAGTCGTCCAGCATCTCTCAGCTACACCTGCTAGCTGAAATGTAGCATATAGAACCCTCTGTTCGTCTGTGCAGTGCAGAACTTTCAGTATCTTCTCCGTCTTCTACACCCAGTTCTCGGCCACTATTGAGTCAGATCCTCCAGTGAACGTCAGAGGATGCATACAGGTAAATTTCTCGATAGTGCAACCCACAGCAGTAGGTGAACGTTCCCGTCACCTAACACTCCGCCCAATCTTCCACAAGACCTGCTCAGTCAAGCCTCAAGGCACGGTAGGAGACCAATCGCTCAAAGTCCCCAACGAGCTACCGTCCAAGTTGTTATCCTTGGGCTCCATTCTGAAAACAGGATAAGAATAGATTAGTATTCTTATATCATAACACAATTAACACAATCCTTGTAAAATAATCATGTTAACATCTAAACTCCCGGGTCCATGTCTGCCTCACCGCATCGACATGAAACCATCAATGGTTTGCCGTGGTTTTACTGAAATCGTCAGTCCAAGAAAAACACAGAACACCGTCAATGAATCCTTGTTTAGCTACAAGACAACTCTTGACCTATTCTACCCATATCTCAATCTACCCATTCCTTACATTCCTATACTTTGGTATGTTCACCTAATCAAGCCTAACAAAGTCTACAAGACCTAACAACATGGTTTGCTCTGATACCAAGTTGTCCCGCCCCAAACCCCGAAAGTGAGCCCTAGAGTGTGATCTAAGAACCTAACATGTATATGTATCATACAAACATCCATGATACCAATAAATATGAGGGTCCAACCCGATAGGGCTCACGGATACCCTACTCACAACCACTATTCACATGAATAACGCAACGGAACATATTTCAACCTATTACATTCATTCATACCAGAGTACTAAGTCTGTCATAATACAAAATATCAACCCAAGGTATCCAACATAATCCAAAATGACATCCTGGCTACAGTTCAGTAGTCACAACAGTACTTACAAAAACTAACAGACTACTACGCTCCAAAACCCTCCAAAACGCTAGTTCCGGCTACCTAAAAAACCTTAAACAAATTTATATGATTGGGGTGAGACACTTCTCAGTAAAGGAGAATCAGGTTATATCAATGTGTGGGCACATGAGTGTTATTCCAATAAGAAACAAAGCATTCGCATTTCCAGTATTTTCACAAACAGTTCCAATATATTTCACAATCATCGGTATAATCCAGCAAACCGGCATGTCATTATTAACCCACAGTATTGAACCGGCATTCCACAACTCTCGATATTATCCGACAAACCGGCATGTCATTATTGACACCACGGTATTGAACTGGCGTCCTAGTAACCATAATCCGGCAAACCGGCATGTCATTATTAACCTACGGAATTGAACTGGCATTCCACGACCCTCAATATTATCCGACAAACCCGCATGTCATTATTGACCCCACGGTATTGAACCGGCGTTTTATAACCATAATCTGGCAAACCGGCATGTCATTATTAAACCCACAATATTGAACCGGCATTCCATAACCCTTGATATTATCAGGCAAACCAGCATGTCATTATTGACCCCACGGTATTGAACCGGCATTTTAGTAACCATAATCCGGCAAACCGGCATGTCATTATTGACCCACGGTATTGAACCGGCACAAACCTAGTGTTTTCACACTCTTCGGCATAAACCGGCAATTTACGACCATCAGTATTAACCCGGCATGTCTGACAACCCCACAGTATTAATCCGGAATGTCTCAACCCCACGGAATCAAACCGACATGTCATTATTGACCCCACGGTAATGAAACCGGCATGTCAGTAACCACCATTCCTGAAAACAGTTTGGAACTCCAATTCCTATATTTCATTTCAAACACATCACAACTCAATCATCACAAAATATCCTCTCCTGCCACACCTATTTGGATAATTAAACAATCATATGATAATTGATCCGGAAATACAGTTTAACATAAAATAAAGGTACGGTCATCTATATACTTTAGTTTTATTCAAATAAACGATTTTCCAAAAGAAACGGAGACGAACCCGAAACCCTAATTTTCCCGAAAACCGTACACTTGAAAAACCGACAATCTCACCCGGTGAAATTTTCCAAACAAGTAACCAAAACATCCGTATAACATAACCTACAGCTCTACCAGATCAGATTTTAAAAATAACTGATATAAACAAATCCCCTTACCTGTTCACGAATATCGAAACACGACTCCAAACGGCTCAAAACAGCCACACGGATTCCCAAATCCTAAAACCGAAAGATCATACGTCAACATCACCCAATTTAGTACAGATCTACAAGTCATTATGCTCGTTTCGACCCTTACCTCAACTTTGGGGTAAAACCCCGAAAATTCTCAAATCGAGATTCTACTCCATAGGACTTGTAGAGATTCACCCGCTGATCCACGTAGTAACGTTGGATCGTTAATTCGGGCAACAAGCCACCCGAGATCTTAGAGCGAGAGAGAGAGTTATATAATAAAAATAACTTAGCCTTTAAGTAATCTAAAAATATCTCCTCCAAGATATTTATATATAAATATCTAAAAACATCTCCTCCAAGATTTTTTTTTTGTTTGGGTTACTACAATCTTGGTTAAGGACGAAGACATAAAAGAAAGATGACAAAGTTATTTTAGTAAGTTGTTTGATGAAAATCAAATAAAAAGCTTAAAGGAATTGACAAATGAGGAAAAACTCAAAATATGAGATTTATTCGCAAAGTTAGACTTAACGAAGTTAAATTTGTACTAAAAAAAGATGAAAAATGGAAAAGCTATAGGATCGGATAGCATCCGAATAGAAGTTTGGAAATGCTTAGGTGATAACGAAATTATATAGTTAACTAATTCATTTAACACAATTATAAAAATTAAGAAAATGTTAGATGAATAGAGGAAAAACATTTTAATACCTATACACAAAAATAAAGAGATATTCAAAATTGTAATAACTATCATGGAATTAAACTTATGAGTCATACATTGAAACTATGGGAAAATGTAGTTTAACAAAGATTAACGCTAGAAATGAAGGTCTTAAAAAATCAATTTGGTTTTATGTCTGGGAGATCTACCAAGAAGCTATATATCTTTTAAGAAGATTAATGGAAAAGCTCAAGGAAAAGAAAAGGGACTTGCGTATGGCATTCATTGACTTAGAGAAAGCATATGATAGGGTACTTAGGAAAGTTCTATTGTGGATTTTAGGAAAAAAGAGTGTATGCTGTAGATATAGTGATGTCAAGAAGGATATGCACGATAGAGTAATGACTAGTGTAAGGACTATAGATGGAGAAACTAGAGAATTTCCAATCGCCATAGGTGTACATCAAGAATCTGCTTTAAGCCGTTTTCTTTTTTCTTTAATGATGGACCAACTGACTAAGAGCATTTAAAATGAGGTTTCATGGTGTATGTTGTTTGTAGATGATATTGTATTGATTGAAAAAATTAGAGGCGGAGTAGAGGCTAAGTTAGAATTATGAAGAAAAACTTTGGAATCTAGAGGCTTTAGGATAAGTAGAAATACTACAAAATAGATGAAATGTAACTTCAGTAATAGTAGGAGAAATATTAGAGACAAAGTTAAACTTTATATGAAGAAATAAATAACACAAGTAGATTTCGATATCTTGAATCTATTATACAAGCTGAAGGAGAAATTGAAGATGATGTAATGCATAGAGTTAAAATAGAATGGGTAAAATGGAGAAATGTGCTTTGTGATCGTAGAATATCTTTAAAATGAAAAGGGAAGTTTTATAGTACGGCTATAAGACCAACTATGCTATATGGATCAGAATGTTAGTCAACGAAGAAACAAAATATCCAAAAAGTAAAAGTTGTCGAGATGAAAATGTTTAGATAAATGAATGGTATAATATTAAAAGATAAATTAAGGAATGAACATATTCGCGGTAAGTTAGGTGTAACTCCTATAGAAGATAAAATAAAGGAAGGACGACTCAGATGGTTTGAGCACTTGCAATGTAGGCCACTTAGTGCACCAATAAGGAAGAGTGAGTTAATTACTATGAGGGACAATAGAAGGTATAGGGGTAGACCTAAAATAACTTGGAATGAGATAGTGAGTAAGGATTAATAGCCCTGAATTCGTCAAAAGAAATGAGGATTAATAACCCTGAATTTGTCAAAAGAAATTATCCATAATTGCATAAATTGACGAAAAATGATTCATATAGCCGACCCCACCTAGTGGGACTTAAGGCTTGATTTTGCTGTTGTTGTTTGTTTTCTTCTTTCTAATATTTCCTATAAATTAGATTGTTGTCTAAAGTGTTAACCAAGTGATTTCCCCAGCACTATGTCCTTTTTCCTCTACTCTTTCTCTCACTCTTCTATAATTCTACATCCTATTGCAGTAAAGTGAGGAGTCAAAACCCTTCATCCATGTACATGATAAGTTAACACTGCTGTTGGCATCACTGCTGTCAAGATGCCAGTTGTAATGAACCAGCTGCAACATAAGCCATCATAAACCCCAATATTTTAATATGTTCTGTATCAGAAATGCATTTACCAAATGCTTTATCCATTTTTAAAACCCAACAAGCACAAAGGGAATTGAAAACAAAGGTAAATCACTTCACAAGTCCCTGAAGTTTGAGTGAATAGCACTTCACTCTTTGAATTTTATACTGTGATAATTTGATCCTTGAAGTTTCAACTGATCCTTGAAGTTTCAACTTCAGGGAGTGAAGTTGATTTCAGTCAAACTTCAAGGACTTGTGCTGTAACTTACCCTGAAAAACAATAACACAACCCAAAAAATGATGCCCTTGTCCTTTTCAAATGAACAAAAAAAGCTACAGTAGCCAGATTTGGGTAGTGCAACTCACCTGAACCATTGGAAATTCTGGTGAAGTATATGTCCATACAAAGCTGTTGTCAAAGAATTCATGACCAACCACAGGTTCATCTATGAGGTCACTCTCTATTTCCAGTGGATACTTAGAGTGACCCATTCGAAATCTCACAGCTTTAGCTGAGTATATAGGGTGGCCAAACTGAAAATATGCTGATATGGAAACAAAATTCTTCCATCAGTTTAAAACAACTTTTTTGAATCAAAATTCAGGTTCCAAGACAAATATACAAGAAATGTACATAGGAATATCAGGACAGACCTTGAAATGGCTGGACATGAACTTCAGTAATAACACACAAATCAGCCATCAACTTATAAATTAGTATCTCAGGAACCTTGGGATCACTTGCTCCTTCACTTGACCAATATGAAGCTCTCTGATCAACTCTATCACTTGGGACCAAAGTATTTTGAATGCTTTCTTCAGGATAGTTATCAGTGCTGGATGCACTAATGGCCCTTGATATGCAATCTCTTCTCATGACTGGGGTGAGACCTCGAGCTAGAATGGCATACACCCTATGATTTCTTTTCAGATAATTCCATTCCGTAGAATCCTTGGGCCCAATTTCTACAGGTTCTATCATGTTGCTTACTTCAATAATATGAGCAACATTTGACATTTCAGGAAATATTCTAAAGCAGAGCTGCTTACAAAGTTCATTTGCAATCACTGCAAAAAAAATTAACCACTATTAGAATCATTAATTGACACATTAGAGTGTAGTGAGCTTTACGAGACACAACTTCTGTTCAAGGTTGTGAAAAAAATACAACAATTAATATCATTTTCACTTATTGAATAACAATCAGCTATTCTACGCAAATGAAAAGATTATTGTTTTATGTCTCCACAATTATTATCAAATAGAAGTAGGTTACTAGGTCTGCAAATAAATCCTGAAAAATAACATCAAGAAAGGGCAGGAAAGTGAATATTCCAAGTGCTAAGAATGAAAAATAGGTTCCTTTCAAATTTCAATAATAATGACTTACTATGTCTTAGAACAAAGCCCAGATAATGTCTATTGATGAATTAAGGCAAATCCACATAATGAGATCGACAAAACATGCAAAGCATCTGCTGGAAATCCTAAATGAACAAAGAAAGTGACTGCAACCAACTAGCAGGGATGACAACAACAAAGCTTTCTTTTGCAGCTACTTGGGCCAGCCACATAAATCCTATTTGCCAAGCAGCATATCGAGGCCATGTCCCAGCCAATATACACATCTAATAACTTGTCAAAACAAAATAACTCAAACCCATAATCTTACCAAATTGGCGCCAAGAGCTTGAAACCGAGCAAATGCGGACAAGATCAGATGGATCCTCCAAATGCAGAAAAATCTTAATAGACATGTCAGTGCCCAACCACTTTATAAAATCACTACAACCCTCCATTGTAGGCATACAAGGGATAATGGTAGCCTTCTAGCAACTCCAAAAACCTGATTCTTGCAGCAACTCCAGAAACCTGATTGAAGTGCATAGAAATTCAATACAGTACATCAAGGAGTTAATGTATCAAACAAAAACATAGGAAAATAAATTGTGTGTTTGTAAGAATTTAACTGTCATATGTATTGCTGGAGATCAGATACCATGCAATGGAGTTCTATACGAGTAGATCCTTTATTCATTTCGGTGTCACATCATGTTAAGAAATTGAATGGGTAGGAACAGTATCACACAGCTAAAATAAAAAATGAGAAAATAAGAATTGACACCGAGATTTACGTGGAAAACCCCCAAACAAATCGAAAAAAAAATCACGGACAAGAGTAGAAGGAATCTACTATGTAAAAAAATGATGTTACAACTTCTCTCTAATTATTAGAGGAGAACAATGATAACTCTCTCTTGTATTAGGAGTATACAAATTTTTCTAAGAAATAGGAGAAACTAAAACACAAGCTACAACTGAGACACTTTTTAGGAGAGCACTTGATTTCTCTCTCTTATCACCACTATTTCCCTATTTATAGGTATTTGTAAGTCTCCTTTTCAAAACTATCAAATGAATAGTGCAGCCACCATATTGAACTTTGAATGCTAAAAAAAAATGACTTTACAATTCAACACATCAATCTTGAATTTTTTGTTTGAATTTTCACCCCAAAAAAAATTCCATTTTCTGAATTCTGATTAAGACTAATTTTTTTTTTTTTTGGTTCATTTATGGGTTTTAAAAAAAAAAAAAAGTCGACGCTCCACAGCAGACAGATATGGAACAGAAAAAGGAGAACTCATTTGAGACAGCTATTAATGAAACAAGCAAACACAGGGTTCGGTGGCACAAAGAAACCTTTTGATTGGGGAAACAACAAAATTTGTCAAAACCTAATAGGGACATCTGCATAAACAGACCATAAGAAGTTATATCGCACATAAATGCAACCCAAGAACAGGGAAAACCCCTTCTTCTCCCTCCAGGAGACATATGTGTAATACATATTAGACGACATTTCAAACCAATGCTCCGATTCTCGCACTTCCATGAATTTAATCAAATTCGAAGGGGAATTTTAGAAATTACACAGAAATCAATCTAGCAACCGACACCATAAATTTCCACTGAGAGAAAAGGAGAGAGAGCGCGGCAGGATGCACATACCTGCTGATTGCTGAAGCAACGGCAAACATAACAGAGAGAGAGAGAGAGAGAGAGAGCGAGAGCGAGAGCGAGTCGGCGACAGCCAGAGATTTGGATGGCACAGGAGAGAGTGGGGGAGGCCAACTTCGGAATTAAGCAAGTAAATGCCAAACATAAATTTGTTGGGAGACTAAAAAATGAATAATAATAATATATCTAGGGATGAGCATAATTCGGTGAAAACCGAATTAATCGGATTAACCGGCCGAAATTGGTCAGTTCGATTCGGGTAAAAAATCCGGTTCGGTCGGTTCGGTTAAAATTCTATAAACTCTCGGTTAATCGGGTTCGGTTCGGTTAACGGTTAAAAAAATATCGATTAACCGATTAACCGAATTTTTAATATACTTTATAATATATTAATAATAGGGCGGGGCCGGCGGGCGACTCAGGCTTGGCTCGCTTGGCCGCTTGGTGCTTGGGGCCTGGGCTTGGGGAAAAAAAAAGGCTTCATGCCTTCGCTCAGTTCACTCCACACTCACAGACACAGACTCACACTCTCACAGTGGGGAATCGAGGATTGCCGGATTGGGTCATTGAGGATTAGAGTTAGGGTTTATTCTCGCTTCCTCTGTTCCTCAGTTTCTCTGCGCTCTGCCGAGTGCCGAGTGCCGATTTGCCTCGCACGGCGCACGCCCACAGGCCGCAGCTCTCTTACCTCGCCATCGGAGTCATCGGACCACCTCTGGAGCCTCTCGTCTCGATCCTCAGCGTCTCAGACTCTCAGTCTCAGCCACCACCTCGCCATGCAAAGCCGGACCCCAGTGGCAGTAACTCTTCCTCTTCTCCTCCTCCTCCTCCTCCTCCTCGTCTTCTTCTTCTTCTTCTTCTTCTACTTTTGTTATTATATTTATGTGTGTTTTTTGGGTTTGCATTTATCAACATTTTTGCTGCTTCATTTTTAATTTTCGATAGAAATTATTAGAAGGTTTAGAATGGAAAATATAATTTGTCTTTGAAGTTGATTTTGCATTTAGGATGAGTATTTCAGTTTTGGTGTAAATAGTTAGGACCTTCAGATTATTCAACAAATTTGGTTTTGTGTTTATTAACGAATTCAGCTTCAAAATATTTAATGGATGCTCTCAAACACCACCTTAGAGCCATGAAAATTAGGTGAAATCTAAAGAACATTTATACTAGTTCTTGGTTAGTTTTATTGGAATGCATTATTTAGTGCTTGAAAATTTTAAATCTTGAAAGTTCAATGAGAACATATTCCATTGAAACATTATCAAGTGTCTGCTTCCATTTTATTTTGTGGAAAAACATTGTATTGTAATTTTATTTTCTTTTAGCCAGAAATAAGTTATGCAAATTTATTCATTAAAATGTTATTCACAACATGTGATGACCCAAAAATATATATATATATATATATATATATATATGATTAAAGTACAATAATAATAAAATAATAAAAATGGTCATTTAGTTAATATCAATATATAAGTATTTTTCTGTAGGATCCTTGATTCCATATTTGATGCCTAAGAAAGACCTTGTCTTAGCGAGTGCTCAGAGACCATTGCGGCTCAGTCGCTCCCTGGAGGTCGGCCTGGTCAAAATGGAATTTCATAGGATAAACAGGATAGACACTATTTGTACACGTAAATAAGTATATATACATAAAATAGTGTTTTGACAGACATAATTTGTCGAAATACATAATAAGATAATAATAATATAGGTATCATATGTGGGGCCCACAATACTATGTGGGGTCCACATGAGTCCCGGAGCCACAAGACACTGTTTATATACGTAAATAAGTACATAAAATAATGTTTTAACTGATATAATTTGTAGAGATATATGATAAAATAATAATAATATAGGTATCCTATGCGGGGCCCACAAGACCGTATGGGGCCCACATAAGTCCCGAAGCCGTATGGAGGTTTTCACAAGTCTCAAAGCTATGTAGGATGCATAAAATCGTATAAGAGTTATTCGAGTTACGTAGGATCCATTCGGGTCTCGAAGTTGTGTGGGGCCCACAAGACCATGTGGGGCCCACATGAGTTTTTAAAATTTAAATTTAATTCTTGTTCAAAAATAATAAAATAAATAAATACTAAAAGTAGTTTAAAATTAATAACAATGATAATAATAATGATTAGAAAAAAATAATAATAAAATAATAGAATAATTAATTAAGTTATTGATTAATTAATTAGGTAAGTAATTAATTAAAAAAAAAAAAAAATTATTTAGTGGGAATGGTGGCAAGCACTCCCACATGGCCTCCATCCCTATCCCATACTCAACCCATACCTTGCCCATCCCTTGCCCATTCTTTAATTTAAAAAAAAAAAAAAATTTCACCCATCTCCCCACATTTTTATAAATTCTATTTCTTCCCCAAAATTTTCCTATAAATAGGGAGCTCTCAACCTTCATTTTTCACAACAATTTTCCAAGGAAGAGAAGGATTAGTGAGTGAAAGAATTTGTGGTGGAGAGAGAATTTTTGAATAAATTCTCAATCACCCACTTTTTCCGATCTCATTTCTTAAAGATAACTATTGTGTTCGTAGCACACGGTAAAAGAAGAAGGTAAGTAAATTTTGATTATGTTAGTTTCTTTTTTATTTAAAATTCATACCCGAGTTTATTTTGTAAGTAAATTTTGATTATGTTAGTTTCTTTTTTATTTAAAATTCATACCCGAGTTTATTTTGTAAGTAAATTTTGATTATGTTAGTTTCTTTTTATTTTAAATTCATACCCGAACTTATTTTGTACGTAAATTTTAATTATGTTACTTAGTTCCACAAAATTTCCATGAGTTTATTTTTACGCATATTTAATTATATCAGTTCTATATTTAATATACTTTCATCTATTTTTGGGTTAAGAAATGTTCCAATCCCTCGGGTAAATTTTCCAGCATTTCTTTCTATTCAAAAATAAAATTATATATATTTTTAACACAAAAATTGTGTGGCATGAGTTTTATTTCTACGTTACATTTTTTTTTTATGAAATATGAGTAAAGATGAGATTTTCACGATATTATTTTTAAATTGCATAAATGATAATAAGATGATTTTCAAACCCCTCTATGGCAACGAAAGTTCAAAGTTACAGATGCTCGGTACCGCAGCTTAAGTTTATACGGATTCAAAGTGCACCCACACTGCTTTTTCAGAGTGATTATTTATGTTAGTGGATTTCTCCTGAGTGCACACCTGGTTTAAGTCCAGGACTTAATAATGGAAAATCTCACTTATAAGTTTAAGTACGTTGATTTAGTTTGGTCGGCCAGCCCAGCTAAGTTCAGTTCGTCTCGGACCGCACAACACAGGTCAATGGGGTAAAACTGACTTACGGCAAACAGCTAAGGGTGGTTTTTTTATAATATATTGTTTATACATATTCAATTACGTTGTACAAATTTACTGATGATTTGAAGGATAAAGTGTAAGTTTCCGATGAATGAAGGATCATTTTGGTACTTAAATGACGATCTAAGGAAAACGTATAAGGAAAAGTATATGTATGTTTATCATTAAATATTTTTACAGTTTTAAAGTTAAAAGTTTAATTTAGCAGTTATAGTATATGATTGTAAAAATTTACTGTTGAAATTGATGACAAAAATTTTATGCAGAAATTTTTAAATTTATGTTTATTCTAAAAGCAGTATTGAAGTTATAGTATTAAATATTATTTTACGAAATTCTTTAAAAGCTCATTTTGGTCACACACACTAATAATAATCTTATTTACTTACTGAGGGTCGTCTTACCCCAATCATATTTTATTTCAGATAACTCTGAAGGACATGTCGGAAATCAGGCTTAGCAAGCATGCGGGTGGGGATTAGAAAAATAAAGATTAATTAGAAACATTAGTATGATTTCAGATATTTACGTTTGTGTAATTTTCTTCTTTTGAAATAAGTGATTGTAATATGGATAATTAGCGCTCTGGTTTAATAAGAATCGAGTTTATTTGCTTCCGCTGTAAATCAGTAGTAAAGAGTTAATATCCCAGGCCCCTCGGGGTCGGGGTGTTACATTTGGTATCAGAGCAGTAGTTATAGGTTCTTAGACTTGTAAAATAAAGAAATAATTTAACTCAGAGCTAGGGTATAGTTTCTGTAGAATCTAATAGATAATTTTATATCAGGCATAGGGTAAAATAAATTATGATTTGGGAGGATTTGGGTTAGTTTAGATATTTATTATGTTTGTTTATATTATTATACGTTAAATATATTTATGATTTAAAATACTTTGATATTGATTTAAGAATTGATCCTAAGGATATTATCATTGGAGGAAAATGAGAATTACGTGAAAGGCTCCGCAAGGAAATAAGTAAGATTATAAATTCTCTGAGTAAATATTAGTATTATTGAAGACGCGTTAATTAATTAAATATATCTTTAATGTTGTAGAACCGTTACCATTGATAATTCATAATTAGTTGGTCAAATGCATATAATTTAAATTTTTTTATATCTAATATAATAATAATATCCTGAGATTAAATTATTTTTACTGTTTTTATTTTCTTCACTAACTTTATAAGAAATACCCTATGACCTACTGATTTAGGAAGTCTACACTACAAATAGATATGAAACAATCGGTTTATTATAAATCTGAATTTACCCAAAATTTCTTTGCATGTATAAGTTGGATATGAATTATGTATTTTTACCATTCCATATTCAGTTATCAACAAACATTCAAGCTTAATTTAGGAATATATATTTTGACAAAATCTTTAATTTTTATTTGGTATTAGTATAAAGGATTAAATATCAGTAAAATATTACTTATATATTTAAATTCAATATATATATTATCCCTTATCCTGTGCAAGTTTAAATATGTATATCTATTTTTTTTTTTTCCCATTACATATTCAATTTCCTCAAGTATCCATTTTAATTTTAGGGAGTACAAGTTGATGAAATTTTTAATTTTGTATAACTTAAAAAGTTAATACAACTAAATTTTCTATATAAAAAATATATATGATATATAATATATTTTTAATGAAAGCAATATAAAAATTTACTAATTCCTTCAAATAATAACCACTGCAATCATCATCGCTAAACTGCCCAACCTTTATTTGATTCCTAATAATACTATTAATCAGAATACTAAGTTAATGGAATATATATATATATATAGGGGTACTCTTTGTATTTATACAAAAATAAAAAAAAATGGGGCCTCATGGGTGGAAACATCATATATCTCACTTACCCCCTAGGCAAAGTCAGCATGAGACCCACTTAGGGGCGTAGTGGGGACTCGAACCCGCGATCACATGGATGCACGGCCGGTTCCTTACCACTAGCCACCCCCCAAGTGTGATCTAAGATGAATTAATTATAGTTAAAGCATTACTAAAGATGTAAAACATAAAAGAAACCTCGAGTTTGCAAATTTTGCATACGTGTCACTCTCGCTCAATTTCCTTCCGCGAACACATGTCCGCTATCTTCTATCTCTCGATGTGTAAAACGCTTGCTCAATATCTGTGACCCGTCGCTCTCCTCTCGATTCTTGTGAACACGTCGTTCTCCCTCGATTTTGTGCAAACGCGTTAATCGATATCTGACACGCGTCACCCCGAGGGGGACCCCCTCCCGGTTCTCACACCCACAATCGTTATCCCTCGTTTGTGCAAATGCTTTGATTAATATCCAGACACGTGTTCCCGCCCCCTCTCTTGTCTCTCGTGACACATATCGTTCCTCTTCCCATTGGTGCAAAATGCGTTGCCTCGATAATCCGTGACACAACTCGTCTCTCTCTGATTTCCACAACACGCGGTCATCCCCTGATAAAAAGGGTACGCCCTCTCGAACTCTAAATCATCACAGTTTCTACATCTTGAACTATCACATTTCGGTTTGTAGTGATTAGCTTTTCCAACTTGTCTCTCTCTATTTTCTTATACTTACTCGAAATGTTGGCCAAATCACCCAACTCCCCGAGTTTGCTGAGAGCAGCACAGATCGTTGATTCAAAGATGGACACCCGGTAAGGCACCAGCTGGAGATTCTAGAGGAGGCTTCCTCACAACAGTCAAGGACTCCTTTAGTGGGCCGCTTCTTGCTTGCACAGCACAACTTCCGCGGTATGGTCAAATCGAGCCGAAAAATATACGCTTTTGTTTGAACCGTAGGCATAGGCGGGATCAGTTGGAGAAAGCCACTATCCTCAACAACTGCCCATCAATTCTCCATATTACCCCTCCTCCCCCACTACCGACCCGGCATTGCCCTGCCCTTCTCCACCCTCTTCCCTACTCGAGAATATTCCGCCTGGTGAAACTACACTAATATCTCACCAATGAAGCCATAATCCGCGGTGTACAATGGCATATCACAGCCACACACCACACTAAGGGTTTCGGTAATGCTGGCCTACTTTCGACCTTCAAGGAAATCCTATTTTCCAATGAGACTTATATACGGCCAACCAATAACTCGGGAAGAGCAGCGTCTTCCTCCTCGCCGAACAATGGGCGTCCCTCTCCCTTTTCCGACCCAAGCCGGCGACCTTAGAAAAGGTCAATTCTAACCAGAAAAACCCAGGCGGTTAGCAGTGGACACCACTAGTACTGCATAGATTTTGACGTTGATCTAAGGGCTAAAGGCCAATCTCGTATATTATTATTTTTTTTTTATTTATAGGACATGTATGATATATATACAATATATAATTATCTTTTTCCACATCTTCTGAATTTCTTTTCCATTTCAACCTCTATTAGACAACATTCACATTCATTCCCAAATAAAATACTTCAGTAAATGACCTCCATCTAGTCTAGATTAGTTACATCGTAATCAATTTTCTCTTTCGATATTGTAACCCAATTATACAGTACTCATTAAATTAGCAAATTTCGAGGACGAAATTTTTTATAAGGATGGGAGACTGTGATGACACCAAAATATATATTATTCTATATAAGGATTAAGTCAATAATAATAAATAATAAAAATGTCATTTAGTTATATCCTAAAATGATAAGTATTTTTCTGTAGGATCCTTGATTCCATATTTGATGCTAGAAAGACCCTGTCTAGCGAGTGCTCAGAGACCTATTGCGTCCTCAGTCGCTCCCTGGAGGTCGGCCTGGTCAAATGGAATTTCATAGGATTAAAACATGATTGCCTATTTTAACGTAACTAAGTATATATACATAATAGTGTTTTGACATACATAATTTGTCGCATACATATAAGATAGTAATAATATAGGTATCATCTGTGGGGGCCCACAAATACTATGTGGGTCCACATGAGTCCCTAACCACAGACATGTTTATATACGTAATAAGTTACATAAAAATAATGTTTTAAACTGAATAATGTGTAGAGATATATTATAAAATAATTATAACTATAGGTATCCTATGCGGGCCCGCACAAGACCGTATGGGCCCAGCATAATTCCCGAATCCGTATGGAGGTTTTTTTCAACAAGTCTCAAAGCTATGTAGGATGCTAAATCGTATAAAAGAGTTATTCGGTACGTAGGATCCAGTCGGCGCTCGAGTTGTGTGGGGCCCACAAGCATGTGGGGCCCACATAGTGTTTAAAATTAAATTAATTCTTGTTCAAAAATAATAAAATAAATAATACTAAACATTATTTTAAATTAATAACATGATAATAATAATGATTAGAAAAAATAATAATAAAATAATGAATACTTAATTAGTTATGATTAATTATTAAGGTAAGTATTATTCAAAAACCAACAATTATTAGTGGTATGGTGGCAAGCACTCCCACTGCTCATCCTATCCCATACTCAACCCATACTTAGCCCATCCCTTCCCATTCTTTATTTAAAAAAAAAAAAAAAAAATTTCACCAGCTCCCACATTTTTTTGTAATAATTCTATTTCTTCCCCAAAATTTTCCTCTACATAGGGAGCTCTCAATTCATTTTTCACAACAATTTTCCAAGGAAGAGAAGATTAGTGATGACAAGAATTTGGGTGGAAGAGAATTTTTGAATAAATTCTCAATCACCCACGTTTTCCGATCCTCATTTCTTAAGATAACTATTGTGTCGTAGCACACGTAAAAAATAAGGTAAGTAAATTTTGATTATGTTAGTTTCTTTCTTTTTTTTTTTTTTATTTTATTTTTTTTTTTTTTTTTTTTTTCTTTTTGATCTTGTTTTTGATATTGTGTGTTTTTTATTTTGGTATTTATTTAAAATTCATACCCGATTTTTTTTTGTAAGTAATTTTGAGTTAATGTTAGTTTCTTTTTTATTTTAAACTTCATACCCGAGTTATTTTGTAAGTAAATTTTGATTATGTGTTTCTTTTTATTTTAAATTCATACCCGAACATTATTTTGTACGTAAATGTTAATTATGTTACTTATTCCTACAAAATTCCATAGGTTATTTTTACCCTATATTAATTATATCATTTCTAATCTTTATATACTCATCTATTTTTGGGTTAAGAAATGTTCCAATCCCTCGGGTAAATTTTCAGTCATTTCGTTCTATTCAGAATAAAATTATATATAATTTTTATCACAAAAATTGTGTTGTGGGCCCATGAGTTTATTTCTCGTTACTTTTTTTTTATGTAAATGAAGTCAAGATGAGATTTTCACGATATTATTTTAAATTGCATAATTATAATAAGAATGATTTTCACCCCCTTATGGCAACGAAAGGTTCAAAGTTACAAGATGCTCGGTACCCGCAGCTTTTAAAGTTTATACTGATCAGTTGCACCCACACTGTTTACAGAGTGATTATTTATGTTCAGTGGATTTCTCCTGAGTGCACACCTTTTTTAAGTCCAGGACTTTAATAAGAAAATCTCACTTAAATTTACGACGTTGATTTAGTTTGGTCCCGGCCAGCCAGCTAAGTCCGTCTTCGGACCGCCAACCCAGTCATGGGGGTAAACATACTTACGGCAACAGTTCCTAAGTGTTTTTATAATAGATGTTTATACATATTTAATTACGTGTATAACAAGTTACTGGATGATTTGTAGGAAAAGTGTAAGTTTACGTGAAAATGATCATTTGGTACTTAAATGACGATGCTAAGGAAACGTATGATGAAAAGTATATGTATGTTTTATCATTTAAATATTTTTAACGTTTTATAAGAGTTAAAAGTTTAATTTAGCAGTTATAGTAATATGCTGGTAAAATTGACTGTTGAAATGATTACAAATTTTAATGCAGAATTTTTAAATTTATGTTTGTTCTAAAATCAGTTTGAAGTTATAGTATTAAATAGATTTTACGAGATTCTTTAAAAGCTCATTTTGGTCACACACACACTAATCTTAAATTTTATTTCCTTACTGAGGTTCGTCTTACCCACCCAATCATATTTTATTTCGATAACTCTGAAGGACATGTCGGAAATCATGCTTAGCAGCCTGCGGGTGGGGATTAGAACACAATAAAGATTAATTAGAAAAACAGTAGTCTGATTTCAGATATTTACTTTGTGTAATTTTCTGCTTTGAATAATGATTGTAATAATGGATAATTAGCGCTCTGGTTTAATAAGATCGAGTTTATTTGCTCCCGCTGTAAAATCAGTAGTAAGAGTTAAGATCCCAGGCCCTCTGTGTCGTGGTTTACCAACAAATCATCGTTAAATTTTAGTGGGATGATCAACGCGTCTCATTGCATGCATGTTTTATAATGAAATCCGAACCACATTTTTTGAGCTTTCTGCATATGATTGCCACTGCTAAGTTTTTATGATATGAATGCAATAGGTAAGCATATTGTTATGAAAAGTTTTAAGGTAAGAAAGCTTTATGTTGTGATCAAATAGTTTTTTTTAAAAAAATTTGGATTAGTACTCTCTATTATGGACTTTACCTTAACCCTTCTTTTTATTTTTTTCCGATATTAAAGGGAAATAGCAATGACTTCGCCTATGGTGGAGTGCCACACTTGGAAGAATCAATAAGACGCAGCTATTCCACATCACCTTCAATCGTATGACAAGTGAGAGTGCTACTAATCCTCCTACTCAATCTAATGAAAAAGTTAGGAAGAGAATGAGACCAAGATCTGAAGTGTGGGATCACTTCACTAAATTTGTGACAGAGTCTAGTGAAATTAAGGGTAAGTGTCATTATTGTCATATTGATTACTATGCTGATCCTAAAAAGAATGGTACGAGCACACTTAGATATCATATGGTTAGATGTACACAAAATCCACATGTTGAAGAAACAAAACTGATACAATTAAATTATCAACCAGCCTTAAAAAATGCAAAGGGCTCAGAGGCAACTCTTACAAATTGGAAATTTGACCAAGAGGCAATTCGAAAGGCATTATCTTACATGCTTACTGTTGATGAATTGCCTTTTAAATTTGTAGAGAATATGGGATTCAAACATCTTATGAAAGTTGCATGCCCTCGTTTTCGAATTCCATCAAGATGGACAATTTCTAGGGATTGTTATGACCTTTACATGAAAGAGAGGTTAAAGTTGAAAAAGTTTTTGAAAACCTCCTCTCAAAGGGTTAGTTTCACAACTAATACATGGACTTCTTTGCAAAAGGTCAATTATATGTGTTTGACTGCACACTTTATAGATAATGATTGGAAATTGAACAAAAAGATCCTTAACTTTTGTCCAATTTATAGTCATAAAGGTGAAGAGATAGGTATGGCCATTGAGAGGTGTTTGCTTGACTGGGGAGTTGATAATGTGTTTACAATGACTATAGATAATGCAAGTTCAAATGACGTTGCAATTGCCTACATAAAAAGAAAAGTTTCAAATTGGAGAAAAGACATTTGTGGAGGCAAATTCTTGCACATAAGGTGCATTGCACATATAATTAACTTAGTTGTGCAAGATGGTTTGAAAGAAATGGGGGATTCAGTTGCTCGTGTTAGAGAAGCAGTCAGATATGTTAGGCATTCACCTGCTAGGTTGAAAAATTTCAAGCGTTGCGTAGAAGTAGAAAAAGTAGAATGCAAAAAGATGTTATGCCTAGATGTTAGCACTCGATGGAATTCTACTTATCTGATGCTAGACATAGCTCAAAGATATGAAATGGCTTTTTGAAAGGTTTAGGGATGAAGATCCTTCACTTAGAATTGAGCTTGAGACTAGGGATGGCATACCAAGTAGTTTTGATTGGGAACAAGTTAGAAAATTTGTGATGTTTTTGGAACACTTCTATGAACTCACTATACGAGTTTCAGGTTCTTTGTATGTTACAAGTAATACCTTTTTTTTGATGAAATTAGTGGGATTGATTGTCTTCTAAAAGAGTGGGAAAATAGTGATGACCTGGAGTTGAGTTTAATGAGCATGAAAATGAAGGATAAATATAACAAGTACTGGGGAAACATTGACAAAAATGAATATGTTGAATTTTGTTGCATCTGTTCTTGACCCTAGACGTAAGTTGGGATTTGTGCAATATGCTCTTTCTACTATGTATAAAGGTGACAAAGGTTTATTGGTGGGGAAAAAGGTTCAGGATACAACAATGGAATTGTTTGCTGAGTATAAAAAGTTGTCACAATCTAAAAATGAAGAATCAAACAGAAGTGAAACTTCAAGCTCGACTTGCTCCACTGGTCAAGGTGAAGCAGCAGAACGAAAGTTCAAAGTTTTGTATCAAAAGTA
This sequence comes from Malania oleifera, assembly GCF_029873635.1. Taxonomy (NCBI): domain Eukaryota; kingdom Viridiplantae; phylum Streptophyta; class Magnoliopsida; order Santalales; family Ximeniaceae; genus Malania; species Malania oleifera. The sequence goes on along the minus strand of NC_080429.1, from coordinate 13,645,372 downwards.
CAAGACTCAAATTGGAGGTGGAGATAATAAATCAGAGTTGGATAGGTATTTGGGGGAGGATTGTGAAAAGGACGTGGAGGGCTTTGATATTTTGGAGTGGTGGAGGTTAAATAGTCAAAGGTTTCCCGTCCTTTCACATATGATTCATGATGTTTTAGCAGTACCCATCTCTATAGTTGCTTCAGAGTCTGCTTTTAGCACAGGGGGGCGTGTTCTCGATGCCTTTAGGAGTTCTTTGACTCCTAAAATTGTTCAAGCTCTTATCTGTACACAAGATTGGATGCGGGGTTCACATACTCCAATTAAGGTTGAAGAAAACATAGATGACCTTGAAAATCTAGAAAAAGGTAATATTATATTTATATATTATCAAAAATTTTCATTTGTTCATTGAATGATTAATTATTAAAACTTACGAGTGCTTCTATATAATTTTTTAGAGTTGTCAAGCATTGGAGTCCACAATTGGTGAATAAAACAAACAAAGAAAGACAAAGGGTTGGTTTCATACTTTCATATTGAGATTATGCTTTAGTGTTTTGTCATATAAATTACATGCTATCAATTATCATTATTTTGGTTTGTTGCAGACTTATAGGTGAAATAAGCAGAGAAATTGTGCTTTGTATTTTGCAATGTAAGAAGCTGAAAAGTGGAAGTTTCTAATACAAGAAGCCATGAAATTATAGCTGTCACTTGTAAGCTGATGTATGAAGCATTGAAGTCCTAGTTTTTTATTTAAATTTTTTAGAAACAATTTATATTTTATGTTTGTTTTTTATTTTTATTTTGCACAAACTATTTACATTGGTCTGTAATATAATATTATGAACTTTGGACTCTTGAACTCAAATCCAAGTAGACACTGCAGACCTTTAAATTTCATGTTTGGTCTGTGATTATATTTTTTTAGGAAGATTTTCTAGATTGTTTTGGTATGCAGATGATTTTATTTTTACATTTATTAGATTTTATGTAAACAGGGTTCTATACTTCTATTTTTACATTGATTAGATTTTATCTAAACAGGGATAAGACACCTAGCTGACCAGTTGTGAGCCGCTGATGGTGTCATTATAGATTTTTTTTTCTTCAAAATTAAGAGTTTCTTAATTCAGCTGATGGTGGGTAACCCTACCCCCAATTCACTCCACCCACTTTTTTTTTTTTTCTATTGAATTCTGGGATTGTCTTACTTAATTTGCCTTTAGCAGAAACTAAACTTGTGCTTATGCTCGTCATTTGGTTTGGCAATTTAATGAACACTGGTTGATGGTTATGCTTCTTGTGAACAACCCTATTTTGCTTATGTAAGTGTATTAAGGAGTTTAATTAAGTTAGCTTATACTCGTCATTATTATTATTATTATATTTTGTCATCATTTTTTTTGTTTTGGGTTCTTTGTTCTATGGTAAAATATCATTTTTATTAATAAAATTAATAAATAAGGTATTTAATTAAGCTGTATTTGGTTTTTTAATTTTTTTGTATAATAATCAATTTTAAATAAAATCGGTTAAAATGGTTAACCGAATTACCCGTTTGGGTAATTCGGGCGGGTCCGGTTCGATTTCCGCGACCGATTCGGTCGGTTCGATTAATGCTTTTATTTAACCGAATTTTTCGGTTAATTCGGTTAATTACCCGAATTTGGCCGAACCAACCGTTTGCTCACCCCTAAATATATCAGTTCAATAATTAATAAAAAATAAATACAAAAATGATTTATCTCTTGTTTAAAATGAAAATTGTCATCCCCTTTGATGTCATGGAGATTTTTTTTTCTATTTAAATTGTAGTTTATCCATTTAATTAAATCATCTGTTGAAATTTATCATTTTTAAATGGCAATTTATAGTGTAGGAATTTATATTTGGTACCATCTACTTACAATTACTTATTTATTTACCTCTACTTTTTTACTATTAGAAAGGAAATTAATTTTAGTGTTGTAAATGAAATAAAAAGAGGAATACAAAAAAATTTAGAGTTATAGAAATTCAAGAGTCTAGTTTTTCAGGAACTAGATGTTGTTAATCATTTTATTATCTCATTTTATTGTAAAACATGTCCTTATATAGGCAAAGGCATCCCAAAGGTTAACCACATAATGAACCATTATGTGGGCATATCAAAGGTTGTAACATATTATCTAAATAGTCATCCACATAAATATACATGTTTTACAATACTTTCCCTTGGATGACTACAAACTATGAATATGTCTCGTAAAAACTTTCGCTAAGGAAAACACTATGAGACAAAATCTTAACGAAGGAAAAAGAGTACAATATTCATACTTCCCCTAAAAAATACAATCAATTAAGAAATGTCCTTAAGTTATCGCATTCTAATGTCATATACATGCTTCTTGAAAATTGAAGTTGGCAATGCTTTTATGAATAGATCTGCTAAGTTGTCATTTGAACGAATTTTGCAAATATTAACATCTCCTTTCTTCAAAAGTTCATGAGTATAAAAGAACTTTGGTGAAATATGTTTAGTTTTATCACCTTTTATGTACCCACCTTTGATTTGTGTAATACATGCTGCATTGTCCTTATACAATATTGTTGGCGTGTCATTCTCCAGTAATAATCCACTTGTCCCTTTAATGTGTTGAATTATAGTTCTTAACCATACATATTCACGACTTGTTTTGTGAACTACCAATATTTCTGAATGGTTTGAAGAGGTAGCGGTGATCGTTTGCTTTAGAGATCGTCATGAGATAGCAGTATCACCACATGTAAAGATATAGTCTATTTGTGATCGAGTTTTATGAGGATCAAAAAGATATCCAGCATCAGCATATCCTTTCAACTCTGACTTTACTCCCTTTGGGTAAAATATACTCATATCAGATGTGCTGTGGAGATAACGAAGGACATGTTTTACTTCATTCTGATGTCTTTGAGTTGGTGTAGAACTAAACCTTGCCAGCAAATTTACCGCAAAAGCTATATCTGGTCTAGTGCAATCTGCAAGATACAAGAGTGCTCCTATTGCACTAAGATAGGGTACTTCAAGACCAAGGATTTCTTCATCATCTTCTCGAGGATGAAAAAGATATTTTTTCACATCAAGTGAACGAACAACCATCGGGGAGCTTAATGGATAAGATTTATCCATATAAAATTGTTTCAAGATTTTTTCTATATAAGATGATTGATGAATAAGAATTCCACTTGTTAAATATTCAACTTGAAAACCAAGGCAAAATTTTTTCTTCCCAAGATCCTTCATCTCAAATTCTTTCATTAAGTAGTCAACAATCGTTGAAATCTCTTATGGAGTTCCTACTATGTTTATGTCATCAACATAAACTGCGACTATAGTAAATCCAGAATTTATCTTCTTAATGAAAACACAAGAACAAATAAGATTATTTTCATATCCAATTTTCAACAAATATTCACTTAGATTGTACCGCATTCGTCCAGATTGCTTCAATCCATACAAGGATCTTTGTAATTTAACAGAATACATTTGTCGTTGTTTTGGTTTATATGCTTCAGACATTTTAAATCCTTTAGGGATTTTCATATATATGTAATTATCCAATGAGTCATACAAGTAAGTTGTTATTACGTCCATGAGACGTATGTCGAATCCTTCAGAGACCGTTAAACTAATCAAAAATCTGAAAGTAATTGCATACAACATCCATAACAGGGGGAATAGGTCTCATTATAATCTATACCAGGGCTTTGGGAGAAACCTTGTGCTACAAGACGCGCCTTATATTTCACAATTTCATTCATTTCATTTCTTTTACATACAAAAACCCATTTATACCCAACAGGTTTGACATTCTCAAGTGTTTGGACTACTAGTCCAAATATCTTACATTTAGCTAATGAATCTAGTTCGGCCTATATTACTTCTTTCCATTTTGGCCAATTATTTCAATATCGACATTCTTCTACAGTTTGAGGTTCGGGCTCATTATCATTAATAATTCTGAAGCAATTGCATATGCAAACACATTGTCAACAACAACTTCATTTCTTCTCCGCATATTTCCAAATTTTAATGAGATCTCATAATTTTTTGGTACCGAAACCACTTCTGGTGTTGCTTCTGTGGAAATATGGGATTGTTGATCTATATTTCTTTTAACATCTTCTTGAGTGTTAATGAACTCTTTTGGAGTGTCACTTTTATTCATTTCTTTTTTCTTTTGAGGAACAGTATCATTTACACTAATTGGTCTACCATGCTTCTGGCGCACTTTAGATTCATTAGCTACTATTCCCATTAGGTGTTCTTCAGGAACAATCAATTTGGTAGGAATATTTGCAGCCAAAACATGTGATTGAGTGACCCTTTTGGTGTTTGTAAAAACATCTGGCAATTGATTTGCAGCATTCTGCAAAATGAATTATTCTTTGAACTTCAAGTTCACATTGATTTGTGCGTGTATCGAGATTAGATAAAGTTGGTGTGTCCCAAAAAACTTCTTGGGTTTTTAATCCTTTACCTTTTCCTTCTCCTAATGATGGAAAAACTAATTCATCAAATTGACAATCTAGAAATCCTGCTCAAAAAAGATCACCTGTTAGTGATTCAAGATATCTAAAGATAGAAGGAGAATCAAAACCAACATAAATACCAAGACGACGTTGTGGTCCCATCTTACTTCGTTGTGCAGGTGCAATAGGAACATATACAGTGCAACCAAAAATTCTAAGACAAGATATATTAGGTTGGTTATTGAACACAAGCTGTGAAGGTGAAAACTTGTGATATGTAGTTGGTCTAATTCTAATTAAAGATGCAACATGCACTATAGCATGACCCCAAGCAGATGCAGGAAGCTTTGATCGCATAAGCATAGGTCTAGCAATAAATTGTAAACGCTTGATGAAGGATTCCACTAAACCATTTTGCGTATGAACATGTGCAATAGAATGTTCAACACTTATTCCTATTGACATGCAATAGTCATAAAATGCTTTTGAAGAAAATTCACCTGCATTATCTAAACGAACAATCTAAATGGGATGATCAGGAAAACTTGATCTTTACTTTATTATTTGAGTAAGAAAATTAACAAAAGTAACATTACGAGTTGAAAGTAGACAAACATGTGACCATTGAGTGAAAGCATCAATTAAAATCATGAAATATTGAAATGATCCGCAAGATGGATGGATTGGGTCACAAATATCTCCTTGTATTCTTTGCAGAAAAGATGGAAACTCTAAAGATAATTTAGATGGAGAAGGTCTAATAAATAGTTTTCCTCAAGCACAAGAAGTACAAAAATAATCACTAGGTAAAAGAACTTTTTGATCCTTTAATGGATGTCTATGTGTATTTTCAATGATTTGTAGCATCATAGTTGAACCAGGATGACCAAGATGATCATGCCAAAGTATAAAACTTCTAGGTTCGGAGCACTTCTAATGCATAAAATTTGATTCAACCATCATTATTTTTATGAAATATAGGCTAGATGAAAAACTTGAAAATTTTTCTAATATGATTTTCTGGTTTGAAACTATAGATGTAATAAAAAGATATTCCATATCTCCTTTATTTTTTGTTTCAACATGATATCCATTGCAACGTATATCCTTAAAACTTAGTAGATTTCTTTAAGATCTACTAGAATACAACACATCATCAATATACAATTTTGTCTCATTTAAAAACATAATGTGAACTCTTCTAGAGCCCTCTATTACATTTGTAGATCCAAATATTGTAATAACATTAATTTCAGCTAATGTTAATAGCAAGAAATATTTTTTAACACAAAGAATTATGTGAGTCGTGTCACTGTCTACCAAACACATGTCATCCTCCATTTTATCAAGTTTATTTTGTATGATCTAGTAAATGAAAAGTAAAATTTAAGAATTAGGAAAGATAACAAAATATTACCAAACATATTATATGTAAAACTTTTAATAAAAAAATTACATAAGTTAATTTTTTCAAAATAACATAAACATGAAGATAATTTAATAGTAGACATTTCTATCCCCAATCAAATGATCAAATTTGCCACTAGGATCCTAAAAAAAAATAGAAACATCAAAATCAACATCCAAAGAATACTTATACTTAGCATCAATGGGTTCAGACAAATTCACTTCAGCATTTTTCGCTTCTCCTTTTAACGATGTCTTATTAAGATCAACTAAGTATTTAGGAGTTCGACATATTTGAGACCAATGACCTTTTGATCTACATGTATAGCAAATATTATCATTATTTTACACTTTATTATTTTGTTCAAAACTTTATTTATTCTTTGCCCATTTCCTTTGAGTCTTTTCAATACCTTTGCTTTTAAACTTTGAAGAATGATCATCACGGGTCTAACAATTTTTCCTATCACGACCCTTTTTACCACCACGACCTCGTCCATGACCTTGAGAAAAAGTCACATTCACTTCAGGGAATGGTGTTGAGCCAATTGAACGAGATTGATGATTTTTCAACAAAAGCTCATTATTTTGTTCAGTCACAAGTAAATAAGAAATTAGCTCAGAATATTTTGTAAATCTACGCTCTCAATATTGCTGCTGTAAGAACACATTCAAGGCATGAAAAGTCGAATATGTTTTTTCTAACATATCATTATCGGTAATTCTTTCTCCACATAACTTCAATTGAGAGCTAATTTTAAACAAGACTGAATTATATTCACTTACAGTTTTAAAATCTTGCAGTCGCAAGTGTATCCAATCATATCGAGCTTTTGGAAGAATTACCATTTTTTGGTGTTTATATCACTTCTTTAAATTGTTCCAAAAGACTAATGGATCCTTAATAGTAAGGTACTCAATTTTCAATTCTTCGTGTAAATGGTATCAAAGGAAAATCATTGCCTTTGCGTGATCCTGCAGGGATGCTTGATTTCCTTCTTCAATTGTACTTTCAAGGTTCATAGCATTAAGGTGAATCTCAACATCAAGTACCCATGGCAAATAATTTCTTCCAGAAATATCAAGGGCAACGAATTCAAACTTTGTGAGGTTTGACATCATAAAGTCACTTTGAAAACAAATAAAAATTCAAAGTTAGGTAAATATTAAATAGAAACGTTATTCTCACATATATCCCAACATAAAAATATTTAAGGATATGTACTCAAGATAAGAGATATAGTTAACATATAAATATAGTTTGACGAAAAACTAAAGTTATATAGATAACAAATGTTAAAGGAAACAAGATTCTAACCTTAGAATAATACAACACAACTTGCTATACCATTAGAGACTTGATCGTGCTGATAACGTATTGTAAAAGAAATAAAAAGAGGAATACAAAAAAGTTTGAAGGTATAGAAATTCAACAGTCTAATTCTCCAGGAACTAGATGTTACTAATCATTTTATTATCTCATTTTGTTGTAAAGCATCTCCTTATATAGGCAAATACATTGGCATCCCAAAGGTTAACCACATAATGAACCATTATGTGGGCATACCAAAAGTTGCAACCTATTATCTAGATAGTAATTTACATAAATATACATGTTTTATAATATTTAAGCTTATTTTTAAATTATTCAAATTATTCTTTCAATTATCAATAACTTTTTTAAAATACCCTTGTAACCATTTATTTACTACTCAAAAATTTTAAAATATCTATCTCTATAGTTACTTCTCAAAATAGTGCAAGGCCATGAAATACACACCCAAAACACCCCAAAGTCAAGGTGATGCCTAAATTGCATCACCCTGACCAACTTTTTAAAAAGTCTTTAAGAACAATCCTTAATTGCCATTTTGGAATTTGCATCCATTGGGTGACGACACTTGAGTTTTTTTTTTTTTTAATTTGACCATCTAGCTGAAAAATATTTTATATTTCCTTAAGCAGTGTTTGTAAGCATAGAATTTAGAAACTTGAATTTGAATTTGTATAAATTTTAAAAAAATTTAATATAATTTAATATTATATTTTATTCAAATCTATACAAATTTAAATTTAAAACTCAAAATTTATAAGATTAATGAAATATTAATTTGATTATTATTAATGTGATATTATTTAGGTCGTCTGCTTAAATATTAAATACATTCGATAAGTTGTTGTCTTATTTATATATTCATTTAGATTGCAAATACTTATAATTTTTGGCTTAAAATAGCGAAGCACAAATACTCTTCAATAAATATATGAATTATTTTATCCAAGTCAAAATGTGAATTTTATGTCTACAAGATAAAAACAACTCATATTATTGGGAAAAAATAATAATAAAATGTGGTATGAAAGTGACAAGGTGGGTTACACCTAATCAATGCCCATCAGTTAGAGTTGAAGTCCATAAGTGGGCCTTAAGTGTTGGTCATGTGGGATCCACATTAGAAATTTTGATTTATTTTATAACATTATATGATTTCTTGTCACATTTTCTATGAAATCGACGGTCATTTAAAAATTTGGTGGTTAAAAATATGCACTATTATTAAATATTAAATATTTATTTTTTTATAATTTAAAATATGTTGCTTTTTGAACTTGGATTATAAAATCAAATTCAATAAAAACTTTAAAATTTTTAATAATGATTTTTTTTAGATTTTAGCATTTTTTTTGCATAAAAATTCCTTTAATATTTTTCAAATAGAAATATCATTTGATTAGTGGATCTTCATTAAAAAAAAAAAAAAAAGAACAAAGTTCTGCCATTTACAAGTTTGAGTCAATCAAAACTGGATCAGACTCCTTTGATATTTTTCAAATAGAAATATCATTAGATTCGTCAATCCTAAAAAAAAAAAAAGAAAAAAAGAAAAAAGCAAAGTTCTGTTATTGATCGATAAATGAAAAATTCATGGAAAGTTATAATCCCCAATACGTAATAGTGCACCAACATGTCTTCATAAACATCATTTTTCGATTGGAAGACCGAGAGCTAACTATCGTGACTTTGGACTGTACGAACACATTCTTTGTGTAACGACCTCAATATCTTAATATGAAATATAACATAATAAATGGAAAAGTCAACCCGAACCCGTAGGTAATGGGGACGCCTATCAATCACAGCGGAAATCTAAGTAGCAGCAAGCATAAAATCTAAATCATCAATCCATAAAGCATAATACCAGAGTTGATTACAATATCATAAAACTGTATTATGTACATCCTCATAAACATCAAAATAACTCTAGGATCAAACACAAAATAATTCTGACCCTAGTACAAAATCTTACCCTCCTAACGGGGCAATACCACTGACTCAACGGCGGCCATGACCCGCCGGTTAGTCAGGGTCTCCTGAAAAATATATTTAGTGCGGGGGTGAGACACTTCTCAGTAAAGGAAAATAAATTAAATACAGTTGTGTGGTAATATGAACATTTAATGTAATTATACATATACAATACATTTCACATTTATCATAACATATTGAATAATCATATACTTTCATACTTGCTACTAAATCGTACCGTATGTAAAACATTTGTTATAACTGATAATACTGAAAACATACCCAGGATGAATAGCTAGCTGATGTCATGTATTACCCCCCATGACGGGTTGTGCAGCCCGAAGGCAGAACCCGACAATGGCTGGCCAACCATTGCCGAGTCAAATATGTCTATAAGTACGATGGGCCCGCCACACCCTGGTCCGGATTGCCAGGTGGACGTCCACACTCTGCTGAAAGCCACATCGACTATCCATCTCCCACCCCCTCGTGGAGTGGTTAACACTAATCTGAACATAGATATCTGATCTATATAGCTACGGTACCAAGCTCCTGAACTGAACTAAACTAACATCCGTGTTCTAATAACATATAATACATGATTATATAGCATCTTTTATAATTACGGCCTCGTGCCGAACATATCATAATAACGGCCTCGTGCCGAACATATCATAATTACGGCCTCGTGTCGAACATATCATAATTATGGTCTCGTGCCGAACATATCATAATTACGGTCTCGTGCCGAACATATCATACTTATCGTTCCTGGAAATTAAATCAATTGTCATGCATTTCAAAATCATCATAATATACTGTACTCTTTCATAATTTCACAAAACTTATTTCATTCATATCATCGTCGTATCATGATATTCTTCCATGGAAAATAATATTCATGCCACACATTACGGCCTCGTGCCGAACATATCATACATATCATTCTGAAATTAAATCAATTGCCATGCATTTCAAAATCATCATAATACACTGTACTCTTTCATAATTTCACAAAACTTATTTCATTCATATCATCGTCGTATCATGATATTCTTCCATAGAAAATAATATTAATGCCACACATTTGCTGTATAAAACCATACATTATATTATAAAAATCATAATTTCTGGCATCTCATACATACATATATATATATATATATATATATACGTTTCATCACATTAGCAGTATTTTTCTCAAACGTACATTTATTCCATAATATTCAAATTTTGTAAATACTTTCAGGAAATCGAGTTACTCATAAATAATAATAATTTGCGTGAAAAGTAACTGTTTTAGTTTATTCTCTTACCTGACTACTGAGAAAGCACCTATAAATTTTGATCTCACACCCATAGGATTTCCTAATCAATACCCTGAAAATAAAAACTCTCAGTACTAAACTTCAGTATTTCTACGTGTACATCATTTCTTATAACTATCATAAGATCAAATTTGGCTTAAAAAGTCTTACCTCAACTTAGGGATGATTTCCAATTTGCTTTCACCAACAATCCGCTCCGGAAGATTTGGAAAGAACTTCCCCAGGAGTGTCGTGGTGACTTCGGATTGTTGATTCAGCATAAATCTGACCCAAAATCAATGAAAGAGAGAGAGAGAGGGCCGAAGGGAAGAGAGAGAGAAGAGAGATTGCTTAACTGTGAAGTTAAAAAATTCGGATTTTGATATTTATAGAACTAGATTCGTCGACGAGCCACGTCATTCGTCAACGAATCCTTTAATAATTTCGTCGACGAAATTCAGTCCTCGTCGACGAAATTTAGTCGGCTCAAAACCTCTCTCGGTATCTCTTCATCAATGAAGCCCTGATGATTCCCCTCGGTTATTCTTTCCAAAGTGCAATGTCATCAACGAACGAAGTCGACTTCCTCCTTCTGTTACTATTTCCATTTCTCTTCCTCTTTATTATTTAAATTCCATTTTTATTTGAGTTGTCACACTTTGTGTAATGGTTCATGTGTGTTTGTTGCCGAGAGCAGCAAGATTAAGTTCATTTGACCAAATTACATAGTTTTTGAAATTGTATAATAAAGACTACTAGGTTCGAACAATTTTATTTACTCCTATTTTATGTTTGCGAGCATAAATTTCAGATTTTGAATTTAATTTTTTGTAAATTTTGATCAAATGTAGCACAGAAAAGTATTAATTTTTTTTTTCAAAATCCACACAAATTCAAATTTAAAACTTGAAAATCATATTCTCAACCACTATTATATATATAATTGGAAATATTGTTTCGATCCTTGAATTTGAATTTAGGTAGATTTGGATAAAATTCTATATAATTAGTGAATTTCTAATTTAGTCATTATCTTGATAATGTTGAGGTCATGTGCTTAATAATTGACATAAATGGCCCAATCGGGTCAGCTCAAGTGGTAATCAACCCTTTGATAAATGGGAATAGTAGACAAACTGAAAATATCTTTGTGCTACATCTTTTGTGTTTTTAATAGAATTCCTTGTTGTAAGTGCAACTATCTTCTCTAATCTACTATACTTTCTCTATTTCTCGCACCTCCTCGTTCTCTGGCAGGAGGAGCCTTTTTTCACTTTTCTCTATGTATGTCAATGTGGGAGGGATTTTTATAGCAATCACCATTAATAGAGTAGGTGGAGAGGTGGAGATAAATTAACTCCACCATTAATAGAGTAGATGGAGAGGTGGAGATAAGTTATTCTATTATTTCATAACAATATGCATATATTGTTTTGTCTATGAAATAACCAAGAGATATTATCAATTTCCTATTCTAAATAGGAAATTATTAGCTTGTCTCCAATATTAATTATATTTTTTATGCTAGTCAAAAATATAATAATATTCCATTTGGACTAAAAATTTTATTTATTTGATTAAATTAAATTCTCCAATTTAATTATCAAATAATAAAATAGATAATCCACTAGCAAAGATCAGAACACTTGTTAGTGTGCGATCTCATAGGTTCAATTCTAAGTTGGTCAAACCAATCTACCAATCGAGGTTGACATCTAGCAACACTCCTTAATAACCAGATAGCATGGAGTACACAATTACGTTCAAGATCCCGTAGAAGAATAATGTAGTATTTTCTTCCGTCATTACAGCTCCGAGTATACCCTAGGATATGGTCTAAATGTCAAATCCCAATAGGTAACCTACTATGTTCCATATCTATTATAACTGACTAATGAACGACATAAGAAACTCTTTTTCTTCTTTCATTCAATTGCCCTAGTCAAGGTCTTAATTTAGTCGTTATAATTAATGACAACATAGAGTTTAAACTCATTACCAAGAGTTGATGGATTCCATCTTAATCAACCATAATTCTACAAGTATTAAATTATACCCAGTATCCTTTCAATTATCACCCTACAACAATAGGTGTCCAGAATCAAAGTACACTAAATAACATGTTAATTATTATGAAGATCTCAAGTCAAAGAAAATTATTACATCATATTCCTCAAGAAAATATCCTATTGACAGTTTGATGGTAATTCTAACCATTAGAAATTTAGTTAATGATTATATCTCCATATGCATCATATATGTATGTAATTTAGTTAATGAGATCAACTAATCTCTATCTTATAGAGACTACCACATATATATTGATTTAATTGAATCATTAATGTCCTAATATTAATGATCTTATGACCAAGAATAATTTAGATTAATTAGTAAAAGACCTAACTCTCATTATCACAATCTCCATCATGATGACAAGACTATAAATTTAATCAAGGATCTTTATTTAGTTAATTAAATAACTAAATAATAAAACTGCTAATGCCATTTATTAATCAAAACTGTTGATAAAAAATGTGTTCAAACTATGTAAGATTGGATCTTAGGCATACTAATTCTATCCCCAACATTAGTTTCCTCTAAAATGTGAAGCCAGAGTTGTGGCTTAGTAACGGTTCAACCCTTGGCCTCCCATTGAGAAACTAAGGGTTCAAAATTTTTGAAGGAAAGGAAATGGCTGGGGTTGGGGTTACGGGTGGATTCGGAAATTTTATTCAATAATGACAAAAAAATATGAATAATAATAATAAATATTTTTTATATTTTCCAAACAAGTAATTAAAATGCAATGCAATCACATTTAATACTATTAATAATTATTTCAAATAACATTCATTTACCAAAAGAAAAAAGTTAGAAAAAAAACCTCCTCCTATTTATCATGTCACTATATATAGTTAATTTGTCCTGTAAATTGTGCTTATTTTGCTTAAAAACCCTAAATATTTTATGTTCGTTATTGTTAAGAGTAGTGTTTGCATTACCTTTTTGCACTTCCTTAGAGAATGACGATGGTCCTAGTTAGGGAAATCGCTTGAAGAGTCATAATGAAAAAATTACTTGAGTAAGGCAAATTATTTGTCACCTAGGCAAACTAAGAATATCAAGTAATCACCTAGGTGACAATGACCATGCGACCATTAGGCAACATTGATCACTTAGTCATCACGCAAGGTGAAGAGATCATAAATAGGCATCCATGGGATGGAGATCGCCCAATTACTAAGCAACAAATGTTGTCCAATAATCTGTGATCGCAAGTGACAAAGCAAATAATATTAGGCAAGTATGAATGTCAACTATAATACTTTGGTGTTTAATGTTTGAAATGATCTTAATTTATGATTAACTTTTTTTTTAATTTTAAAAACAAAAAAAATTTATGATTAGGACTTATGACTCGAGTTAATGATTTGTGACCATTTTTAAAAATTAAAAAATCAATTTAAAAATGAAATAAATGGACCAACTATTTAGGACGGGTCAAACCGGGTTGACCTAGTTGGGAAAGGATGGCTAGCCACGTGTCAGCCAGTAATGGTGACATGTGGCACTATTTTTTATTATATATATATATATAATTTTTTTTAAGTAGCTGACGTCACCCGTCACTTGGCAAAACATGGTTCGTTTGTTGACGTCACCTATCATGTGGCAGAACATGGTTCGTTCTAGGAATTTGACGCATATCACTGATGTGACAGTGATTCGATTGTCTTGGGAAGACATATATTGGATGGCCAAAGTTATGCCATGTCACTCCCTGAGTACACAGTCCTGGTTGTGTCATGTGTCACCATCTGTGTGGTAACACATGTCCCACTAATATATATATATATATATATATATATGTATATATAAACTTTTTTCTCTCTTCGCTTCTGTTCTCTATTCTTCTCTTTTCTCTTTCTTCCCCTTTGTTTTCTCTCTCTTTCTCTTTGCTTCTTCGCACGAATCTCACTTTCTCTCTCCCACCTTCCCTTTCTCTCTTTATTTCCTCTCTTTTCTTGCACGAATCTCACTCTCTCTTTTTCTCACCTCCCTTATCTCTCTCTCTCTCTCTCTCTCTCTCTTGATATCTTTTTTTTTTTCCCTTTTGATATTTTTTCTCTTCTCTTTGCATAGATCTATCTCTCTCCACCCTTCACCGCTTTCTCTTTCTTTGTTTATTTTTTCTTTTCTTTGTTCTTACATTTTTTTTTTTTTTTAGTTTTTCAGGTTTTGATGAAAAGGGGAACATAAGCAGAGAGCTTTGGACTCTTTGCTTTCGAATCCAAGCTCAGGTGAAGATAAGTTCTTTTACTTTTTTTTAATGTATTTTTTTTGTGAATTTTCTAGTTGTTTGCTTGAGTTTTTTCTTGGAATTTCCCATGAGCCAAACGGGATGAAATTTTATTTCAATTTGGATTAGGTTAAAACTAGGGTTAAGGTTGGGCTGAGATTTAGGCTAATTCTGAATTTGGGATGATGACAAGCCCAACGGGGTCGTGGGGTTAATTGGGTCTTGGGTCTCAAATATGGTCAATTAGGTTCGGTTAATGGGTGGGTCAATGGACTTGGGCTTGGGTCAATCTGATCCGAGTCTTAAGGTTGGCTCTAAGGGTATTCGGGGTATGGGTATTCAAATTTGAATCAACATTTGGGTTTGGGCATTTCAAATTCGGATTAAATCCCCGAATCCTATTTGGTATATTCTAAAAAAATTGCTTTCTACTCTATTTAAACACTAACTACATAATTCAAAACTCAGCATTTGCTAGAAATTTTAAAAAGGAATAGTGCAAAATTAACCAATACTTACCTGTTTTGAACTCTCCACTTTGCAATCCTTCCTTTTATCCAAGCCTTTTAAATTCCTCTTTGCTAATCTTGCCCTTCAAACCACGTTTCCTTCAATTCTCAGCTCTTCTTGAACCTCACAAGTCTTTCAAAAACTCTCAATAAACAATTTACTCTCTGTTTCTGTCACTGTATGTGTCAGCCTTTGTGCCTTTTTCCTTGCTCTTATGAAGTTCTCTATTTATAGACATAAAGAGCAACTAGATTTAAATTTGATTCATTAATCAGTTTTAAATTGACCAATCAAACTTAAAACTAATTGACTAATTAAAATGATTAATTAATTTAAATTGTTCAAATCACATTTAAAAAACCAATTAACCTTTATTCTGATTTCTTAACTGACATTCGTTTGTGTGTGTGCATAGGTGCAAGCATGGAGAATCTAGCCCACCTTTTCATTTCATTTTTTCCTTTTATGTTTTTTATTTTCGATGTAAAAATTTGATTTCTTGTATATTTTTATTTTTCTCACTTTATAACATTAATAAATTTTTCCCAATTTGTGTTATATAAACCTTGGACAAAATGGGGTGTCTACAATGAGGAAAAGATATAAAGTCAAAAATAGAGAGAGAGAGAGAGAGAGAGAGAGAGAGAGAGAGAGAGAGAGAGAGAGAGAGAGAGAGAGAGAGAATCACTTTGTTGCCATTTTTTCTGCGTCTCTAGTCATGGACAAATAGAGTTAAAGAGGGAAGAAGACATAATGATCAATACGAAAGGGGAGGGATGGGAGAGAGCGAGATCGAACAAGTTATTTCTAGGTTAAAGAATGGGATACACCATTCAGACGCAGTGTTTGACACCCCCCACAACATATTCCATGGTTTAATTTTGAAATTTTAAATTCAATTTAATAAAAAGTAATAAACAATTTATGTACAAAAAAATATACTATTGTCAAAATATATATCCTTTCATTATTTATCTCTTAATTTTTAATTAAAAATAAATATAATTACAAATATGATCTCTTCATACAAAGGTATGTAAAGACACTCATTCATCAAAAGAAATATTTAAAAGACACATCTATTATAAATATGCCACTTCTATATCTCTTGAAAAGAGTAACTTTTAGAAGACATCTATTTGATAAGTATCTTTTGGAGAGTTAATAGATATCTCTAGTGAAAGGTAACAACAAACGATAAAACAATACTCATAGGATGGAAACTCTCGTACAATTGCTGTCGAGAGGAATTGTGTATATATATATATAGCAGCTTACAGATGTTATAAAAATTACAAAACTTGTGTCCTAAAGTAATTAAAGGAATTGAAAAAATTATAGGAAAGACTAACATATAGCTATAATTACAAACTTTACATAAATGGAATAAGTATAATTACAATCTTTAGATAAATGGAAAGAAGTGAATGAATACAATTCCTCAAATCATGGAATGGAATTGAGCTTGATGTCATCTGTTGACTTAATCTTACTATCATTTGTTTTGGAAAGTTTTTCCTTAATACGCCCTTACAAGCTCATCGGGGAAGGCTGCACGTTGAGCTTGGACCGAAGATGGGAAAACCTTGTAAAGACTAATGCTTTTGTGAGGCCATCGGCTAATTGGTCCTTACTTGATATAAAGCAATCTTCTAATGGTTTCTGCTGAACTCTTTCACGAACGAAGTGGTAGTCGATTTCCATATGTTTTTTACGTGCATGAAACATTGGGTTTGCTGTGAGATAGGTTGCCCCTATGTTGTCACCCCAAAGAATGGGGCACTGGGAAAGGAAAATACCGAGCTCACGTAGTAGAGATTGGAGCCAGATAAAATTAGCTGTGGCATGGACTATTGCTCGGTACTCAGCTTCGGTGCTTGAGCGAGCCATAGTCGATTTTTTTTAGAGTTCCATGAGATTAAATTGTCACAAAAAAATATGCAAAAACCAGAGGTTGATTTTTGATCGTCGGGCCAGCCAGCCCAATCAGCATTAGAATAAATTGAGAGTTGTGTAGACATGCTAGGATGAATGAGTAATCCAAAATTAATGGAAAGCTTGAGGTAATGTAGTATCCTTTTCACTGTTGTCCAATGTCCATCAGTGGGTTTGTGCATGAATTGGTACACTTTATTTACTGCGAAGGAGATATCGGGCCATGTCAAAGATAGGTACTTCAAAGCTCCAACTTTGCTTCGGTAGGTAGAGGGATTAGAGTATGAAGCACCCAAAAACAATGATAGCTTCTAGGAAGAAGACATGGGTGAAGACACAAGCTGGGCATCAAGAATTTTCGTGCGGCTGAGTAAATTATATATATACTAACTTTGAGATAAGAATAGCCCCTCTTTCATTTGATGAGCTGCAACACCCAAAAATAAACTTAGAACACCAAGGTCTTTTGTAAGAACTCGACCCAAGAAATGTGGATTAAATAAATGAGAAAAGGGAAGAAAATTTTAAAAGGGAAAATCAGCAGGGCTCATTGATGAGGCTCCTTCTCTCGTTGACGAAGTCCCTTCTACGTCTCAACAATGAAATTCAGAGGTTCGTCGATGAGTGACTACCAAGAGGTTTTGGAAATTCTGAAATCTCAGGCTTGTCAATGAGGCCACTCTGTCGTCAACGAACTCCCTTCTTATGCTCGTCGACGAGGACGCTGTCTCGTCAATGAGGTTGGCTAGGTCAACCACGTTATAAATATCTATTCATTGCTTAGTTGAGAAGAAAACTAAGATTCTCTCTCTCCCTCTCTCTAGAATTCGAAGGGGACACTCTCTCTATAGGATTGCGGGCCGTCTGTTACCCGAATCGATGATCCGAAGTTGCCACATGGATCAGTTATTTTAGTAATCTAAATTGGTAAAACTATGGTTTACGATTATACAAAATTTTTGGCTACTTATTTGGGAAAATCTATCGGGTGAAATGACAAGATTTTCGAGTTTACAGTTTTTGGAAAAATTGGGGGTTTTGGGTATCATCTCCGTTTCGATTGGAAAACTATATATTTGGTTAAACTGTAATATAGAGATGACCATACCTTTGATTATTTTAAAATTTATTTTTGGAATACCTAATATGAGATTGTTTGTTTACTCAAATAAGTGTGGAATGAGCTGATATATATTGAATGATATGTTTCATGGAAAAGCGTGCTGATTAACTATCGTAGGTTGTGAATGATGTATTTTTTGGAAAAGCGTGCTAGTTAACTACCGTAGGCTGTGTGTAATTGAAATGAGATATAGGAACGTGAGTTCCAAAATGTTCCAGGTTTTGTGAAAATACCGAATCGGGATAAAACTGAAGGCCTAGGATAATCGAAGTGTGCCAGTTAACAACCAAAGGCTGAGATATGAAGCGTGCCGGGATAATACCACAGACGGCGATTTTCGACTTGAGGTCGAGGGTGTGCAATACCACCTATGATTCCAGTTGGTCACTAAAGGGTATGAGTTCGTACCATGTTTGCATCGGTCAAACGCTGTGGGGCTTAGGCTACGCTAGGTTACCAGTGGTGCCGTGTTGTGCGGCTGGCTTACGCCAAAGAGTGTGACGACACTAGACCGCAGTGTTTTGTGAGATGTATACTGGAATTGTTTGTGAAAATACTGGAATTGTGAAATGTTTATGTTTTACTGTTGAAATAACACTCATGTGCCACACAGTGATATAACTTGTTTCTCCCTTACTGAGAGGTGTCTCACCCCTATCATACAAATATTTTTTAGGTCCTTCGAGTAGCCAACACTAACATCCTAACTTTTCGGGAGCGTGGTTGTTGGTTAGCTGTCTAAGTACTTGTGTAAGTACTGTACTATGGTCGGGTTGTTGTTTTGGGTTATGTGGATACCTGGGGATTATGTTTTGTATTATGGGACTAGATCCTGATATTGTATAGAATCTAGTATGGTTTTATGAATGTACTAGGTTGAATTTTTTGTTGCGTATATATTGTGTATGTGATGATGGATAGGGTATACGGGAACCCTACTGGGTCGGACACTAATATTATGTAGTATCATAGATGTTGTATGATACAGGGATAGGTTAGATTACTAAATCACACCCTGGGTCCCATTTTCGGGTTCGGGGCATGACAACTTTGTATCAGAGTTAACCGGGTTGTTAGGTCTTGTAGACTTGGTTAGACGTGATTTTGTGAACATACTAGAGTATAGGATGTAAAGAATGAGTAGAGTAAGTCGAGGGTTGTCTTGTAACTAGACAGGGACTCATTGATGGTGTTCTGTGTTTTTCTTGGAATGACGATTTCAGTAAAATCACGGCAAACCATTGATGGTTTCGTATTTGTGCGGTAGGAAAGACCTAGGCTTGAAAGTCTACAGTTTAACATGATTATTCTGCAATGATTGTGTTAATTGTACTACGATATAGGAATGCTAATCTATTCCTATACTATTTTCAGTATGGAGCCCAAAGATAGCAACTGGGATAGTAGTTCAAAGGGGACTGTGAGTGAAGGGTCACCTTCTGTGCCTCGGAGCTTGACCAGGCATGTTATACGAGAGATCAAGCGAAGTGTTAGGGGACGAGAGTGTCCACCTACGGCTTCGGGTTGCACCATTGAGAAGTTCACCCGCATGCATCCTCCGACTTTTACTAAGGGATCCAACCCAATTGTAGTGGAGAACTGGGTGCAAAAGATAGAAAAGATACTGAAAGTTCTGCATTGTATCGACGAGCAGAAAGTTCTCTATGCTACATTTCAATTGGTAGGAGAAGCTGAGAGGTGGTGGGTGGCTATGAGTTTGCTTAAGGAGCAGAGAGATGATTCATTGAGGATGACATGGGGCCGCTTTAAGAAAGTATTCTTCGAGAGATACTTCCCGACTTCCGTTCGTGATGCAAAGGCAGACGAGTTCTCAAGTCTGACTCAGGGGACCCTGGTAGTGCAGAGTTACGCTGTAGAGACCTGAATAATTATCTTAATTTAATAATATGAGGAAAAGAGGAAAGAAATTAAATTTGGAATTCAAACAGGGTCTCGTCAATGAACACAACACGTTTGTCGACGAATACGCTTAAGGGGATCGTTGACGGGGACACGCGTCTTGTCGACAAGAAGTTATCGCAAGGCTATTTTTAGCTCTGAATTTCGTTCACGAGGAATATCCATTTGTCGACGAACTTCCTTTGTGGTCTCGTCGATGAGTGCAGGTTTATAAATAGCCTAAACTCAAATTTTTATGTAGAATTACGCGAAAACCCTCTCTTTTTCTCTACTATTCATCCCCTCCCCCTTCTCTCTAAGATTTTGGGCCGGATTCTTGCCGGTTCGATGATCTGAGGCCACCACGACACTCCCGGGAAAGTTCTCGTCAAGTTTGCTGGAGTGGATCGTTGGTGGGGCTGATTTGAACTCTATCCCAAATTCAAGGTAAAACTTTTTATTTAGTATTTTCTTACCTACAGTTGTAAGAAATGTAGTACTCGGAGAAATACTGAAGTTTTGTTCAAGTAGATATTGTTTTTAGGATGTTGAACGGGAAACCTTGCCAGTGTAGGACTAGACATTGTAGGGGCTTTTCAGTAGTCAGATAAAGGAGTAAACTAAAACAGTAATTTTTTAAATTATTATTACTTATTAGAAAATCAATTTTCAAAAAGCATGTATTACATATGAGCATATTTGTAGAAATGTATATTTGGGAAAATACTGTTGTTACACAGAAATATGTATTTTTAGTATGAAATGTAAGGTAATATGATTTCAGAACAGAATTTATGATTTTATTCAGTATTGTGTGGCATGAATATTATTTTACACATATTGTATAATGTTAAGTCAATTTTACAGAAAAAACATGTTTCAGTGATTTTCAGGAATAATAGGATAATACAAAAAACTATGATTTCAGAATACATGATAAATAGTACATTTATTCAGATTAGTATGTATAATATGTTTGGCGCAAGGCCGTGGATTATGCATGTTTTTGGCGCAAGGCCGCAGTTATGAATGTAATCTGCGTAAGGCCGTGATTATTTATGTTATTATAGAAATCATAAATTGTTATCAATCTATTTATGTTTAAACAGTATAATATCATATATTTTATGTTATCAAAACCTGAATGATAGTTCATATCAGCTATTAAGAGCACAGTACCGTAGCTATACAGTTCAATTCAATTCAGATTTGTGCTAACTGCCCCTGCTAGTAGAGGGGGTGGGAGATGGATAGTCGATGTGGCTTTTAGTGTAGAGTTGTAGACGTCCACCTGGCAGTCCAGACCAAGATGTGGCGGGCCCATCGTAGTTACAGACATTTTTGACTTGATAGTGGTCGGCCAACCATTGTCGGGTCTCGCCTTCGGGCTATGTAACCCATCATGGGGGGTAATACATGACATCAGTTAGCTATTCATCCTAAGTAAATTTTAGAATTACTAGTTATATTAGATGATTTTATGAACAGTTAGATATAGTATGATTTAGTAAAATTATGAAATTATATGCTTACTCAATCATGATATTATTCGTGTTTTCAAGTATGTGACATGTACTATATCTTTATTATAGCACTAAATATTCATGTTGCCACACAACTGTATTTAGTAGTTAAAGGCTTAACATTAGAGGCCGGCAGGGCCGTTGCAGCCATTGAGCATTTCAAAGTGGAAAAGGAGCACATCTCCATGGACTTTGTCACCGGGTTACCCCTAGCAGTTCATGTATAAAATGCAATCTGGGTGATTATGGACAGGTTGACTAAATCTACTCACTTTGTGCTGATGAAGGTTAGCTACTCTTTGAGTAGGCTATCAGATCTATACATGCAAGAGATAGTCAGAATGCATGGGGTACCGATGTCCATCATTTCAGATCGAGACCCGAGATTCACTTCTCGATTCTGGAAGAGCTTACAGGAAGCACTAGGGACGAAGCTTACTTTCAGTATAGCATTCCACCCCTAGATTGACGGACAGTCAGAGAGGACGATACAGATCTTGGAGGATATGTTACGGGCTTACGTGTTATATTTCGGCGGTAGTTGGATTCAGTTTCTACCGTTAGTGGAATTTGCCTATAACAATAGCTTCTAAGCTAGTGTTGGTATGGTACCATTTGATGAATTGTATGGTTGGAGGTGTCAGTCTCCTCTGTACTGGGATGAGGTCGGTGAACGGAAGGTATTGGGTCTCGAACTTGTACAGCAGGCTTATGAGAAAGTCAGATTGATCAGGGACAAAATTAAATTAGCTCAGAGTCGGCAGAAGAGTTATGCGGATGTTCGTCGACGAGAGTTGAAATTCGAGGTAAGAGGTAAGATATTTTTAAGAATCGCTCCAATAAAAGGGGTGATGAGATTTGGGAAGAAGGGCAAATTGAGCTTTAGGTATATTGGGTCATTCGAGATACTTGAACGAGTGAGTCCAGTAGCCTACAGGATTGCACTACCTCCAGCGCTCTCTAAGATCCACGATGTGTTCCACGTATCTATGTTGAGGAGGTGCATACCGGATCCATCACATGTGATTAGTTACGAATCCTTAGAGATTGGGGATGCTTTGGCCTATGAGGAGATACCTGTTCAGATTTTGGACTAGAAAGTTCATAAGTAGCGTACCAAGGAGATATCGTTAGTGAAAGTGTTGTGGCAGAATCATGCGGTTGAGGAGGCTTTTTTGGGAATTGGAGACGGAAATACGCCAGAAATATCCACATTTGTTCTGAGGGGTGATGTTTACAGGAATAGTTTGGGTAAGTATGTGATGTGTCTATTGTTTAGAATGTTAATGTATGGTTAGTCTCTGGGAGGGTTTTTGTGATAAATGTGAACTCTTGAGACATTGTGTATGTAACCATGGTATTCCTCCACCATAAGTGAGGGTATGTAATATATTTTGGACGAGGCTACTATGTAGGTGGCCATCGACTCTTCTCAGAGTCGGGTATGCGTTTGGGTTTATGATGAGTAGCTAGTGAGAGACTGAAAATTTTGTCATGCCTCGAACCCGCGAATGGGCCCCAAGGGTGAATTAAGTAACCTAACCTGTCTCTGTATTAATTAAAACATACATGATACTACGCTGAATGAGGGTCCAACTTCGTGGGGTGCATGTATACCCTATTCACATTCATGCATATACATACACATCACATACGCAGCGGAAATGTTCTTTCTATACATATATCATACCATACCAGAGTTTATACATAACTAGAGTCTATGCTCCAAAATATAGTATGTACCCCAGGTGTCTACAAAACCCAACAATGACAACCCATTTACAAAATCCATACTTACACAAGTATTATACGCAGCTAGACGACAACCATGCTCCCATTACGCTAGGACGTTAGTGAGGGCTACTCGAAGGACCTGGAAACATTTGTAGCTAATTCTTGGTAAGGTCTTAGATACGAATTTCTTTGAAAATGAGTTTCCAGCCATTTTATCAATGTTTCAAAAATTAGGATGGAAAAGGTTTATTACCTATCAAGCTAAGGGAGTGTATCTGAACTTGGTTAAATTATTTTATGAAAATTTTGTTGAAGGAGACATAGTAATCTTGACTGAAGTCATGGGGAAATCACTTGCTCTCACTCCATGTTGACTTTGGTGCAATCCCAATAAGGGGGGTGGATTGGTATTTTAAAAAAATTCTCCCCTAAGTCAATTATCCAACACTACTATTTCACAATCTTAGGGTCAATATAAAGCAGATAATCAAGTAAACCAATCAATGCAGTTGTAATTTAAATTACACAATTAAGCATGCACAGAAAAGCGAGTAAAGTAAAAATAACACCAGATATGTTATCGAGGTTCGGCAAAAGTGCCTACGTCCCCACCTTAGCTTGCAAGCCTGAGGATTACAACTATTGCTAACTTAATGGGTGGAGCAGCACCTAATGCAACCAGATCAAATTAAAGCAGGACTGGCCTCAACCTTTACAACCAATCCTTCCGAGTTGAATTAACGCCCCCTCAGGCCATGCCTGGAGTACAACCAATTCAAAATACAAAGTGTGTACAAAATGAGTGCTTCTCCAACAAGCATATTTGTACCAATATCAATCAATGCACAACAACAAGATAGGAACTATAAGTTCAGTGCAATGTGTGTTGTCACTCAATCTAATGTCAATATGCAATCAAGTCCAAGAGTGTATAATCAATCTATCTTTGAAACTATGTATCAATATTAGTCAACCACAACTAGGGTTTCAAAGAGTTCCAACAAGTGTATTCAAAATATCTCAAAAATAATTATATCAAAATATTAACTCAAGAAATATTGGAAGTATAAGCTTGTCAAAAATAATTTTAGCACAATCAAAATACAAGCCTCGGAGTCTTGCACTACAAATCCCAAGACTCACAAGCTTCAAAGTTTTTCCCACACAATGAAGTTATTAAATAAATCGAGGGGAAAAATGTTGGCTAAAACTCTCTGTTAGAAAAGGTGTATTCCCAAGAGGGGGGGGGGTGAATTAGAATTTTAAACTTTCTTCCTAGGTTCAACTAATCCTACAATCAGTATTACACAAACCTAGGGTCTTTTTATGCGATTCCAAATGCGTAGATAAAAATGATGTGGAAATTAAATCAAACGCATCATTCACACCAAAATATACATGCGTGGTAAATATAAAATACAGAAATATAAACAAGGCACATGATATGTTATCGGGGTTCAGCCAACTGTGCCTACGTCCCAGCCTCTATCTCGCAAGCTAGATGATTCCACTAATAGCTCACTTAAGGGAGGAGCGGCACCTTTTACAACCAAGTCAAATTAACACAGGGCTGACCTCAACCTTAACCAAGTCAATTAGAGGGGTTGACCTTAACCTACACGCCTTAACAGGACGACACACCTAGTTTTCCTAACCAGGTCTAAGCCAATCCGGGACTATTCCAGGGCTAGTCTCCCTCTTTAGGCCCGTTCCTGGATACACAACAAATGTGTATATAATCAGATGGTACAGTGATTGTGCTTTCGTGTAAAGCAGATATGTACCCAAATGCACGCAATAACATCACAATATGATTCAATATGTAAGCTCAATGTGGTCTAGATGGTTCAACTCTCAAAAGTATTTTCTATCAGTGTAATGCATACATGAGAGTGTCAAACAAGCAATCTTTGTATCACGAGATATGTTCAATCTAATAGTTCACACAAAGATACTAGCCAGACAATATATATATATATATATATATATGTATATTTCAATGAGCAGGTTTCCTCAATCATATGATGCTCCAGTAATATATATATGTTCGGTTTGCAAAAGATATTCAATCTTTGTATTCAGCAAAATATATGTGAGTTAAAGAATATTGTAACAAAGATCACTATCACACAAACAAATATCTCTTCAAATATTTTACAAGATAAAAGCGCAATAGATATTTGGAAGTGTTTGAAAAGTTTTTACAACCAAAAACAAATACAATCTTCTCAAGATCTTGCAATGAAGGTGCAAGCTTAGAAGATCTAACAAGGTATTCTTAAGATAGACTTATCAACAAAGTCCCCTAAGAATCCTTAGGTTTTTTTCTCAAATAAAATTGTGCCAAGCAAATAGAACAAGGAGAGCAAACCTTTCCAAACACACACTCAATCCACTTACAAATGATGTAGGCACTAATAAACAATAAGCATGAGTGAATGAGGCTAAAAAATGAGTAGTATAGGATTTTAGGTTTTCAGAGAATTCTCCCTAATCAAAGTGGTTAATCTATGCTAATTTTCTCAAATGATCTTATATATATAGGCATAGGAGAAAATATGACCGTTGGAGACCTATTGGGTATTATTAGGGAAGTTTAATAATATTTAAAGCATTTTAACCCTGTTTAGAAAATATTTAACTGCGGTAAAAATCAGGGCAAACCGAGAGGTCCGGTCGACTAGAACAAGTTCGGTCGACCAAGTCTCATATGCTTCGGTCGACCAAGGAAATATTGAACTAAGGGCTCGGTCGACCAGGAGAGGGCGATTTCTCAATTTTTTGAGGTTCGATCAACTAGGCCATTTTGAACTGGCTGGTTCGGTCGACCAGACCGCTAGGATTTCTCCCAAGGACCCTCTGGTCGACTAGGTAGTTGGAGAACAAAAAAGGTCGGTCGACCATATGGTCAAACTTTTGACCTAGGGAGGTTTCGGTCGACCAGGGCTTTTTGAACTACGTGGTTCAATCGACCAGGGCCTTGGTCAATCAGTTGACTTAGGGAGGTTTCGATCGACCAGGCCAAAATGAACTGACTGTGCTGGTCGACCGAAAGTGCACCATGTGTGCATTTCAGTCCAATCTTGAAACATACAAACCCTAATGAAGTGTCTAACAAACATATATGCAAATTTGTGTGTCCTAGGGTCATTTATGTCCAAAATTAAGACACCAAAAGAGTCCGGTGTCGATCAACTGAAGGGAAAACCCTAAGGTCTTTCTAAGAACCTTTCTCATTAACGGTTTGTTTGAACTTACGTAATAAATCATACATGTGATGTGTGTGAGTTTATTACAAACCAAATACCTACTTACTATTATAGACCAATTAAATATATTACAATGCTAAATTATAAATTGGTCTTCAGGCTTTGCTTGCTTTGTGCACATCTTGATCTTAACAGTCTTAGTTCTGCACAAAAACTCAAACACTCATTAGATACAATGAGTATTTGTCATAATCAAAACCGGGCGTGACCTATAAGGTCAACACTCTTAATAGAAAATCAATCAATCAACTAAACCAATGAGAGTTTAAGCAAGTTGAATCAATGTAGAA
Source organism: Malania oleifera (assembly GCF_029873635.1). Taxonomy (NCBI): domain Eukaryota; kingdom Viridiplantae; phylum Streptophyta; class Magnoliopsida; order Santalales; family Ximeniaceae; genus Malania; species Malania oleifera. The sequence continues at coordinate 13,618,292 of NC_080429.1, read as the reverse complement.
TCACTCGAGGCACTCTCACCAAGCTAGATTTAACAAAGGAATAATAATGGGTGAGTGTATAGGTTTTGTTTTTTGAAGAATAAACTTTGAAAATTTCAGAGGATTTTTCTCTTAATCAAAATGCTAATCTATGCTTAATCTTTGCAAATGAGGACCTATATATAGACAAGCCAAGAGTTTTGACCGTTGGGGTCATTAGGAGAATTATTAAAATTATTTTAAATGAGTTTAATAAAAATAATCCTATTTTACCTCAATTAACCTTCAGTAAAATTTGGCCAACTCGAGAGTTTCAGTCGACCGAGTCATAGGTTTGGTCGCCCGAAGAGACACATAAGAAAAAAAATGAATTTTCATGTTAAGGTGCCTAAAAGCATGTTCAGTCTGCTGGCCAAACCGATTTTCCAACCTACTCGAGGTTCGGTCACCTAATCAGAAGTTTGGTTTACTAAACTTCAAAATTTAGTCGCCCGAGGTCAAAATGGCAGTGATGTTCGGGCACCCGGGTTGTTGGAAAAGTCCTTATTATGAGTTCGGTCGATCGAGAACACTAAGTTCTTTTCAATTTGGTTGCCCGAAGTCAAGTCAACATTTTGAATTTCCCAATGTTCGGTCGACCGAGGCGATTTGAATGCCATGGTTCGGTCGCCTGAATCCTTAATATTTTAACACCTAAGTCCTGTTTTTGAAAATTGATTTCCCTTGATAGCATATATGATAATGCGGATTTTTCTAAGTGCTTGTACAAGGACCGAGGGTCTTTCTAAGGACTTTTTGAGTTTATGGTTCCTATATGCATGATATGCATCAATTATTACAAACCGTGGCTTAAATAGATATTATAGACCCAAATTGAATGAAATATAAATTACAATAAATAAATATGTTAGGCTTTCATTTTCGTCAAGTCACCACTTGCTTTTATATGACTTTGCCAATATGATTTTGCACACAAACTCCACAAACATTAAATACCAAAGTATTTGTCATAATCCAAATGGGATATGACCCATAAGGTCAACAATCTCTCCCTTTTTGATGACGACAAATACTTTATGCAAAAGTGGGTACAACCAAGAAAGACTCCCTCTGAAACTATGCATAAAGGAAATGTAAAGTTCAAGCATTTTCCCATTTACCCAGTTTTTCCCTACTTCTCCCCCTTTTGGCAACAACAAAAAGGGTTAAGACATTGAAATTAACAGGCAAGCAAATGGTAATAGTCATTTAGATACAAGATTTAGTTTGTGAAGATTTTCAGAAATTTCGGCAGCATGCCGTTTAAAAATGGAGCATTTCCCAAAAAAATCTGTATGAAAATGACCTAATTGAGTTCAATAGATAATATATCATAATTTTTATCATTGAACCAATCCAGTATGATCATTAAACATTACTTTAAGAATCCAAAAAGATAGTATTATCATGTAGCACACAATGAATAATAGAAATATTTTCACACAGTATAAGGTATAGCAATGATTACTGTGAGATAGTGTTTAATTTTTCAGAACCGTATTTTTCTAAGTGAAGTGGCTCCCGCTCAATTTATGCACGTAATCAATTCTTACACTTTGAGCACAAGTCACAAATGTTTTGAAGTTTATAACGCAGTAGCAAGAGATGAAGATTTATCATTTAAGAACATTTCTTGCACAATGTACTTTAAGAGAGATCCCCCTTTGGAAATAATCAACAAGTGTTTGAGGATGCTATTTGCCACAAAAGATTTGAATGGCCCTAAGAAGATAGAATTTTAAAGCAGAAGCTCCCCTTTTCAATTTAAGAGCCAGGTTTAGTTCAAATAGGAGTTTATGAAACATACATGCCACAAACCTTGGAGTCAAGTCCAACAATGTGTTTACGATGAACTAGAGCCATCCACACTGAATATAGACAATAAGTGCACAAGTGATGTTCTAGGAATGCAAACAAATTTTTGGACTCAAAAACAACCCAATGAAGCAAGTAAGTCCATAGCGTTTAATTTTATAAACCATAGGATGTGTGCAATGAGTTTTAGAAAAAATTGAGCAGCATTTCGTCTAAAAATATAGCTTTTCCTATAAAAATCTACTTTCAAAAAATGGTTATATCTTATAATTCTTTAAGGATTTTGCATCATCCAGATGCCATTTAAGTCCAATTGTAAAGACCCGAAAAAAAATATTAATTATTAATCAAATAATTAATTAAGCATTATTAAATTAAAGTAATTAAATAAATGGTATGATAGATATATAAATATACATATATATATATAGTATAATATGATAAAGTAAGTTATAATATATATATATATATATATATATATATGATATTATTATAATATTATTATATAGGTTAGTGGGTTATGGATGCTTGCTTTGTAAGCCAACCAAAGGAACCAAATTAGAATTGGTGAAATTCGAAATCAAATCCAATTTCAAAATAAACCTCACGCCCTCTCTCTCTCTCTCTCTAAAATTTCTCAGCGAATATTTGGTCAATCGGAAAATGAAAGGTACCGTTGGATTCCTAAGTACTCTGCCACCAACATTCCTACCGAAATGGATTTGTCATAGGAGCAACTTAGGCACCACTCCTGTGGTAAGGTAACCTTTCCTTATTTTCTTGATTTCTCCTAAAATCTGCCGCTAAATCTACAATCGGGCACCACCACGGGGCCCTAGTCGCGATCGTCGTCATTTTGGTTGGAGTAAATTTTCAATTTGGGTTTCCTAAACATCACTACAAAACGAGAGTGAGATTTAGGGAATTAAGTAAATTGGTTATATTTGAGAGTTTAATTATTTATTTGGAATTTACAGGCCTAGGAAGTGTTAAAATAGTATTTTATTTAGGGTTGATTTAATTGAATTAGGATTATTGAATCAGGGCTTGGGTGAGCGCCGCAGGCATCGTTTTGGGGTCCCTGTTGGCGTAGTTCAAGAAAGTAGGTAAGGGGGAATATATACATTAAACCAGGTTTTATGAATTAAACGAATAAATGGATTATGTTATGTATATATGTATATGTTTTCGTATGGGTTCAAAATGTCAACCGTTTAAATTATGATTTCTGAGCCTAGGGTTGTTTTATTAGTTATGTATATGTGAAAATGGATTGATGAAAGTGAAAAATTTTTCAGGATAATTATGTAAGAAATTAAAGGTATATTTTTAGTATATGAATGTTAAATGTAGGTTGGCTTATTTTACAGGAAACGTATGAGTTTTACTACTAAATTGTGTGGCATGAGTAAAATGAAAAGTCTGTGTAAATTATGTTGTATATATGAGATACAAGTCATACAAGGAATGCAATGAGAATGAAAATGTTATATGAACTATGTTGCATGTGATTGTTTATGTAACCATGTAAATAATGAACAACTGAAAGGAGCTGTAGACTAACTAATGTACAGCTAAAAGGAGTTGTAGTACGACTAACTGATGTACAGCTAAAAGGAGATGTAGTACGACTAACTGATGTACAGCTAAAAGGAGCTGTAGTATGACTAACTGATGTATAACTAAAAGGAGTTGTAGTATGAATGCATGAAATGAAATGAAAAGAATGAAATGAAAGGGAAATGAAATGGAAATGAAATGTGAACAATGTAAAATGGGAAAGAGCCACGTAAAGTGAAATGCTACGAAATGTCAAAGTTAAGAACATAAACAGATGAGAAATTCAGGATAAATGACAGAAAGAACAATGTATTACAGTAGTATCAGTATATATGCTAGTATAACATGGTACGTGTTATGGGCGGGGCAAACTCTTTGCTCGAGGGCTTACTGAAAAAGGCGAGTGCCCTAGTAGGTATTAGATGTAGTAGTAGGCTGCATAACGTATTAGGACAGAGGGAAATTACTTGTATGGGCGGGTAAATTTCCTTATTCTTGGGAGCCTTTGCGGGTAAACCTTTATATGAATTGTGTGAGTACGAAATTACTTTTTCACCTAAGGGCTTACTGAGTAAGGTAAGTGCCTTGATATGCTTCAGTTGTGACCATTGATTGCCTAATGTATCAGAGCAGAGGGGTGCTACTTGTATAAGTGGGTAATCACCTTAATCCTTAGGTATTCTCGTGGGTAAAATACTTTGCATGTGTTTGATCAGGTTCAGGAAATGATTTCAGAAATTATGTTAATGATTTGCAAATGATGAATAATATGTTATTTACAAATCTCATGCTGGCCACATGCTGATTTAATATATTGTTTCTTCCCTTACTGAGATGTGTCTCTCCCAAATACAAATCTATCTTTTTTCAGGACCTCCACGTGATCGAACTTAGAAAGCTCGGAGCTGTTATAGCATTTTTTAGAAAAGGGGTATAAACTTGTAATAATATTTTGGGTTGTATCTAAGTTTTATGTTTTATGTTTTATGTTTTAAGTCTTCTGAGAAATGGATGGTTGTGAATACTGGATGTTGGAGATATGTATACATGTGAATGCAGGTTGATGAATGGTTTATTCTGAAATATAGATAGATGTAGAAAACTCTGGTATTATACTAATTAAGGATTATAGTTATGTTTTTCGTTGCGTAATTGTTAATAGAATAACAGGTACAGGAAAATGAATAACATGGCACTCGGGTCCCACCAGGTGGGTTCGGGGCACCACGAAGCATGGTTTATTTAGGCATAACGCACCGGACTAGATTTTTGGGTTCGGGCGCTACACCAATGCTTTAAATTACATAATTAGTAAAGAATTTAAAGGCATACACAAGGTTAAGATATTTCATATTAATTCGAGCTAAGTGTAAGTAATTCAAATTTAAAATAGACTCTTCATGCACATGCATCAATCTTTTAGCAAAAGTTTTAATTATTTTAGGAAATATCAGAAGAAATTCTTGTAGCATGCCGTCTGTAAATAGGACATTTCTCATAAAAACCTGCACCAAAAAGATTCAAGCAAGCAATATAATATTTAGGTTGAGCATGCGAGAACCTAAAATCTCAACCAGCATGTGATACTCATCAACTACATCTGTCATGCAAGATGCATCAATCAATCAAACAGAAAAATCAGAGAAATTTAAAAACATACATGCCATCATTAGATAACTCAAGTCAACCACCACAAAAAGAAAAGTCATCATCAGTATGTGAGTCTGGTGGGTGAAAATGTAATGCAAAAAGCAAAAATAAAAGCAGTATAAGTATTACAGACCCAAGTGAATATAAGAAGTAAAATAAACAAGCAGTTGATACTCAATGTCTCCTCTAGGCCTCTCCATCGTCAAGCCCATCTTCATCGTCACCACTCATATCCATGTCCTCTTCGCCTTCATCATCCTCATTCATATCCTTTAGACGTTCATGAAGGATGTGAAAATTTGCCTTTACAACTGATTGAAGTTCTGTAAACTCAGTGTAAAGCTTAGTGTGCCTCGCCTGGGATGAGGGAGCTAACTCCCTTATCTCACTCTGCATAGATGCCTTAAATTCATTAAAAGAGGCAGTGAGACTAGTGATGGTAGCCATGATTTCTGCATTTGAGGGCATGTGAAGCTGATCTTGAGGGGCTTCTGGTGGATCTCCTACTCTCTTTGGAATAGTTGGCAACCACATGTTGCCTGTCAACTCATATCCCATCAACTTCAAGGTCATAAAGGAGAAAACATCTGAGTTCTTTATCTTTTTGAGCACAGCGTAAGGGGTTCTGGTCACTTTTTCTCTGACAAAGATCCTATTTAAGATACCACTGTATGGCAGGATAATTCTCTTCCCAATAGTTTTGACGAACATCCATTTAAGAAATAATCTTGGCAGATTCAGCTTCTTCCTCGTGAAGAAGCACCACATCACAAAACAGTCTCGGTAGGATATGTGATCCCTGGACCCACACTTTGGCAGAATATTGTATGAAATCAGGTGGTGCACAACCTTTGCCTCAAGCGTTAAAGATCTGTAGCTAGGAGTATGATTCAGATCAATTACAGGGTTAGTCATAACTAGCTTAAGAAATGTACCCACTGTAAACTCCTGCTCGTTTATCCAAGTAGAAACAAAATCTAGGCTATCAAACTCTCCTCTCTGAATATCAAAGGTCTCAGCAAAATATTCATCATCAAAACGGATATCAGTCTCAAAAACTCTGGAATAGTATCCCTGATCATCCTGTCCTAAATTTGCATAGAACAATCTAACAAGAATAGGATACATCCCTTTGGCTTGATAACTGATAAACTCGTACCAACCTTGACACTTGAACATCTCTAAGACATTATCAAAATGATTTTGCATGAACTCGATATTAAGTACCTTACCCAAGATAGGCTCCTTAAGCCTGAAGACCTTTTTGTACTTGATCCTTCTCTCTGCTGAGGTGAACCATTGGTTGAGAGTGATACCAAATTTAGCTCGTCTTTGGTCCTTAGACATGATTAGGATGAATATTTTTTTGGATAAAAAAGAGAGAGGGTGAGAATAGGAAGCAATAGGAAGAGAGGGGTTCTCGGGTGCTCTGAAGGAAGATGAAAAAATGAAATAGTTTTCGCGGCCAGAATATATATAGATCGCGATTCAGTTGCCTAATCAAGTATTCGGTCAGCCGATCCATATTAAAATTAGCTCAAACTAAGTCTGTTCGATTAGCTGAATATAGGGTCAGTTGGTTGAATTTTGACGACTTTGCAAATTCTCAACATCGGTAGCCCGAAGGTGATAGGTCAATTTGAGTTTGGTTGACCGAACTGATATGATGTATCAAACCCTAAACTTCGGTCACTCGAAGTACAACTCGGTCTGCTGAACCACAAGTTCGGTAGCCCGAACCTTCTTTGCACTAGTTTGGCTAGGCGCCTGAAATGGTCAACATATGGCCAATATGCTTGTTCGGTTGACTGAGGGACTTAGGCTGAAATGGGTTTAGCCGACCGAATCCAATCAGTCCTTCACATTTTGACTTTTACTTAGAGAAGATGACCCCTATGATTCAAATGCTTAACCTAAGGATTATTGAGTGCATCGATTTTGACCTTTTGACACTTAGTTCATTTTAGGGTCAATGAGAGATGGATTCGGGGTTTTATTTGACTCTCCACTTTTGCTTCATGTTCACACCTTTTCGTTTGAATGGGCAATCAAACTTTGTATGCCCATTCCTTTTACATAAGATGCATGTGGTATAGTGTAAGGATTGGTGGAGGTACTAGCATAATGTTTTGATGCTCTTACAAATTACCCCATGTATAGGTTCTTCCTTATCTAAGGTCATCTTTTGTAAACCTAGTAACTTATTAAAGTTGTCTTTGCCTCTAGTAAACGTGTAGATGACCTTAGCTTGGTCTTCTAATTTTTTTTAAGATCTTGAATTTTTATATTCTCTAATCCTTTGCAAACATCTGGTAATTTTACAAATTCTTTAGTCAGTGTGTTTGCTTTACATTCAAGTTCTGAAATGAGAAGATCCTTCTTATTATCACTTGAAGTTTGAGATCTTAAGACATTCAGCTCTTCTTCCAACTTTTCAATATTGTTTACTAAATTATTGATTTTGAAGTCATTTTCTCTTTCAACAAGAATTTTTGACTCAAGTTCTTTCAAAGATGCCTTATTCTTGTTTTTCAATGCAATATATCTTTTGTTAATTCTGACAAGAGACTTATGAATTCTAACATATTCGACTTGCAATTCCTTATAAGTAGGCATTCTTTCACTACTAGAACTATCACATGATTCAGTATCAGATGCATCACTAGAATTATCACATGAATCACTACAAGGATTATTTGATAAGGTAGAAAGAGACGAATTTACCTCTTCGCCAGTTAAAGTTATAAAGCACTGATTTTCTCTTTCAAGATCTTTTGTGCTTGAGTCACATGGAGTGATAGCCTTTTCTTGCTTAGTTACTCCATATCTCTTTTTGAGTTCCTCCCATATCTCTTTAGCACTATGACATGCCATAACTTCATGCAGAATGTTAGAATTTAAAGCGTTCAGCAAAGTGTTCATGGCATCAAAATTGATTTGCGTTAAATTCATGTCATTATCATTCAACTCATTTTTCGATTTGGGAGCTTCAACAGAATCAATGATTTTCATAGGCACAACATTTCCCTGGGCAATATATTTTCAGAACCTCCAATTCAAAGCTTTAACAAATATGGTCATTCTAAATTTCCATTCGGCTAAATTTTCACTATAAAACACTATAGGGTTCATAGATAACCTTCCCTCAAAAGATGGGGATGCACCAACATGAGCCATCATGATCTTTTTACAAAATAATGTTTAAGTCTAAGTAACAAGTCTCTGATACCAATTGTTGACTTTGGTGCAATCCCAAGAAGGGGGGGGGGGGGTGGATTGGTATTTTAAAAAATTTCTCCCCTTAGTCAATTATCTAGCACCAGTATTTCACAATCCTAAGGTCAATCTAAAGCAGATAATTAGGTAAACCAATAAATGCAGTTGTGATTTAAATTACACAATTAAGCATGCACAGAAAAGCGAATAAAGTAAAAATAACATCGGATATGTTATTGAGGTTTGGCAAAAGTGCCTACATCCCCGTTTTCACTCGTAAGCCTGAGGATTACCACTATTGCTCACTTAACAAGTGAAGTGGGCACTTAATACAACCAAGTCAAATTAAAGTAGGACTGACCTCAACCTTTACAACCAATCCATCTGGGCTGGATTAATGCCCCCTCAGGCCATGCCTAGAATATAACCAATTCAAAATACGAAGTGTGTACAAAATGAGTGCTTCTCCAATATCAATCAATGCACATCAACAAGATAGGAGCTACATCAACAAGATAGGAGCTATAAGCTTAGTGCAATGTGTGTTGTCACTTAATCTAATGTTAATATGCAATCAAGTCCAAGAGTGTATAATCAATCTATCTTTGAAACTATGTATCAATATTAATCAACCACAACTAGGGTTTCAAAGAGTTCAAACAAGTGTATTCAAAATATCTCAGAAATATTTATCTCAAAATATTAGCTCAAGAGATATTTGAAGTATAAGCTTGTTAAAAATAATTTTAGCACAATCAAAATACAAGCCTCGGAGTCTTGCAATACAAATCCCAAGACTCACAGGCTTCAAAGTTTTTCCCACACAATGAAGTTATTAAATAAACCGGGGGAAAAACTTTGGCTAAAATTCTCAATAGAAAATCAATCAATCAACTAAACCAATGAGAGTTTAAGCAAGTAGAATCAATGTAGAATCACTCAAGGCACTCTCACTAAGCCAGATTTAACAAAGGAATAACAATGGGTGAGTGTATAGACTTTGTTTTTGGAAAAATAAGCTTTGAAAATTTCAAAGGATTTTTCTCTTAATCAAAACGCTAATTTATGCTTAATTTTGAAAATGAGGACCTATATATAGACAAAGCAAGAGTTTTTACGATTGAAGACATTAGGGGAATTATTAAAATTATTTTAAATGAGTTTAATAAAAATAACCCTGTTTTATCCCAATTAACCCTCGGTAAAATTTGGCCAACCCGAGCGTTTCGATCGACAGAGCCATAGGTTCGGTCGTCTGAACAGACACATAAGAAAAAGTGATTTTTTCATGTTCGGGTGCCTGAAAGCATGTTCGGTTTGCTGGCCAAGGCGATTTTCCAACTTGCTCGAGGTTCAGTCGCTTGATCAGAAATTTTGTCTGTTGAACTTCAATATTCGATCGCCTGAGGTCAAAATGACCGTGAAGTTCGAGCATCTGGGTTGTTGGAAAAGTCCTTATTATGGGTTCGGTCGACCGAGAACACTAAGTTCTTTTCACTTCGGTCACTCGAAGTCAAGTCATCATTTTGACTTTCCTAATGTTCGGTTGACCGAGGTGATTTCAACACCAAGGTTCGGTCGCCCGAATCCTTAATATTTTAACACCTAAGTCATTTTTTTTGAAAATTGATTTACCCTAATAGCATATATGATAATGTGGACTTTCCTAAGTGCTTGTGCAAGGACCTAGGGTTTTTCTAAGGCCTTTTTGAGCTTATGGTTCCTATATGCATGATATGCATCAATTAATACAAACCGTGGCTTAAATAGATATTACAGACCCAAATTGAATGAAATATAAAATACAACAAATAAATATGTTGAGTCTTCTTTTTCTTCAAGTCACCACTTGCTTTCATATGACTTTGCCAATGTGATCCTGCACACAAACTCGGCAAACATTAAATACTAGAGTATTTTTCATGATTAAAACGGTATATGACCTATAAGGTTAACACTCCACAAACATTGGCAAAAATTTTTAACATCACGCCAAGAGATTTTGAGCGTCCATCTTTTGGAAAATCTTGGATTCTGGCTCAAGACTTCACACCTAAAGAGTTTCTCCCACTAATTATGACTGAACCATCTATTCTATTTAGCCATCCTCCTTTTTACAAGCAATTGAACCTGCAAGCTCAAATCCTCCAGAAGCTTATTACATACAACATTCTGCCTCGAGTAGGATCACACAACCACGTTTCATATTATATTTGTTTTGTAATGTGGTGTCTACTCAAAGGAAAGAAACTGGATTTGCCGAGTTTAATTTTGAAATGGATGATCACTAGGGAAGAAGCTTGTCGTGTAATTCTTCCTTATGGTGGTATTCTGAATCTTGTATTTTCTCATCTAAACATAACTTCTCTATCTAACCTCTTCATTAAACGAACCCATTATGATCTTTTTTCATCAATAACACTCAATCAAATGGGATATGAGAAACATGAAAAAGGTTGGTTTCTGAAAGGAAGACATGTATGTCAAGCACCTTCTCAAGCTCCTGAACCAGCTCAGCAACCTGCTCCTCAGGCAGATGATGCACCTTCATGGTTCCTTGCTTATCATCAGCAATTCACTGATTTTTGTGGTGAAATGAGATCTGGCTTCACCTTACTTCAGCAAAATTATGCATCTCTATAGGCTAATTATAATTCTCTTAATCAACAACTTAGTCGCATTGAACAACATATGGTCGATTCTTCACATGGTAGAGCTCCAATGGACATAAGTTGTAAAAACCCAAAATACGAAAAATGGGTTTAAATATTAGTAGGGGCAAAATTGGAAAATTTCGGGTCAAGGGCTATAAAAGGAAATTTCTATTACTTCTTCATTACGTAAACTCAATCCTATCTCTCTCTCTCTCTAAACTCTCTCTACTCTCTCCTTCTCTCTAGAATTCTTCACCGATCGTTGACGGAATCGAAAAACGGAAGCTACCACAAGGATCGTGGAAGGATTCTCTAAAACTTCTACGGATTGGAATCTCGTTTCAGAGATTTTTGGGTTTTGGCGTAAAATCAAGGTAAGGCTCGGTTTTTAATTCTGATCCGGTAGTTTTGTAGGTATTAGTCTTGTGAGCATATTCTATACTATGATTTGTAGGTTTTGATACTCGGTTCGCTGTTTAGGGACCTTGGAGTTCAGGATTTTCTTACGGGGTTAAGGTAAGGGGAACTATGTTTTATTGGTTATTTTTGAAATCGGACTCGGTGGAACTGTGGTCCACGGTCCTGTGTATGTTTTGGCTACTTATTTGGGGGGATCTAACGGGGAAAACTATGGTTTTTTCATTATTACAGTTTTGGTAAAAAGGGGGCGATGGGCTAAATCCTGGGTTTTGTTGAAAACCGAGTATATGTGTGATTTATACTGTGATATTGGGATGACCGTGCCTTGACTTTGTTTAAACTATATTTGTTTGGAAAACCATGATTTAGATTACCAAATGAGTGTGGTTTGTTTGGTTATATGAGCATGCATGTGTGTGTGATATGTTGAAATGCTAGTAGGAACGCGGTTCCAAAATTGTTCTAGGTACTGAGAGTGGCCGACTCTATATCCAAGGGCGTGTGTATCACTAGCCACGTTGGCAAGAGTGGTCAGCTCTATATCCGAGGGCATGAGCCTATTCCGGTAGATTAGGCCGAAGGGTGTGGATCCACCAGTTAGCGTCGGTACGATGCCATGGGAGTCGAGGACTAGCCATGTGTCGGTGGCGCCGTGCTTCGCTGGTTGGCTACGGGCCAATGCCGGAATGCCGGACCGGCTTCGGGCTGATGGGTGTGATGACATTGGGTTACTGATCATGTGTGTGTATTATTACGGGGCTGCGTATAAATGGCCGCCGTGTGCGTGCGTGTGTGCACTGTATAAATTAGTACTGGATTGCATTCAACTACTTGTATGTTGTGTCATGATAACAATCAAATGCCACACACCGATATAACCTGTGTTCTTCCTTGCTGAGAGGTGTCTCACCCCTACTGTACGTACATTTTTACAAGTCCTTTGAGTAACCGGAACTAGCATCCTGGTGTAGGGAGCGTAGTGGCCGGTGTATTGCATTAGCGCTTGGGTAAGTGCTAGGACTGTAGTTTTTTTGGGTTGCCATTTTGAGTTGTATTTGGGCATCCAGTTTGTACGTTTTGTTAGAGCCATGTTCTGCTCTTGTATAAACTCTAGTATGGTGCTGCATATGTTGATATAGAATGACTTTTTCCGCTGCGTATATGATTATGATTGGATGTGTTTAGGGTGCTTGGGAACCCCACGGGGTCGGACCCTCATCCAGTGTACTGTATCTGTGATGATTTGTATGATACAGGGACAGGTTAGGTTACAATTTTCACCCCCAGGTCCCATTTTCGGGTTCGGGGCGTGACATAAGTATTGATAATGTTGGTGCAGATGATGAAGATGAAGAAGAAGAAGAAGAAGCTGAAGGAGAAGAAGAGGAAGAAGAAGATGATGATACTGTAGTTAATGATTAAATGATTTACTTAGCTTACACAAACTTTTGGGTTGTAATATGTGATCAGTTACATTTTTTTTTTTTTATCTTTCTTATGCTTTTGGACTTATTTTTTACCTATTTAAGCATGATAATTGATATTTATCTTATGCTCTGATTACTTTTTTTACATTTATATACTTTTCTTGATATCTTACTCTTTTTGATTGATGCCAAAACGGGGAGTATTTTTTAGGCAAAAACTGAGTATGACATTGCATACTTGAATATACTATGAATTGGAATTGATCAATAAGCATGATATTAGTGAGTATGATATTGATCTTGAATTCTGATACGATATGATACTAAACATGCTATTGAAATTGATCTTGATATTTGAGCATGACATTGATGACATTGATCTTGAAATGAAACTTTGAGTTTGATGCATTCATGAAATATGAATATTGACATACCTTACAAATATTGTTCAGTTGATACTTATTGTAAGGGGGAGGCTTATTATGGCTTACTTATTATTGCTCCTTGTTTGTCATCATCAAAAAGGAGGAGATTGTTGGCCTAACAAGACTTAAAATCTTATTTTGATGATAACAAATTAAAGGAATTTAACATATTTGGTTAAGTGAAGTTTCAAGGTTCAAGTGCTTTGATAAAAGATCAAGATCAAGTGCTTAACAAGGTTATTGAAAGCTTGAACTTAAAGATCTGATGAAGCTAAAGATGATTGAAGCAAGAAGTCAAGATAGATATAAAGAATGGAAGCATACATGAAGACTTAGTGAATAGAAAGTCATAGTCAATAACAAGTCTCATGTAAGTACTTCACATGATTTCAGTATAATTGTTTGAAGCTCTTAGGACCTATATATGACTTAGAGACCTGCTTTTTTAAAACCATGGAAAAAATATATTTTTTTAAAAGTCTCATTTAAGTTTTTCAAGATCAAATATTAAAAGTGTTGGAATCAAAGCTTTTTGAAAATTCAGAAAAGTTGTAAGCTTAGGCGACTGATGTGTTTTGATCAAGAGACTGACCTTTTTATGCTGACAAAATTAAGCAAACAGAACCTAGATAGACGACTGACCCTATTATGTGTTTCAAAATATGCTGAACTATAAAGGCTCAGGCGACTAACCCTCAGGTCACATTTGACTGACCTTTGGGATTTAAAATTTTTAAACGTGGGAAAGTTTTCAAAATTGATTGCTTGGCCCCCAAACAGAGAGTTTTCTTGTACGACACAAAGTTTGTTTCTTTGTTATTGTTTTTGAAGATTCAGGGGTATTGGATCATTGCCTAGCAATAAGGGGTATTCTTGTTAGAGAGGGATCTCCACCTAAGAAGGAGAGAGGTTATAACTTTGCCTATTAAAAAAGGTTGGAAGGGAAAATCCTCACAGCGATTGCTTGGGGCAAGGACGTCGGTTGCGAGCCAAACCTTGTAAAAAAATCCGATTCTCAGCTCTTCTCCCCACTCTCTTTAATTTATTGCAAGTATATAACCTGCGTGTATGATCTTTAACACTTGCTGAATTTTGGGAATTGCTAGAGTTTTGGTTTTTGATTCATATTTGAACTCAGCTTACTATCATATTGGTTGTTGGTTTGACATATTAAATTCTGATTTGAATATCAACAACTGAAAGGTATTTTGAATTGCAAGTTTTACAAAATCAAATCTCTGAAAATCATATTTCATTAAATCTGAGTTTTAATTCAAAAAGTTTTGAAATTTCTTTATAACAATCTTATATTGTTACTTTGAATTTATGAGCTGGGTTTTAATATCAAAAAAATTAATTTGATTTGAATATTAACTAAACTTGGTTGATTTATCAATAGTATATTATTTAAGTAATTGATTGAAGGTTGATTAAATACTTAAAGTTAATTTTTTTGAAGATAAAACTCAACTAAGGAACTTGTAATACAAAGCAAGTAAAGAGATTTTAAAATCTCAATTCACTCCCCTCTTGGGAGTATACCTAAATTCTTAATCCACTTGGAGCCGATGATTTTCATGTTCGGTTTTGATGGAACTAAAGACCAGATGCCATTCTTCATAAGAGCTATGAATTCCTCATCCATTGCATTGCGCCACTCACTGCCTTTGCTTGCTTTTGTATAATTCATGGGGGTGTTAGGAACACCCCTTGCAACGAAGAAAGACTATGGAAGTGGGTAGCGGACTGTTCCATTAGTGAAGGTCTTTGGCTTCACAATGTGGTTCTGGGACCATGTGGTCATTTGGCGGGAACATAGTACCGAAGGTTTTGCAGCAGCGGCAAGCTCTAATGACAGTTGAGTAGTGGATGTGTTTAAGGGAAAAGCAGGGGGAGGTGGCGACAAACTAGAAGCAGGGGAGTCATTTGAGGTGGGAGATGACATGTGATTGGATGGATTGCAGTGGGATGACGTCATTGCATTAAGATGTGAGGCAATGGGGGACATGTCGTTGGCATAAGGAGATGACTCATGGGAGGATGAGTGGGTGTCATTGATGTTGAGAGGAAATGGTAGAGCAACAGTTGGGCTGTATGTGGACTGGGTGGTAGTGGGCTTGTGTGATGTGTTGGCAAATGGGAAGATGGTCTCATCGAATATAACATGCTGGGATATGAATATTTTGCCACTTGAAATGTCCAGGCCCTTGTATCCACAATGCATATTGCTGAGACCAATGAAAACACATCGCTTTGAGCGAAAATCAAGTTTTTCCTGATTGAAGGGACAAAGGTATGGAAAAAAAGCACACTCGAAAATTTTAAGTAGTGAAAAATAGGGGGCATGTTGATAGAGTTTTTCAAATGGTGAAATACCAAGTGGAGTTGTGGGGAGACGATTTATGAGATACGTTGCAATTAAAAAGGCATGATCCCAATAGGCATGGGGAACACTGCCATGAGATAGAAGAGAGAGTCCCATTTCAACGATGTGACGGTGTTTCCTCTCAACGGACCCGTTTTGTTGTGATGTGTGAGGACAAGTTACACGATGTTGAATGCCAATTTTGTTTAAATATTTGTGGAGTGAGCGATATTCTCCTCCCCAATCCGTTTGTACTGCTTTTATTTTGTTGTCAAATTGGTGTTCAACAAGTTTTTGGAAGGAATGAAATATTTGCATCACATCTGATTTGTTGGGTAAGGGAAAGAGCCATGTGAATTTACTAAAATGATCAACAAATGAGACATAATATTTATTTCCATTGGTTGACATAATAGGGGATGGAACCCAAACATAAGAGAAAATTAATTCAAGAGGAGAATGGGAAATAGACTTTGAATTAGAAAATAGAAGACGATGACTCATTCCTTGTTGACAAGCGGAACACTCACCCGTTATTTTATTTGATGAGAGTGGTAGAGAGAACTTGGAGACAAGTTGTTGAACGGTTTGATAAGATGGATGACCCATCCGACAATGCCAGACATCAAGAGGAGCGTGTTGAGAGAGGAACAATTGGTGAGATGTTGTTGGTGTAGTTGATGGTGGGAAAGAGTAGAGGCTGTCTTTAGTTTTGCCGCGCATTAGAATTCTCCCCGTGGTTCCGTCCTTCACCAAAAAGAAAGATGGATGAAACTCAATATAGACATTATTTTCACTCGTAAATTGACTCACAGATATCATATTCTTTTTAATCTGTAGGTGTACTTGATACACATGGGTGAGCACCAACTTAACCCAAAAACTTAAGCCTATTAAGTCTCAGGCTCAATTATGTATATAAGCACCTATCATCCACTCACTTGTGAGTTCCAACTACTCCCCCTTGAACGGAAGTCATTTTCTCCCTTGTTGGACTATTTCTCCAACAGTTTGCTCAAGTGAACCTTACCACTGCGTCTTATGTGTCTCAGATTATATTCCAAATGGGACCTCCAAACCAATCCTACCTCCCACATCTTGACCCTATTTGGATCCATCTTGGCAGCTCAAATGATCCTTCTTTAATCTCGGTCACACACTCTCACATTCAGAGTTATGAACTGTCAGCTCTAATACCACAAAACAATACTCATAGGATGGAAACTCTCGTACAATTGCTGTTGAGAGGAATTGTATATATATAACAGCTTAGAGATGTTATAAAAATAACAAAACTTGTGTCCTAAAGTAATTACAGGAATTGACAAAATTATAAGAAAGACTAGCGTATAGTTATAATTATAATCTTTACATAAATGGAATCGTTATAATTACAATCTTTACATAAATGGAAAGAAGTGAATGAATACAATTTCTCAAATCATGAAATGAAATCGAGCTTTCTGTCATCTGTTTTGGAAAATATTTCCTTAATAAACGATATTTTAAAAGGCACTCAAATATGAAAATGCACTGATCTTTTTATAAGTAGTGTAGATCAATATAATTTAAAGTTAAGGGTCCAAAAAATGTAGGGTCGAAATGTATTCTCGAAAGATATTTTCAAGTCAATACACTAATGCATCACGGTGCATTACTGTGTCCAAATCATGTTCATTTTCGAAATGTATTCTCGGAAGATATCTCTTTCAAGTCAATGCACTAATGCATCACAGTGCATTACTGTGTCCAAATCATGTTCATTTCTGACCCTAGCTACCATCTGATACTTCCATTGTTACATAAGACAAACCGATTTCTGGGATTTGACAAATCATAATTTTTATGTGGGCATTTTGTTCAATGCTACCCCACTCCCACAATTCCATTAATCTTTCAGTCACAGGTCCCATAATTTTTTTTGGGAAGTTTTCCTAATATGCAACTAGTCTTTCTACTACCTACTCCGAAAAAAAAAAAAAAAAAAAGTCTCTGTATAATTGCATGTCATTTTTTCAAAAATACTTATACAAAAAAATACTTTTAAAAAAAAGAGCTTATTTAAAAAGTTTTTTTAAAAGTAGTCTAAAATTATTTATTATAAGAAACTTTTTTGAAGTAGTATTTTTTTTTCGAAATATTAAAAAGTAGTTTGAAAAAGTATATTTTGAAATAAATACTTATTCGGGTGTGTGGCAGACACTAATTATTTGACACAAGTACTTATAAAAAATATTTTTTATTTTAAAATTATTTATTAGTTAAAAAATGTTACTTTTTAAATTTTTTTTACAAAAAAGGATATAAATTTTTTAAAATTTATATTTGTTATTACCTTTTTCACAAATAAGCAAATTGTAATATTTGTCCATTGTTTAGTAAGTGAGCGTTATATTTAATTGAATAACAACCATGTTTCCTCTCTAAAAAGACTAATAGTTTTTTTCTTTTTTGTAATGAACTATAAAAAGAGAATGTTACTTTACTTTAAATTAATATGATTAAATTTTAATTTTAATTTTATATTTTGAAGAAAAAAAAGTTTCTTAAAAGAAGATTTACCGTGAGGATTATTAGTCTCTACCATTAATAAAAAGTAGAGATATTATTCAATTTTTATTTCAGTTCGTGTTATTAAAAAAAAATCATTTTTGACATATTTTTACTTAAATAAGTTTTTGAATAATTATTTCATGAAATAAAATGAAAGATAGTAAAAAATTAAAAATAGAAAAAAAGTTATTTCTTATTATGTCATTCAACATGTAATAAAAAATGAATATACATTCTTATGTAAATATTAGAAATATTTATTTCTTATTATTATTCTATGGAAACAATATAATTTCTTACAAATTGCAACTAGTTGTAATTAATTTACTATAAATATATAAATATTTTTAAAAAAAAATTCAGTGAACCAAGGGTAGCCACAACCTTATTGCCCAAGAAGCATCAAGCTTGTCTTATCTTCTCATTTCCCATCATTATTAAACCATTTCCTTGGCCCATTCATTAATGGGCAGGGCTGCTTTGATGGAGACTTTAAACTTCTTCCTCTCCTCTCCTCTCCTTCAAACTGCAAAATTAAATTGATGGCCTTGCTCTAGTGTTAGAAGGTGCTCAAAGGTGACAGACACAGCTGAGGTGACAGACACAGCTGCAATGACCATTCCTTCCCTTGTGGGCCTCCATCTACAAGGCCCAACAAACCCTGTGGCCCAACTGGCCCACAAGGGCCACCACTCCAGCCAATACATGCATCCAGCTGCCTCCTTCCCCATCTAGAACTGTCAATTCCCCTTCTCCTTGTGCCCAACACTTCATGAATATGCCATTTAATCAGAGATGATTAGCCAAAATAAACCACAGAAAACAAAGAAAACAGTGCCCAAATGAATATTTTGAAAATATGAATATGGGATTTCACAAAGAACATGCATGAAATTAAGTTGCCTTTTGCTTCAAATTATCGAAGGCTTCTCATGCCAGAGAACAAATTAAATAAACCACAGAACTACAAAAGGCCATCCAAGCCGCTTTTCAATGTTCAAAGCTTCCCCATTTCTGTGTACCCATATACTGCACATTACTAGTAAGGTTAATTAAGGACTGCAAACAAATCTGCCTTAGCTTAACCATCCTTCAAGCTATACTCAGTTGGGTATACCAGCACCGAGTCAACGCAGAGACCGCCTTTCGTGTGCGTGCAATCGATCTGGGTCATCGAAAACTGGATCTTCGTGAGCGTGTTCGGGTTCTCCACGACGAAGTCTCCCACATGGTGGTGAACCCAGTTCCCAGGGTCTTGCAAATAGCACTGGGAAATGGCATGGTGGCCAGTAGAGGTCAATAGCTGGAACCGCACCGGCTTGATGTCCCAACCATGCACATTCTCAAGGTTACACACACGTCGACCGAGTCTTCGGGAGGCCTTGCCTAGATGAAGCCTGAAATACACGCTATAACTCCCTGTAGGAAACCCAAATTCTAGTTCTCCATCTACTTCCAACCACCACATTTGTTGGAGATAAGCAATTGTGTGGAATCTGCATGCATCAAGTGAAAGTGTCCCAAGTCGGATTTTGACTAATGGTATAGCTTTACAAGAAAGAAAGGAACGAAAGGGAAATGACACAAAAGAGGGAAAAGAAAAGAAAACAACAGAAAAGATGGAAAGTAATGGCATGGGGGGTTTTCTTTTATATTGACTAAATCAAAAGGAAGGGTAAAGAAGAGTCCCTTCTTTTTAAATTTGTAATTTCTTTCTCTCTCTTGCTCAACTTTCCCACCATACCAAACGATGGGAAAATGAAATCTCGACTTGGTTTGGTGTTATTCTTTTCCTTTTCTCAAATGTTGCATCACAAATTATTAGAATTCTCCAATATAAAATATAGTGAAAATATAAATTATTTGTAGGCTCAATTAACCTAATTTTTAGTTTATTTAAGGGATTTTACTATGAAGGGGTTTTTATAGAAAAAAATTTGAAGTCTTTTTCCTTTTCTTTTTTAAGGGTTGGAAAGAGCTACGGGAGGAGGCTCCATTATGATGTTACTCGCCCAATAATGATATTAAAGTTACTAATAATTCATTGAGAATGATATGTATTATTTATTTTAAGTAGTTTGCATAACTTATTAAATACTTTAACAACAAACATCATTATTATAAATAATTAGGGTTCATTTGGATCAAGGATTTAACTTGAGGAAAAGAAAGGAAAATCAGTAGGAAACCTTTTTTTCCTTGTATTTTCCTCCTTTATTAAATACTATCAAAAAATGGAACTTTGTTTTAATAAGGAAAAAAATTAGGAAAAATTAAATATTAATAAGGTTAAAAATTAAAAATTTTGTTCCTAGATTTGACATATATTTTATTTTCTTTCTCAATTTTCTCGGTAATCAAATATAAAAACGTGGATTTTTTAATATTTTTATTAATATTTATGAGAAGTACAGTTTACTAACATAATTAAAAATATACACACATGCAGGCATGAAGAACAGAATTGATATCCATACAAGTGAAGTATAACTATACATATACATATATCATTTTTATGCAATAATTTTAAGGTTGTTACCTTTTTTTTAAAGGAAAATTAAGGTTCATTGGGTGAAAACATTTTAAGAAAGTTAGAATTTAATGAATCCAAGGAAATTGTACTTTTTCAAAGATAATTTTTTAAAATCATGTCATATAACTTAATAGTCAACTTACCCTCATTGTAAATAGTATGCCTCAGAAGTTTTATTATAAAGTTGCTAAAAAATGATTTTTTATATGATTTTTTTTGGAAATATGACCATTACTTCTTTACTTTTTTTTTTTTTTTTTTAATATTTTGATTTAGCCATCTTGACATTTAGCAACTAAAGATCAACTTTCAAATTTCATGGTTTTCACAAACCCACACTCAAAACTTTTTAAATAGTAATCAAATCTTGTTGGGTACGTTGCATTTAGAAGTATAGATTTTGATCTTAAATTTGGATTTATATGGACTCGAATTGAACGCTATATAAAATTGTATTGAATCTCTATTAAATCCATATGAATCCAAATTTAGGAACTAGAATTCATACTCCTAAACACTGTTTTAAGACCAATCTCTCTCTTTTTGTGTGTGTGTGTGTGTTTTTTTTTTTTAAATCCGTATGAATCCAAATTTAGGAACTGAAATTCATACTTTTAAACACTGTTTGAAAACCAATCTCTCTCTTTTTGTGTTGAAAAAATATATATATGTAAAACATGCAATAAAGATGGATAGAATGATTATTATAATAAGAAGACATTCTATTTTATGGCAAATTTCCAAATAAAAGTCGGTGTTATTCCAACAAAATAATATGAAATGGATAAGAAATCATTGACAAACTATGGCAAGAATGTTTATACCTTTTTTTTTTTTGGGTTGATTGGAGGCTATTGGACATGGGCTACACAATTGGAGATGCATCTCATCTAATTACATTCTATATGCCTTTTTACCCTTCCAAAAATGTAAACTTGAGGCTTACTATCAAAATCCCAAGATTTCCAATCATGATCTCTTCACTTCACAAATGAATATTTGCAAGTTAAAATTTTCTAGAAATACTTGTTCTTTTACTTCCCCTCGGCTAGTATGAACCAACAAGCTCTGATTGTACAGGATGATTTGTACAAGCCAAGCGGACCTATCACAAAAGTTAGAGCCAAGAAGGTCAAGGAAGTTACGCAAGGACTAATTGAGAAGTTGCTTGAGTAAGAGTCAATAAGGGCCATGAATTCTAAAGAAAAAAACTTTATTGAAGAGCGTAAGATAGTAAATTGTCTAAAGACGTATAAAGCTGGAACCTAAAGCTAATAGGGCCTGTTTGGGGAATTTTTATTGTTTTAATTAAAGTATGGGCTAAATAGTGGGTCAATTGTGTAAATTAAACATGAAATGACATGACATGACATGCTTAAGATTATGTGAGACTATTTTATTAGTCAGATTGATGTCATAACCTATTTTTATTATCATAAGTTTTTTTTTTTTTCTCTATAAGTAGTCAACTTTTTGTTGTATTGAAAGGAGAAATATTTTTGATTCAATACAATTCCAAGTGAGGTTTATTTCTCTTCAAATTCTTCATTGAACTTTCATCGAACTTATAAAAGGTGCTACTTTTGCGGTATTCACCCATTAATTTAATATTTTTTAATTTGATATTCTTGATTTGTGCTTCACATCAAGCAATAAGTCAAAAATTCACTACCATGTGGGTACCATTTTGAGTTTGGATTTTGATAAATTTGATTTGGGATCACTTGGGGTTCCGCATCACCGCCCCCACCTAGCTAACAGTCGGGATCCCAGAGGAAAAATCTCCATTCCTTATCAATTGTTTTTTCCACAAACTATTCTCAAAATATCACAACAAACGAAACTTAATCCAAGAACATATATATATATAATATGTATTAATATATTAGTAAATAAATAAATTACCTGGATTCCTGAGAGGGAAGATGATTCCAGTATCTCCGATCATCAATCCCCGTTATTCTCAAAGCCTTCCATGAGATGGCTATGCAAATCCTCCCACTCCTCTTATCCAGCCATACTTCCTATGTTCCCATCCATCAAGGGATCAGCCACACACATATTATGATATTAATCTCACGCACGCGGAGAAAGAGAGAGCGCCAGAAATGCAATAGCAAAAATTGATGTTTACTACGTAATATATATATACACTACACACCTTGGCGCCACCATCAAAGCGATTAGGCCTGGACAATCTTTTGTAAATCTCCTTCTTTCCCAAGCTTTCTGCAGTAGTAGTCTCCAACTGATCCATCGCCAGTACTCTTTGCAGCAGCACCTCATAATTGGACGGCAGCTTCGACTCCCACACGCAATCCGCCGACGCCGCCTCCCCAAAAGTCCTGCTCAGCCTCGCCACCCCGCAGATCTCCGGCGGGTCCAGGTGCATCAGAACCGACGCTATGCAACTCTCCGGTATGTCGCCCAGACCCGACTCCGCCCGCCTTTTCTCTTCGCCGTCTCCGGCCAGTACAGCATGCCCCCCGGACAGCCCTGCCCCCATACGTAAAATTTACAGGTAGGAAAATAGAAACCCAGTTATGATTTATGACAGAGAGAAGAATTGGGGTTTATAGGTAAAGAAGGAGAGGGTGAATGAGGTGATCATCGGAGAGTGGGAAAGGAGGAGAAGTCGGAGAATATGGTGGTGCGGCCGCCGCCATTTTCTTCTTTCTTAAGCATAAGCTTAAGCTTAAGCAGGGAGAGGAGAACTTGAAGAAAAGGCGGAGAGAGCTTGAAGAGGACGTGGAGTGAGGGTGTTTGGAATATATTCCCTACTTGCCCTCGTTCATCACTTGCTACCAAAAATGTAATGGGGATATGTTCCCTGTCACCGACTCACCCATGCCTGCCATTGAGTTTTGAGTTTTATTGGTGAACAACTATGCATGTGCCACCTCCTAATTAATTATCCAAGACTTTATTTGTGTCAATTTATGGACTAATGCTACATTTTGTGATTAATTGGCGAGTTACTGATTTTACTTTAAAAATATTTGTGTCAACTGTCAACTATGCATTTTATATTATTTACATTTGAAAATATTTTGACAAAAAAAAATAAAAATCAATAGGCTAAGATTATAAGTAATATTCATCTACCACACTAATTAGAGATGTTATAATATTAAAGAAATTATATAAAAATAAATTTATTAAATATATTTTTATTTATGCTAGTCAACGAGCACCTATTTATAGTGAATTGGACAGATACGGATGTATCTTTTATTGATCACCTATTTATAAATGGGTCAACCTAAATGTAACTCATTTACCACTAAACTCATTAACCACTTTACCATCCCCGATACAAGAATAATTTTGATGCTGGTACTATATCCCTTTCACTAAAACTATACTACATAAGTACTATATCCCTTTCACTAAAACTATACTACATAAGTAGTTTGATCTGATACGAACATAGGTGACATGATTATAATGGGAGGGAGTCCGTACAATATT
This sequence comes from Malania oleifera, assembly GCF_029873635.1. NCBI lineage: Eukaryota > Viridiplantae > Streptophyta > Magnoliopsida > Santalales > Ximeniaceae > Malania > Malania oleifera. The sequence continues at coordinate 13,594,185 of NC_080429.1, read as the reverse complement.
CGTAGCACTTGAGATCGTGTTTTTCCTGAACACCTCTCATAATCATTAGGGGATCTCCAAAAAGATTAAATTTAAAAACTAGTTGAGTAATTAACATACTATAGGAGTTTTAATGAATTTTTGATCAAAATGCAAATATTTAACACTATTTTTTAAAAATTATTTGGCTGCCATTTGAAAAACTAATCACTGAAAATTTTGAAAATTAATGATATATCTGTAACCCTATGTCTGGAGAAATTTTGGATATGGACAAAATGTAATACAAAATTATATTAAAATTTATCTAAATTCACCAAAATCTAAATTTAAGGTCTAAAATTCATACTCGCAAATGCAACGTAAATGTATGTGACATGTGCCATAAACTTATGTCAAAACAAAGCATAATTTCTACCCTAAAAATTTTATATAAAACCAAAAAATGAGGATTAAAATATTATGAACCCTCTTTTCTGGTTATAAATTAATAAGCCCATCATCTCATATATTTAAAACATCCTTTCCCGACATTAACAGTAAGCATACACTAAATGTTATAGTCCCTTCAAAATTTGAATTGACATGGAAAAATTGTTAGATTAGGTTGTTTATAATATCATGTTTTAGATATTCAATTAAAATTTTAAAAATTATGGATAATTTTTATTTATTTATTTATTTATTTGAGTCACTCAAAATTTAAGAATTTAAGTGACTATTTAAATATGAAGCGCAGTCTATCAACACATATATAAAAAAAAAAAAAAGTTATAATCTACTCATAATGATTTGAGAAATATGGAAACAAATTATGGATGGACTTCATCAATTATTTCATCTCTCTTGAGTATTTACAAAAATATTAAAGTAGTGTTTGGGGAGTAAAAATTTGTACATTAGATTTGATTTTGTATGAATTTGGAAAATATATATATACATATATATAATATAATTTTGTATTTTATTTTATCTAAATCTATAAAAGTTCAATCCAAAGTCCTATCTTCACATTCCCGAGCAAAGTTTAAGAAAAGAAAATATAAAATTGAAGTAATTCACTTTTTTACATTTGGTTATCAAAGTAAGCGATAAAGAAAATAGAAAACATTGAAAATCAATCAACAAAAAATTAATTTTACACCTGCTTGCTAATATTTGATTCTTATTAATTTATTATATTGGAATAAATTTTTATTTTAGTAGTATTTTCATTCCCTGACGCAAACTGGGCGAGAATGTAAAAGGTGGTTTTAAAATGATATTTTCGTGGAAAACATGGTGTGATAGAGTCATCACTAACCTTTTGAAGTATGGTTAGAACACTTGATTACCACTCAATTAAGAGTAGAATCGGTCTGCTTTACCAGAGTCGGGATCGGGAGTTCGGTTATGTGAGGGGAAGGTATGAGCATCCCCTACACGCACGTTCTTAGGAACGATACCTAATTAATCGAAAATTATCCCACAAATTAAATTTAATAATCCTTTAAAATTACTCCCTTTCAAAAAGTGTATAGAAATGCACAAAATAAAATATTATATAACTATTCTCTCAAAACTGGATCATACCGTACTCCGAAGAGTTCATGCCTCATTTTGAAATCATTGGGATGTAAAATCGAGAAAATAAGTTTGCAAAATACAGTCCCAGATTTTTAGAATTTTTTATAGAATTTTCTAAGTATGAATAATATTCCAGAAGGTTTGGGACTTCATTCGGTGTGAAAAGAGTAAAAATGTTTTTCAACCTCAAAAATATTTTCTAGATTTTTCTCTATTTTTTTATTTTTTTATTTGTAATTTTTTCATATTTTTCCCAAATTTTGGGCAATTTAAATAACAAAAATAGAATTAAGGAGAAAATAATTTTTTTCTGATTTTATGATTTTTCTAAGTGTAAAAATAATTTTCAGTTGCAAAAAATATTTTTGTGAATTTTTGGTACTTTTCTTGATTTTTGTGGTTTTTTCTAAAATTTTTCAAGTGCAAAACATTTTTTAAACTTAAAAATATTTTTGTGAATATTTTCTAAATTTTTATGAAATTTTTGGAATCATTCAAGTGCAAAACAATTTTTTTAAACTTCAAAATATTTTTGAGGGTTTTCTTGAATTTTTATGCATTTTATATGATTTTTGTTGAATTTATTTGAATTATTAAAACAAATAAAATAAAAAAAATAAGAAGAATCAGTGAAAACCAGTTTAGGGGGGAGAGCTGGTCAAACTTTGACCGGTCTGGGGGAATCGATTTAAGGTTTGGTCAAAGACCACGTGTCAGCATATGAGTGGATAGGTGAGTGTGGGTAAGGACTGATGGCGTGGCACAATCCTGAGCATCCACTGAGAGTGGAGATCTGACGGCTGAGAGGAAACACGCATCCCTCTGCGTGCATGGGGAACAGGTGACCCACATGTCACCTAGTGTGTGGAGGGGTGCTCGAGGTGGACTCTTGACACGGGGTCATCATGACCATTGATGCGAAGCGGTGATCCACGGCTGTGGAATGGCCACGTGAGGTGCTGGAATGAAAGGAAGGCAAGGCGCCACGTGTTGGTCTGTGATCGAATGGGTGGAATACTGAGACTGACTTCTGATGCAAGATGATCTTGGCTGTTGCTGGGGAGCGGTAATCAACGGTAGCAATGAGGCACGCACGGATCGTTGACATGTCCAGATCTTGATTGCCTAGAGAGATCTAGATCGGATGGTGAATGGAAGTTAACACACGGATTACAGACATGGCACAGATCAGAAGCGTCGGCAACAAACACAAAATGGATGGTGAGGATTCGACCACTTGCAGCTTCAATCGTGTGAATATTGGAGATGCCACGTGCCACGATCCTAGAGTGTCGAGGCTTAACATATTTAAACCAAAAAAATTTGTTTCTCTCATTTTTTTCGATCTCTCGAATTCCCTCTTTCTACTCTCTACTCTGTCTCTCCCCCTCGTCTTCCTCCTTCCAAGCTCTGTCTCTTCTCAACCTCTTTCTCTGTAACTCCCTCAAGCTTCCTTAAGCTTTCTCAACCTCACTCCATCTCCAATCCCCTTTTTTTGAAAACCTATATTCCGAAAACCCTAATTTCTAGTTTCTGCTCTCTCTCTTTCACATCTTTTGCGATCTCTGAAACCCTAAATCCCCATATCGAAACTTTTGAAACCCTAGAACTCCACATCCTGAAAACCCTGATCCTCATTTGTAGGATCCTCTTGCCTCCTTTACCTCTTTCAATCTCCTTTCCTTCCTCAACGTCTTTACATCTCTTTCTTTGAACTCTAAATCCCTCTATGTCCTCACTACTAAGCCATCAAGTTGTTACCTCAGGGCTGTTCACCATTTCGAGGGTGAATCGATGAGCATTCAGAGGTAGCTTGAAGGAAGACATCTAGATCGGGGCTTGGTGAAGGTTTACCCTAGTCCTAAAAATACTAGAAGCTAAGTATCCCACCTCAGTTCTTTTTGTGTTTCTGATTTTTGCAAGTTCTTCTCCTTTGTTGAAACTGATGCGTGTGTGATTCGAGGAAGATTAGTGATGTGAATTTTATTATTATGATGTCGTGATAAACTGAATATGACTGATGTTGGGGAGTTCTAGATTAGGGTTAAGGTTCGGTTTCAAGGTCAAGGACGACGAGTCAAATTGTTTTCGATCAAATGAGTGGTGGTGGGTTGACTCGTGTGAGTCAACTTGTTAGGGTGTGTGGACTCGGGTGGACCTGAGTGAGTCATGTGACCTCAGACACGTGTGGGTCTAGGTCGGTGTGGGCTTTTGGGTTTTATTTTTAGATAGGTTTCGGGTTTTATTTAAAATGGGCCTCTAGTTTTATTTAAAACTAAAATGGGCTAGGTTTGAAAGGTATTGGGCCTGGGTATAAGTTCTCAAATGGGCTCAAAGGATTTAAAAAAAGACAGGTTGGGGTAAAGTTTTAAAAACGGATGGGCTGGGCTTTCTTTAAAGGGTTGCGGGTTAAATTTAAAAGGAGTTGGGCTGGTTTAGGGTATTTTTGGGTTAGTTTTCAAAACAGATTGAGCTCGAGGCATTTAAAATTGGGCTCAAGACTTCAAAAGATGTAAAAGGGCTTAAGGGGGGGGGGTGAGTTCTCAAATGGGCTTGGCTCGATTACATTTTTAAAACAAAATGGGGTTGGGAATGAGTCTTCAAACACAGTGGTCAGAACCAAAGTTTGGGTTCAGGTCCTAGGGATTCAGGTCCGGGTCTAAGTTTGATTTGAAATGGGCGCGAACCCGGATTCAAGTTTGGGTCAAGTGGGTATCAAAGAAATAGAACCCGAGTTCGGGTTCAGGCCAAACCTGAGTTCAGGTTCAAGTGAGATCTGAACACTAAGAGGGTACCTGCACTCACGATTCACATACAACATAATTTAAGACTGTAAGCATTTACACATGTATTTTACCTCGGATCCTTCCCCTCCTCTGGTCTTCTTCTCCAGTGGGTGTGCATGTCTATGTTTGCTTGATCTGATACTTTGTGTGATATGCCCTGAGTGACTGACTTCCTGCTCCTTTGCTTTTGGCTTCTGCAGAATTTCTATGCTTTCTCCTACAACCCTCCAATTCTTTCTCTACTTCTCTCTGTCTTTGTTCTCTGCAATTTGGCAGAGTTTCTTCTAACAGTTCTCAATTTGCAGAGAGAACCTCTCTCTTCTAATTCTCTCTTTTCTCAGTTTCTGTAGAGTGTTGATATGCTCTCTGATAACTCTCTCCTCTCTCAATTTCTGCAGAGTGTTACTATGCTCTGAGATAACTCTTTCCTCTCTCAGTTTCTGCAGAGTGTTACTATGCTCTAAGATGGTGTCATTGCTACAGTGCGAGCCTCCCTATTTATAAGGAGGCTGGGGGTGATTTGGTGCCAAAATTTGCTAATAGAATCCCCTCTAACAAACCTGGCAAGGAATAATTCTCTTTCTGCTCTGCGCATGCGACCTTTTTTTTTTTCATTTTTATTTTATTTCCTTGAATTCCAGTTAACTGATTTCATTGCTCTTTGTGCGCAAATGAACTGGAAGGTCCAGGTGGCAACTCTAAAATGGAGGGCATGTGATTTTCTTGTTCTTTATTATTTTTTGTAATTTCTGCATGTATGTACCCCCGTGTTCTCCTTGTACTGCAACCATTATTTGTACTAACTCTATAATATTTTTATTTCCCTATATAACTTTCTATTTCCCTGTAACATTCTTTTATTCCTTTATAACTTTCTATTTACATGCTTGTGTCTTATTTTGAATTTTTTATAACTTATTTATTTATTATTTTTAAAGTTTTCTGTCGTAAAAATCATGCACGTGCATCTCCCTGTATGTATCTGTACCATACTTGCATGTGCTCCCCCCTCCTTTTTTTTTTGCAATAAAAATGTGACATCATGCCTATTTCTTTCTTTTGAATTTTGATTAGCAACCCAAATCCATAGTTGACCAACTTTTTCAAAGGAAAATCCCAGTAATAAAAATTAATCTAAGACTTGACTAAAACTCGAATTCAAAAATTGAAAGACTTATTCTTAATTTGGGAATTGAAATGCTTGATTTTAAAATCTAAAAAACTCAATTCAAAAGTTCGAATGATTCAATTTAAAAATTCCTAAACTCAAACTAAAGAAATGAAAAACTAAACTTTCAAAATTTTAACACTTAAAGAACTGGTCTAAAAGCTTTGAAGACTTATATTATGGGGACTTAGTTTTAAAATTCTAATAAAAGAAAACTAATTCTAAAGTTAGAGTACCTAAGTTCAAAGGGACTCAATTTTTGGGAATTTAAGACTCAAACCATAATACCTAGCCTAAATTGGTTTCGAAAATTATGGGACCTCAACTAATGAAAAAGATTAATTTTGCAACTAAAAGAACCTATACCAAAATCAAAAGACTCAATTTAAAAATCCAAGAGCTATGACTTGAAAACTCAAAGGGCCCTACAAAACTCAGTTTCAAACCAATTCCTTTAATATAATTTTTTAGGAACTTGATTACCTGAAATCAACAGGACTTAATTTTGAAACTATGGGGACTTAGAGGGTTTCATTCAGAACTCAAAGCTAATTATATTATATCGGGTTTCCTTGGGGCGGCCTGGTTAAAATTGGGGTGTTTACATTTTTAATTTTTATTTCCTTTCACCCATGGAGCCTTAGTAAATTAATTCTCTTACTTGTAATTGTAAGAACCGACCCGAGATATGTAGATTGACTAAATAGCGAAAGGGTAAAAAGGTAAATTTTGCAGGCTTCGTCGACAAAGCCATTGTTCTCGTTGACGAAGACTCTCGTACTCTTTGTCGCCTAAATTCAGAGCCACGTCGACGAAGAGATATCGAACGTGTTGTAAAATATCATAATAAGATTCGTTGCTGAAGGAGCCGGTTCGTCGACGAAATGTATGGATGATTCGTCGACAAAGGCGCCATCTCGTCGACGAGGTTGGCCCGGTCAAAGGGCCTATAAATATCCTATTTCATTGCTTCACGACTAAGTAAGCTAAAACTCTCTCTCTCTCTCTCTCTCTCTCTCTTCGATTCTTTGTCATCTGATTTGATGATCCAACGTTACTGCGTAGATCAAGGGAGGAATCTCTTCGAGAATAGTGGACCAGATCTTCGTCTCGGGGATTTTCGGGTTTTGACCCCAAAACCAAGATAAGGGTCCAATTTCAGTTTCATTTCGGTTTATATGTAGTAGTAAGAATTATAGTGAAGTATAGTTCTTGGATGTTTAGGTTTTGGTATCTCGGTTTTTAGTTTTGGAGCCATAAAGTTCGTATTTTGGTATTCAGGAAAAGGTAAGGGGATTCTGTTTATATCAGTTTATTTTTGAAATTGGGATCGGTAAACTTGTAGTTTACGATCGTATGTATGTTTTGATTACTTTTTTGGGAAAATCTATTGGGTGAAAATACGAGATTTTCTGGTTACAGTTTTTGGGAAAATTTAGGGGTTTCGGGTATCATCTCTATTTTTTTGGAGAAATCGTATGTTGTATTAAAATTGTAGTATTGAGATGACCGTACTCATATTTGTATTAAAATGTATTCTTGAACTGAAAACGATAGGATTTGTTGTATACCAAATAAGTGGAGAATGAACTGTTGTATGTAAAATGTTCCAGGGTTTTTGTAAAAATAGCTAGGGGCGGCTAATTACCGTACGCTGATGAGTATAGGAACATGAGTTCCAAAATTGTTTCAGATTTTGTAAATCAGCTAGGGGCGGCTAATTACCGTACGCTGAATCAGCTTGGGGCGACTAATTACCATATGCTGACGCCATGTCTCGGTTAATTACCGTGGGCGAGAGTGTCCGGCTCTATATCCGAGGGTGTGAAATATCGCCTATTCTTTTCGACTGGTTACCGATGGGTGTGAGCTACACCGTACTGGCAGCGATATCATTGTGAGGCTTCGGTTATTGCAGGGTATCGGGTGCTTGAGTATAACAACACTGACCGTATGTTTGGTATCGTATATACTGGAACAGATTTGTGAAAAATATTGGAACTGTATTGAACTATATTGTACTGTATTGTATTGTGTTATGTTTTACACTGAAATAACACTCGTATGCCACACACTGATATAACCTGCTTTCTTCCTCACTGAGAGGTGTCTCACCCCGAATATACAAATGTTTTTCAAGTCTTTCAGGTAGCTAAAACTAGCATCCTAGCGTCCGGAAGCGGGGGTGTCAGTTAGCTGCATTTAGTACCTGTGTAAGTACCAATTTTGTAATCGGGTTGTCATGGTTGGGTTTTGTAGACACCCGAAGTATGTACTGTAATTTTGGGAATTTATATTCTAGTTCTGTATAGACTCTGGTATGGTTTGATATATGTATAGAAAGAACATTTTTCACTGTGTATTTGATGAGTATGGATATGTATATGAATGAGTATAGGATTTACATGTAACCCATGGGGTCGGACCCTCATTCAGTATTGTATTATGTATGTTTAATTGATACAGAGACAGTAACGGTTACTATACCTGGAACCCATCTGTGGGTTTGGGGTGTGACAGCTTGGTATCAGAGTTAAACCAGGTTGTTAGGTATTGTGGGCTTGGTTAGGTGTAGATTTGTGTACATACCAGAGTATAAGATGTAGGAAATGGGTAGAGTAAGTCAAGAGTTATTTTGTTACTAGATGAGGACTTGTTAGCAGTGTTATATGTTTTTCTTGGAATGACGATTTCAGTAAAATCATGACAAACCACTGATGGATTCGTGTCGGTGTGACAGGACAGACCTGGACTCGTGAGAGTAGTGGTTGACATGATTAGTTTTCAATGATTGTGTTAACTGTGTACGATATAGGAATTCTAACCGATTCTTGTCTTACTTTCAGAATGGAGCCCAAGGATAACAACTCGGATAGTGGTTCCGAGGGGACTACGAGTGATGAGTCTCCTTCCGTGCCTCAGGGTTTGACGAGGCAGGTTATACGGGAGATCGAACGAAGTGTTAGGAGACGTGAGCACTCTCCTACGACTACGGGTTGTACTATAGAGAGGTTCACCCGCATGCACCCTCTGACGTTTATGGGAGGACCCAATCCGATAATAGCAGAGAATTGGGTGCAGAAGACCGAGAAGATAATGGAAGTTCTACATTGTACTTACCAGCAGAAGGTTCTCTATTCTACCTTTTAGTTGGCAGAAGAAGTGGAAAGATGGTGGATAGCTGCGAGTCTGCTTGAGAAGTAGAGAGCTGGTCCATCTGGTATGACGTGAAGCCGCTTCAAGGATGTATTTTTTGAGAGATACTTCTCGGCTTCCACTCGTGACATGAAAATTGATGAGTTCTCGAGCCTGATGCAAGGAACCTTAACGGTGTAGAGATATGCCTCTAGATATATCGAGTTATCTCGTTTCGTGCCGTACCTGGTCCCGAATGAGTATGAGAAGGCTCGAAGGTTCGAGAAGGGTCTAAGGAAGGACATCAGTAGGCTTGTGAGGATGCTGCAGATCCGAGAGTTTTCTGTTCTGGTGGATAAAGCCACCATAGTTGAGACTGGCCTCCAGGGGGATGAGGTGGTATAGGAGCAGAGGAAGAGACCAGTATCTTCTGGTTCTCAGACTGGTCCTTGACAGGGACAATAGAAAAAGAAGAAGAACTATAGTTTGGGTTATCGCCATAATACCGAGCAGCAGAGTTCTTAGGAGGATCCATCCTCCGCACCATACGCCAAGTGCTGTAAATGGCACGATGGTGAATGCTAGTCGTTTTGGGGTAACTACTACAATTGTGGAAAATTGGGCCACATATCTTGGAACTGTTAGTCACAGAAGAGTGATATGCCTGCACAGAGCCAAAACCGTGGGAGTAATCAGATGCCTCAGAGAAACTATCAGGCAAACACGGCTCCGGCGAGGGTGTACTCCCTTACTCCAACAGATGCGGAATACGCTGGAAACGTGGTGACAGGTACCATGTTATTGCTTTCGAATAGAGTTGTTGTTTTATTTGATTCAAGAGCAACCCATTCCTTTATATCTTCTAGCTTTGTGAAACTGTGTGGGGTTGAAACCCAAGTAATGGATGAGTGGTTATCTGTGGCTACACCGACTAGGAGTGTAACAGTTTGTAGTAAGATGTTAGGAAACTGCCCAATGGTTATTCAGGGAAGACTGCTACCGAGGAACCTAGTAGTGTATGACATGCATGGATTTGACGTCATACCGAGGATGGATTGGTTATTATCTAGTTATGCGGTGATTGATTGTCGTAGGAAGGTAGTAGTGTTCAGGCCTCCTGGGAGCAGGAGTATGAGTTCGTGGGATTGTGTGTGCGTTTGACACTACAGATTCTGTCAGCTAAACAGGCAAGAAGGTTACTCTTGGTGGATTGTCAATGGTACCTAGATTGTGTGAAGGAACCACCTTGGGATGATGTGGAACTCAAAGATATATGAGTGGTTAACGAATTTTCGGATGTATTCCCGAAGGACTTACCTAGTTTACCTCCTGATCGAGAGGTGGAGTTTGCTATCGAGTTGCTGCTAGGTAAGGCACCAATTTCTAAAGCTCCATACCGAATGACTCCAGCTGAACATAAAGAGTTGAAGGAGCAGTTGCAGAAACTACTGGACAAGGGCTTTATCAGACCTAGTGTTTCGCTCTGGAGACCTCTAGTGTTGTTCGTAAGAAAGAAGGACGAGTCGATGCGAATGTGCATTGATTACCGTGAGATCAACAAGGTAACAGTGAAGAATCGATACTCGTTGTCTCATATAGATGATTTGTTTGACCAGCTGCAGGGAACGCAGGTCTTTTCAAAAATCGATCTACGGCTAGGGTATCATCAGGTGAATGTTAGGACTGAGGATGTTTTGAAGACTGCTTTCCGAACTAGATATAGTCATTACAAGTTTTTGATCATGCCTTTTGGGTTGACTAACGCTCCGGTGGTATTTATGGACCTAATGAACAGGGATTTCCATGAATACCTGGATCAGTTTGTATTAGTGTTCATCAACGACATTCTGCTATACTCTAGGAGTTCGGAAGAGCATAAAAATCATTTGAAGTTGGTACTTCATGTATTACGGGAGGAAAAGTTGTATGCTAAGCTGAAGAAATGTGAGTTCTAGCTAAATCAAGTCACGTTTCTAAGCCATGTCATGTCGAAGGGTGGTATCTCAGTTGATCCTAGTAAGATAGAAGCAGTGGTTGATTGGGTGACACCGAAGAGCGTACAGGATGTTCGGAGTTTCCTACGACTGGCTGGGTCTTATCGGCAATTCGTGGAGAGATTCTCTAAGTTATCTGGTCCTTTGACATGGTTAACGAGGAAGGGTGTGAAGTTTGATTGGACCAACGAGTGTGAGCAGGGTTTCTAGGAGTTGAAACATTGACTAGTCACTGCTCTGATTTTAACCATCCCATCTGAGGATGGTGGTTTTATGATTTACAGTGATGCATCGCCGAAGGGGTTGTGATGTGTGCTGATGCAACAGGATAAGGTAATTGCTTGTGCTTCTCGGAAACTCAAGGAATACGAGAAGAATTACCCCACACATGATTTAGAGTTGGCGGTAGTAGTATATGCTTTGAAGATTTGGAGACATTACTTGTACGGTGTATAGTGTGAGATCTTTACGGACCATAAGAGCCTCAGATACTTTTTCATACAGAAAGAGTTGAACATAAGGCAGAGGAGGTGGCTGGAACTAATCAAGGACTACGATTGCACGATTAGCTATCACTTGGGAAAAGTTAACATGGTAGCTGATGCGTTGAGTCGGAAGTCAGAGCATGTGTCAGTATTTGCAGTAGTAGGTTAGCATCATATTAGACAGGATCTGAAAATTCTTGGCGTGGAATTGGTGGATAATAATCATCAAGCTTTCATTGCTAGCTTGGTGATCCAGCCAACATTATTTGAGAGGATTAAAGCTACGCAGGCTAATGATGTGGAGTTAGTCAAGGTTGTAGAGAAAGTGCAGCAAGGGTTGGTTGCAGACTTTAACATCTCTAAGGGGGGTGTGCTGAGGTTTGGGACTAGGCTGTGTGTTCCAAATGACGAGGGGGTAAAAAGGACGATCTTAGAGGAGGCGCATCGTTCTCTGTATACGGTACATCCGGATAGTACAAAATGTATCAAGATTTGCGTGTGTCCTTCTGGTGGAGTGTTATGAAGAAATCGAGAGCAATGTCTGATGTATCAGCAAGTGAAGGCTAAACATCATAGGCCAGCAGGGCCGCTGCAGCCATTGAGTATCCCGGAGTGGAAATGGGAGCACATCTCCATGGACTTCATTACCGGGTTACCACCAGCACTACACAGACAGAATGTCATCTGGGTAATTGTGGACAAGTTGACAAAATCTGCTCACTTTATACCGATGAAGGTTAGCTACTCTTTGAGTAGGCTAGCAGATTTGTACGTGTAGGAGATAGTCAGAATGCATGGGGTACCAGTGTCCATTGTTTCAAATCGAGACCTGAGGTTCACTTCTCGATTCTGGAAGAGTTTACAAGAAGCACTGGGGACGAAGCTTACTTTCAGTACAACGTTCCACCCCAAACTGATGGATAGTCAAAAAGGATGATACAGATTTTGGAGAATATGTTACGGGCTTGTGTATTAGACTTCATCAATGGTTGGATTCAGTTTCTACCATTAGTGGAATTTACCTATAACAATAGCTTCCAGGCTAGTATCGGGATGGCACCGTTCAAGGCATTGTATGGTCGGAGGTGTCGATCTCCTTTGTATTGGGACGAGGTCGGTGAACGGCAAATATTGGGTCCCGAACTCGTACAACAGGCGTCTGAGAAGGTCAAGTTGATCAGGGAAAGGATTAAATCAGTTCAGAGTTGACAGAAGAGTTACACAGATGTTCACCATCATGAGTTGGAATTCGAGGTTGGGGGTAAGATATTTCTAAGAATCGCTCCGATAAAAGGGGTGATGAGATTCCAGAAGATGGGCACGCTGAGCCCGAGGTATATCGAAACATTCGAGGTACTGGAATGAGTGGGTCCAGTGGCCTATAGGATTGCACTACCCCCAGTGCTCTCGAGGATCCATGATGTGTTTCACGTATCCATGTTAAGGAGGTATGTGTTGGATCAGTCACATGTGATTAGTTACGAGTCCTTAGAGATTGAGGATGCTTTGGCATTTGAGGAGATACCCGTTCATATTCTGAGCTGTAAAGTTCATAAGTTGCATACCAAGGAGATACTGTTAGTGAAGGTATTGTGACGGAATCACGCGGTTGAGGAGGCTTCTTGGGAGTTAGAGATGAAAATACACCAAAATATCTGCAATTGTTCTAAGTAGTAGTTTTGATAGCAAGATCGATATGGGTATGTATGTATGTATTTAATATTCTATTATCGTAGTAATGATGTGTGGTTAGTCTCTAGGAGAGTATGTGATATTGTGAGTTCTTGAGACAGTGTATGTATGTAACCATGGTATTCCTCCACCATAAGTGAGGGTATGTATGTATTTGGGATGGGGCTGCTATGTGGGTGGTCGACGACTCTTTTTAGAGTCGGGTATGCATTTGGGTATGTAATGAGTTGGTAAGTGAGAGATTACAAATTTTGAGGATGAAATTTTTGTAAGGAGAGGAGGTTGTAAAATCTCGACCCAAGATATGTTGATTGACTAATTAGAGAAAGGGTAAAAAGGTAAATTTTGTAGGTTTCGTTGATGAAGCCATTGCTCTCGTCAACGAAGGCCTTCGTACTCTTCGTCGCCGAAATTCAGAGCCTCATCGGCTAAGAGATACCGAACGTGTTATAAAATATCGGAATAGGGTTCGTCGCCGAAGGAGTCAGTTCATCGATGAAATGTATGGACGATTCATCGACAAAGGCACCATCCCGTCGACGAGGTTGGCCGGGTCAAAGGGGCTATAAATATCATATTTCATTGCTTCATGGCTAAGTAAGCTAAAATTCTCTCCCTCTCTCTCTCTCTCTCTCTCTCTCTCTCTAGAACCAGTGGGATATCCCTCTCTCTCTTTCTCTCTCTCTCTCTCTCTCTCTTTGATTCTTCGCTGTTCGTCGCCTGATTCGACGATCCAACATTACTGTGTGGATCAGGGGAGGAATCTCTTCGATTTCAGTTTCGTTTCGGTTTATATGTAGTAGTAAGAATTTAGGTTTTGGTGTCTCGGTTCATAGTTTTGGAGCTGTAGAGTTCGTATTTTGGTATTCAGGAAAAGGTAAAGGGATTCTATTTATATCAGTTTATTTTTGAAATTGGGATCAATAAACCTCTAGTTTACAATCATATGTATGTTTTGATTACTTATTTGGGAAAATCTATCGGGTAAAAATGCGGGATTTTCGAGTTATAGTTTTTGGGAAAATTTTGGGGTTCGGGTATCATCTCTATTTTTTTGGAGAAGCCGAATGTTGTATTAAAACTGTAGTATTGAGATGACGGTACCCATATTAGTATTAAACTATATTCTTGAATTGAATACGATAGAATTTGTTGTATACCAAATAAGTGTGGAATGAACTGTTGTATGTAAAATGTTCCAGGTTTTTGTAAAAATAGTTAGAGACGGCTAATTACCGTACGCTGATGAGTATAGGGACATGAGTTCTAAAACTGTTCCAAGTTTTATAAATCAATTAGGGGCGGCTAATTATCGTACACTGAATCAGTCAGGGGCGGCTAATTATCGTACGCTGACGTCATGTCTTGGCTAATTACCATGGGCGAGAGTATCCAGTTTTATATCCGAGGGTGTGAAATATCGTCTGTTCTTTCCGGCTGGTCACCGATAGGTGTGAGCTACACCGTACTGGCAACAATATCACTGTGAGGTTTCGGTTATTGCAGGGTATCAAGTGCTTGAGTGTGACGACACTGACCGTATGTTTGGTATCGTATGTATTGGAACGGATTTATAAAAAATATTGGAATTGTATTGAACTGTATTGTATTGTATTATGTTTTACACTGAAATAACACTCGTATGTCACACATTGATATAGCCTGCTTTCTTCCTTACTAAGAGGTGTCTCACCCCGAATATACAAATGTTTTTCAGGTCCTTCGGGTAGTTGAAACTAGCATCCTAACGTCCGAAAGCGGGGGTTTTGATTAGCTGCATTTAGTACCTATGTAAGTACAAGTTTTGTAACCGGGTTGTCATGGTTGGGTTTTGTAGTCACCTAGAGTATGTACTGTAATTTTAGGAACGTACATTCTAGTTCTGTATAGACTCTTGTATGATTTCATGTATGTATAGAAATAACATTTTTCGTTGTGTATTTGATGAGTTTGGATATGTATGTGAATGAGTATAGGTTTTACGTGTACCCCACGGGGTCGGACCCTCATTCAGTATTGTATCATGTATGTTTAATTGATACAGAGTCAGGATAGGTTACTATATTCACACCTGAGACTATCTGCGGGTTTGCGGCGTGACAGTAATTGCTTGGCATTTTTTGAGTTTTTTTTTTTCAAAATGGAAATAAAATTCATAGTGATGGATTACCATGTCCATTTGTTATCTCTTTTACTAAGACGATATTATTTTCTTACATCACCTAAGGATAAGGACGGTGTTTCTATTTTCCTATCATACTAATATTTTTTTTTTCCTTTAATTTTTTTATCTTGAAAGCAGATTTTTTGAATTTGAATTTTTAAAAATTTAAACAAAATAGGGTATAAAGTTATTTAAATTTCATCTAAATTTTAAAAAATTTAAATTTAAAACTCAAAATTCTTGACTCCGCATTTGCTGAGTGTCTTTGTGCCCATTAAAATAAAAATAAAATAAAATAAAGAATCAAAGACAAAGGAAAACAGGGGAAAAATCCAAGTCTTCTTTGTCCTTCTTGAAGAATCCTTTCTGCAATTTTTTATTATATAATTTTTTTTTATTTATATGATCTCCAGGCCACTGGCTTGAAGACTTTTTTTTTTTTTAATGTTTATAAAATCATATTAATTATTAATTAATTAAAGAAAAAGGAACTCAAATAATTAATTCTTTAAAATAAACTACAACATTATTCAGACTGATCATATAAATAAAGGAATCTATTTTTAATTCAAGCAATGACGATGACCACTTGTTCACATGATTCACATGATCCACTCACATGACTTATATTCAATTCACCACAATATATAAAATCTTTACTTGATGAGTGAGTAGACAAAATTTTTTTATTAGATTAAGCTGTTAAATCACATTATATTCCATACAATCAATCAAATTTTTATATTTTAAAATAATTCCAACTCACGATTATTTATTTACGTCAAAATTTTCAATAAATCTTGGAAATTTAAAATTTTTGATTAATTATCTGAAAGGCAATATGCTTAGGCAGTATCAATAATTATGTGAGTAGTTAGAAAATCTCGGAGGGGCCAACTCCTGAAATAAGGGGGTCGAATATCTGCGTCACTTCAACCGGATGGGGGACTCAAGATCATGTGAAGAGGTAATGCATATGGTGATAAATGGGTCAAAATTTGGTCCAAGGGAGTCGCCATTAACTTATTTAACTTTAGGTGAGATTAGAACACCTATTTTAATATGCTATCAGTTCATTAGTCTTTAAACTACTCTTAAACCTAAGGAAAACGATAGTCAATAGTTATCAGGTTGGAGTCGGGGGTACAGTTATATAAATGGAAAGTATTAGCACCCATTTACATCCATCCAATGGACAGTACCTAATTAGCCTAAGATCATCGATCTTTGAAATTAACTGATCAAGATCCATATTCTTCCTTTTTGTTTCAATTACTAGTCCAGTATATTGAGCAGACCTGCGAAAGATAGGAGCTACTCTTACCTCAAGATCCCTGAAGGCATGTGAAAACACAACCCTCAATGATCCCTATGAGGATTAATTGCTTATTGAGTTTATTCCATGTTAGGCGTTTTCTTTGCCCGACCTTCAAGTATTGGGAGACCTTACGAAAGACAAAAGCCACCCCCTCTGATTTCTCAGGGAATTGTGAAAACATAGCCCCCTTTAGAGGAAGATCCATTATGGAATTTCATTTCAATGATACATGCAATTAATAGAGTCAATTATTATTCAAGGCATGTAAAGCAAAAGGTATGTAAGAGAAACATGCACATAAATCAAAGGATCTACTAGAATCATTATCGTGTAAGCTCAAAGTAATTCTGTTAAACTCCTAAACCCTTAGGCGATAAGTGAGGATTATATAACCCCAATTTATCATGCTCCTCATGAGAGTGCGCGCACACATATATGCATACAAGCACACATACACATAAAAGAAAAAAATAAATACACATTCATGCAGAGTCATGCAATAGGCAAGCCACATAAGATAAACTATTAAGAAATGATCAAGATTTGTGCATAAAGGGCCCCAAGGATTTTTTGGAATATTTCCCTATTTTCTTGTTTTTTCTACAATTTTTCTAAATTTTTTCTCAATTTTTATTACTCCCTTTTTTTATTTAAAATATTTATTTTTTAACTCTTTGAGTTAAAAATAGCTCACAAATTTTTTTTTCTATGATATTTTTTTTATTTTTCTACTATTTTTCTCATTTTTTATGAATTAAAATGAAATACAAATGAATTTTCTATATTTATTATTAATTTTAAAAAGGGAGTGGTTCAAGGGAGAGCTAAATCGATTCAACTAGTTTGACCAAGTCAACAAGTCAGACCCGGGTTGACCTGGATCAAACCAGGTTTACCCGTTTCAGGAGTTAAGGGAATATGTAGGAGAGGATCAAGGCTTACCACATGTCACCCATTAGTGGTGACTTGTGGCATCTCTTGAAAAGCAATTGCCATTTTTTATGGGGTATGACACATTGCAGAGCGACGTAACTCACCACGTGGCAAGACGCCACTGGCTTGGGAGATAGGGCAAGGATCGCTGATGTGCTAGCAAATTCGACCATCCAGAGAAAACACACAACGAACGACACAGATCATGTCACATCTCTAGTTGATGCCACCCAGAAGACACAGAAGTGGTTGTGCCACATGTCACCACACGAATAGTGACATGTGACCCACTTGGGATATATATTTTTAATATAAAGATATATACTCTTTTCATTTCTTTTCTTTTCCCTCACACTCTCTTGAACTTTCCTTTTTTCCTCTCTTTAGAACTCTTCTCTTTGCTCTCTCACTCTATCTTTAATCTTACTCTCTCTTCCCCTTCCTACAACCACCACCGCCCACCACTAGCACCTTTGGCGGCAAGGCCTAGTAAGACCTCTCTCTCTCTCTCTCTCTCTCTCTCTCTCTCTCTCTCTCTCTCTTCCTTTCTTCTCTCTCGATCTTTCTCTATTTCTTTTGACTCTCTCTTGAATCTCCCTCAATTTCCTCTTCGATCTTACTCTTTGTGATCTCTCTTATATGACCTCTCTCAGTTTTCTCTAACCCCTCTCTCTCAATTTTCTTTGTTTCTTTCAATCTCTTTAATCTATTTCTTCTTCCTCCATTTTTGTAGGTCCAGCAAACCCTGTGAAGAACAAGAGAGCCCTAGCTCTCTACTATATTCCTTGAGCCCAAACCACCGAAGGCAAAGAGTTCTCCACCCTCTCTTCAATCTCTCTATTCTTTTTTGGTTGGTTGTGTTTTTTATTTTATTTTTTTCATTTTTTTAGGGGGTATTCTGGGGTCTTTCTCGCATTTTCTCACAAGACAAATAAGGGGGATTTGGTAAACGTATGTGCTAACCCAGGTTAAGTTAGGGCTAGGATTAGATTTAAGTTAGGGGTTGGTTAGGTTAGGTCAAGGTTTGGGTCTGGTTAATAAGTCAAGTCCCATTGTGTTGTAGAGGCTTTAGGCTTAGGCTATAGGTGGATTTGGTTGGGTCAGGCCTCGCAGGGCCTTAGGGGTATTAAGCTTAGGTTTGGTTCTAGGTTAGGATGGGGTTTAAGCTCAGGCTAGGTTTGGGTCAATTTAGGCTTGAGTTTGGGCCATGGGGTCTTAGGCTCCATTCAAGCAATTTAGGAAATCGATTAGAGAAAAATAGGGAAATTGGGGTACTTACCTTTTAGCCTCTTACTCCTCCTTCTCCATTTCAGCCTCCTTCTTCTCCTTTTCTTCTCTCCTTTTATGCTTCCTTTTTCTCCTTCAGTGGCTCCTTAGGAAGACCTTGCCTAAGAAGCCTCTCCTTCTTTCCCACTCTGCCTTCTCTACTTGGTAAAGCTCTCCCCTTGATATTCTCTATTTCTCTCTCCTTCAATGGTTTTCCCCCTATATTTCTCTACTCATCCAATGGTTTTTTTTTTCCATCTCTTGGGTGGCTCTCTCTATTTAGGCTAGGGGGGGGGGGGGGGGGGATCCTGGGGGGTTAGGATTTTCTTGGGCTGGTAGGTTAGTGGAGCATGGACTACCTGTAGGGGGTCAAGTAGTGAAGCAAGGGGGGAAAGGGGCTTTGCAGGTAGGGTAGGAGGGGTTAGACTTAGGTTTTGAGGGAATAAGCCTCAAATGGGCTTCAGGCTGAGCACAGGCCCACAATGGGCCTTAAAAACAGCGAATACCCACTATGGGTCTTAAGTTTTAAAACAAGCCCAGAGGTCCTTATTAATTTGGGCTTTGGTTCTATGGATGCAGGTACTGGAGCTTGGAAGGCTAACCTGAGAGCTTCGAGGGTGGCCAAGAGTAGCTCTTTTTTGTGTTTTGTTTTTTTCTTTGCTATAAATTTTTTTTCCTTTTTTTGTTGTTGCATTTATCATTTCAATTGTACCCCATTAATGCAAATGAAATACTATATAGTTCCTAATGCATGGACATGCAAGACAGGACACGAGGTTGAGTGAATTGGGATACCCACCCGGAGAGTGATCGCTTAGGCAAAGACCTTATACAACACTTCAATGCAACTTCAAAATCTAAGAAAATCAACCTAATAATGCCTAAAATTCAAATGAAAACAGGGTAAAAACCCTTCAAACTTTGCTATATAATGACCGGGACAAATGGGGTGTCTGTATGAGTCAATAAAATGTATTAGTCATGATACTATGAAGATGATTAACATCCTTTTTAAGTTATTCTTTTGCGAAGTTCTATGAAATTAAAAGATTTTATTTATTTCATTTAAAATACATATTACATTGCGAAAAATTTATGAAGAACAGTTCCAATCCAACTGTACATAAGACTTAAAATCCCACAATTATAAAATATTATATTAATGTTTGGACCTACGAAAACATGGCGAGACCCATATCATTGGGTCAATTTATTTAAAACTTTGACGCGTACATGAAAAAAGACTTCAAACTCACTACATAAGATATATGTTAAGCCCCACACCTTTTCATCTTTAAAAAAACAAAAGAAAAAGTGCCTATTTTAGGGACTCTTGTCAATAATAGTATTTGGTTTACACTTAAATAAGTACTTAATTCAAAAAATATTTTTTCCAAACTACTTCATTTTTAGGAAAATAAATATTTTTCAAAAAGATATCTTTTTGAAAAAAAAAATGTACTTATCTGAAAAGTAGTCATAATAAGTAATCCAAAATGAACTAACTAATTAAAGTGATGAAAGACTATGACGGACTCATAGTGAACTATGTCTCTCTTTAGTAAGCCCAAATATTAGCATTATGACATTTTGTGATTGATAATTTCTATCATGAAATATGCATTACACACTCAATTCACTTTTTCAAAAAGTGAATTATTTACCAAACATGAGAGAGAGAGAAATTGGCTATAGTTTTACCTTATAAAATTTACTATAGTTTTACCTTATAAAATTTAAAATATACATACATACATAAATACATACATACATAAATACATATATATATATATATATATATATATATTTGCCCCATGCTTCATGCCCAACTAAAAAAATGCATTCTTAAATTAAATTTCACCGAACATTGGAATTTGAATCCTATTTCTATTTGTTTATATTTTATCAAACACCATTTGGAAATTTTGGTTGCCTCAAGATGTGTGCATATATGAAAGATGTAACGGCGTCGGCTAGGATTCCCTTCTTTAATTTGCAGCCCGCAGAATTTTTGTTCTTAAATTTCCTCATTTTTTTGGTCCGACCTGTTTGACTTTCTTCTTTCATTAAAATTTATTTTGAATAGCCATTAAAAACACACATTTCTATGCATGGCGAGAAATATCCGATTTTATTTACTAAATTTTTTTTAAAAAAAAACATTAATTAGAGAAATGTCACATTATTTTTTAGTTTTTTTTTATCGATATTATAAAGTTAAAAAACATCTTTTCACTAATTTCTTAATTTTAAATATAAAATATTGATTTTTTTTTAAAAAAGTAGTAATTTAGTAGTTATTAAAAATATAAAAAATAAAAAATACTTTTTTATGACTAAATTAATGTGACTTTCAATGTTTTTTTCAAATTTCTGTCATCTCAAATGCAATCATTTTTTCAATATCTTTGAATCTGTCGCGAAAGTCAAAAGTTTTTTATCATCTAAAATATTATAAATTATAAGTAGAAAGACGTACCCCATGAATTGACAAAAAGATTGAGCAATAGTTAGAGGTAATTAGAATTTTATAATTATTTTTTATGTGAAGATCTAATTAAATTGGTGGTAGTTGAAAGGCAAATTTTCATGAAATAGTTGGTAAAAGATGCATGAATTTAACATGCTTGCCATTTCAAAATCAAGGTCCAAATCACAATGACATGAACTGAATGCCACTTATATTTACAGTTATTTTTACCATATTTAATTAATTATGATTTGTTTTCTGTCAAAAGTTAGGTCTAAAATCTTAATCATAGACAAAATTTTAGGTACACGATATATATAAATATTAATTCAATCTTTCATCAGCATCCTTTTTCTGATTCGATATTCAAATTTCTTAATACTCAGCTCACTTCCAATTGATTTGGGTATCACTTAGCCCACACACTCTATGCATTTTCATCGTAATTAGATATATCACTATATATATATATATATCTCTCTCTCTCTCTGGGGGACACGGTTCTTATAAGTATTTTTCATTTTGAATTTGATTTTTCATAATTCGTATCGTTTGTAGCATTTTTGAAAATATATATAATCGAATGTTTTGAGTACGTTAAGTGTTTTAAATTCGAATTTGGAAATGTGAAGGATAAGGGGTAGAATATATGTTTCTATTTTAAGTGGTTTGACAACTTTGAAACCTAAATTCAAACCGGGCATCAAAATATGAAATCGCGAACATGTGAATCAGCCTTAATAAATATGAAAAAGCAAGAGCTCCCCACCTCCACTCCCATCGATCATCAACATAATGTGTGGAACGTGATGGGCTGTGCCTATATATAAAAATCCTCATATGTACCAATGGGCATGCACCAAGGCAAAAAAAAATTGAAGACATTGATGCATATCTAATCAACAGCTTGGAAGTTTAAAAATGGAGCAATGAATTATACTTTATGATCCTTCTTGTGTTGCCATGCATGTTCCAGCCATTGAAGGGTCCTACCCACCAAGAAGAAGATCTCTGTGGATCAGCTTCCTTTTTTTAAAAAAATGGTGAATGATTAGGGTTGATGAAAGTTAACTCAGGCAGCTTAATTCATTAATCAATGAATGCACGCACGTACCATCACAGTTCACAAACATTTCTTTAAATATTGAACAGATCCACATTTGTATATATATATATATATAAATACGTACGCAAGTTGAGGAAGAATGTCTACTAATTCTCTGCAAAATAACTGAATATACAAATTCGTACAGGCACAGTTGCAGTTCCCGCCGGCCGATGGATGTGAATCACACGAATGTTAAATTAGTAGCCGACGCCCTTCTCATCTCTGTCGCCTTAATACTTAATATTTGTTGCAGGTGCTCTACGCTCACCCACGACTCTCCTTTCCCAGCTACCTCCCAAAAATAAAATAAAATAAAAAGATTATATATATATATATATATATATATATATATATATATATATATATATATATAGTGTAATCCCGGCAGTTTAGAACTTGTATTTTTTATTTATAGTGTAAAATTGGTTACCTAGTCGACTTATTTATTTATTTGTTTATTTTTCGTATAAAAATTTTTATAAAGTTCTGTGAATACTTATGTATAGCGGAAAAAATTAGACCATCTTTATGTTCGATGGGAGATATTGAGATAGAAAAATCAATATTTCTTTAAAATGAATAAAAAAAACTTTTAGGTTGTGGATTTTTCACCTAATGTATATTTATATGGATAGAGTAGGGGAGTAAGTGAGTTAAACCTACACGTAGGCTACTTGAACTCGACTCGATTCGATTCCACTCGAGTTTGAATTGAGTTTGAGCTACTCGAGCATTTTAATGATCGAGTTTGAGTTTAATAATAGTATTCGAGTCGAGTTTCAAGTATAATCAAACTTCAAAATTTTATCATTTTTATATTATATATATCTTATAAATATATCCAATACTATATGAACATTGTATATATTTATACAAGTATTTTATATTTATTTATAATTGAGCCAAGCCCAAATTTTACAACTTCTAATTGAGTTGAGTTCGAGTTTAACAATTTTGAGATCAATGGAGTTCGAGTCGAGTTCGAATATTTTACTGTGTCAACTCGACTCGATTCAACTCGAATACAGCACTATGATAGAGTGAAATCAACTGTTGGCGCATCATTTCCCGATTAATGGGTTGTAATCTCATGTGTATGAAAAGATGGGTCTCTTCTAAATTATTTCCGTGAGCTAGAATGAGTCTCGCTAATGAGATCGAATTAAGAACAATTATTAGATTAAACTGCTTAACAATGATATATTTTAATTAGTTGGTCAATTAGACTTTAATATTAGGAGCAATTATAAGAGTTTTTGACTAAATCAGATTATCACTACTTGAAAATCACTCATAATTTAAATATATGAATGCTATTAAAAACATGAGATGAGTAAACAATCTAATTTACTACTTTCTCTCGATGTTCTTAAATCAATTTGTATATAATATGAAAGACTAGAAGAGATCATTTGGTTGGATGCATTTGTGTTTCGAAAGAGAATTCTAATTTTGCGCATGTCAATGTCTGTTATCCTTCCTTCAAATATGGAGAAACTTTTTCTTCTGTTCAGAAACAGTGAGAATGATGAGAGAGGTAGATGATGGGAGGTGGAGTCCCAACAGTCACCTTCTTCAAGCAGTATCTTCAATCATCATGGGCTTTCCAAACATGTTTGGTAGGGCAAGCATTGTTCTTTTATTTCTCCATCTCTCTCTAAAACAGGGAGGTTTGCTCTTTAGATCCTCTGATCCAAGACCAACAAAGCATGATAAAGGCACGTTGTAACACACATGCTCTCTCACAGTCGAACAATTTGAGTTAGGGCTATGAGCCAAATTGCTCTCTTTCACCTGTAGTCACATTACAGTTTCTTCATATGAGCCATCTTGCCTTTTCCTCATCTTAAAAGGTAAATATCTTAAACAATTATATAGTGAAGGTCAAATTACTCGTCGATTTGTTTCATATTTAGTTGGTGGAAATTGTGATTAAGGTGACTATAAATTCCCTTTTTTTTTAATCCTTGGATTTGATTAACTAATTACATATTTAATAGAAAGAAATGCAAGACGAGGTCTCCTTTGTTGATATAATAATTGTCAACCAAAACAGTGAGAAACTTCCCATATTTCAGAATAAAAAAATTAACAAATACTCAAATAAAACAATCATAATATATAAATTAAACAACTTACATACATTTATACATATAAATTGTCATCATAAAACAAATCCCAATGTGTTTCATGAATAAGCAAGCAAAGCTACTCATTGTATTGAGCCTGAGCTATTGAATAATCAATCCACTCAGCTACACACTCATCCCTCAATATCAAACAAACACATACAGGCATGCTTATATTAATAGGCAAATTTTCAGTGCTATTGGGCAAGGAAGATCTACGCAGCATAAGAATGAGAATGCTGAAACTAGCAGGATTCAAATCAAGGAAGCCTTAACTGAACGGTCAGCCCCATAGCAATGAAATATATAAATAGACATGCTATAACAAGAAGATTATCAGGTTCATACGCACTCAGAGCCACCAACCAGCAGCCACGAGACCCCTGAAGTGCTCAAAATAACAAAGCATAAACCCTATATCGATTCCAATAGAGGGGGAGGGGCAATTCATGCAAGAGGGCCCTAATTACACTTAATAAAAGCAAGAGGCTTTTTTACACAAGATTTTTCAATTTATTTGTTATTCTTTTAAAGTTTCGTGCCATGCTCCATGAAAATTGGAAAACTAGGGTGATTATCCCACCTACACATTGCAAGAGTCCATACAAATATGTTCATACCCGGGCTGCAATTCTTTGGACGCAAGCATCTGTAGATCAGAACTTAGGCAACACAACCTCCTCGATGCACGAAGGGCAATTCTGTAAAAGAGAGAGAATTATGTACAACTTTTTGGAGGACAAACAGAAGATTCAGAAGAAAAAAATTTCCTATTAGTTTGAAAGCTATTGGGCATTGACGAGGGTCATAATCAAACAAGTATTTGAGCAACTTGCCGACTCCGGGCAATTTTGGAGATTCAGAATGGAAAATCAAACTGATATATATAATAAAACTAGTTACAAAATATAAAGCAACTTGCTATCGTGGCTAAAAAAAATGCATTCCTTACGTTTACAAGTAGAACCTTTCAAGAGCAAAAAATGGGGACAAATATAGAATTTATAAGATATTTGCAGTTTTATCACGCATAAAACATGAGACATGAAGTTTCTATGCATTGAATACTCAAACATAGAAGCCACTATCAGCTTAAGTACGTCACAAATTTCAAAAATTAATTTTAACACTCACACATAACAATTATTGAATAATGATCAACATTGGCTCTGCTTGGTCATTGTTAAATTTCCACTCCGCCTAAAGCTCAAGCATTTAGGTTGTCCAACAATGCATATCAGGCCTTAACACTTTCCCACACACGCAGCCCGATAGCACGTGGAGAGATAAAAAAATGACGAACAACACCTGTTGTAGGGAATAAGATAATTCTTAACAAATAATAAACGGAAGCAACAATACTAGAACCCAGGACCTCTTGGCAACCATGACTTTGATATCTGTTAGATTAGCACTATAACTAAATGTTTAAGCTGTTAGGTTGTGGGCCGACAATGTATATCAAACCTTAAGACTCACAACCATTTATATTTTCTTGGTGAATTCAAAAATAGAACATCAGAATTTTTTCTAAATTTTACATTAAAATTCAACACGTGTTTCAATTAAATGTAATATTTGCAATTGCACATCTTTAAGGAAAGCAAACACTTCTCCACCCAACCCCCAACCAAAAAAAGAAAGATTCCATGAGGCTAAAACATTTCTAACAAGTCATTCCTCAGTATCCAACGTACTTCGCTTGGGCTAGGATTCGTGACTACTAGCAACTACTCCAAGCACAGACAACCAAAGTAATCTAGAAAATGACGAATGGAAATTTCTTTTTTTTTTTTTTTTTTTTTTTGTAATTATGACAAATGGAATATAACTTACTTTACTTTGCCTCAACCAGCGGGTAATGCATTTTGTATGATACATGTGCATACACGGCAGAGTGGTCAACTCATCTCGGTTTTTGTATTCATTTTGACATATCACACACCTAAAATGCAGAAAGGATAGAAGTATTAATCAACAAAAATATCATGAAATATGAAAATAATTCAGATCAGAAAATTTGGGAACAATTTTCTGTTTTCCACCATTCATATTTCAGGATATGCACAAAAATTTTAGCATTGCCAGTAACTTAACTTAGACATGAACACTTCCATAATATTGATAGCCAAAGGTTAGCACCACTCTTCATCCAAAGGAAGCAAGGTTAACTTTGATAAACCATGGCAGCCTCTTTACCAGAAAAGGGAGTACTGAAATCATTTGCTTCATTCAATAGTGCATAATATAACCAATTAACATACGTGTAATCACTAATCTAAGATTCAGCAATCAAGAAGAAACTTGCATCAGAACTCATCCTGATCAAGCTTTTCTGATAACCACTGTGTTGACATACTTGACCAGGTTCAGATTTAGGAAATAAATTTTCAACTAAATGTTTACCTCATTAAAAATTTATATCTTTATGATACATTACCATAATTTTCATCGTGATACATAAAACCAACAGTTTTGAGCTGATGGGAAAATTTCTAGTTTTAAAATGAACAAGTTTTATTTCAGCACATAAATGATAATACTACATAAAACTTATTTAAAAATATGCACATGATGTCAATAAAAAACATAAGCTGTTAAATTTAATTTTCAACTTTCAATGCAGTTTGTAGAATAAATTTAAGATCCACATCACGAGAAGGATGTGCACTCCCATATAACACTCTTAAAACAACCAAATTAGTAATGAAGATTGGAGCCAAATTGTCCAAACATGAAATATGATAAACAGGGCAGGATGAAAACATGGAAGAAGTTAAGACAAACAATTAGCTGTTTATATTTGCCCATGCAGCTCTCTCTCTCTCTCTCTCTCTCTCTCTCTCTCTCTCTAGACACACACACACACACACAGATGCATAGACAAGGGGGTGTTAATTAGGCAATGTAAATTAGTTAGCTGAAAATATTTGATGAACCACAACTTCAGTATGAGAGAATCGAACTGACCAGCTGTACGGGATCAACTGAAACAGAACCAACCAAATTGGATGGTCCTACACCCCCAAAACCAAACCAACCAAACTGTTGTTAATCAACTAGCTAAATTGAAATAGTTTTCATAAAGAGTGATGAAAAGAAAACAATAGAGGTAGCAATACACACAAATCTGGTTATTTGGTGCAAATGAAAGGAGTACTCATTGTTTGAGCATTTCTTGAACACATTACAACTTTGAATTAACCTTGACAAATGGGCTCCATGTAGATAAAGAAAGAGCATTTGACAATGACATTTGACAAAAATCAAACAATTGAAAATCAGCCACTGTTTCGATATCCAATCAGCCAAACATCAATCATTAGCCCAACCAAAATTCCAGGGTTTCAATTCACAAGCCACAAGAACAAGAAGAATGGAGAAACTCTAAGGATCGATCAACCAATGCTCTAGTAGGACACTCTGACTTGCAAGAGACAGGAGTTTTTGAGAGATCAAGACCGTCTTTTTAAAGGAGAAAACTAAATATATAGTTATATACCAAGGATTTTTAAGGAGAGGGAAAAGTTTTCAAAGGAAAAAACCACTTTCGAACTGACAAGTTCAGATATCAAAACCAAGCCGAACTGATATATCTATAAAACATGTTGTACAGTTAGAGATGGAGGAAAGGAGGAGAGAAAAATCTGATGGTAGTTTCCTGATGCATTACATACAATTCTAAATGTAATATATATATATATATATATATATATATAATAAAAAGCATGCAAGATAAATGTACCACACTAACACCTCATAATTACTAAAATAGCAAGCTCTCTTCTAACACTCTCCCCTCAAGCTTGAGGTGTATAAATATCACCTAACCCTAAGCTTATTAGTTGTTACAACCATTAGATGCCAGGCTTAAATAAAGCCTTCGTGAAAACATTGCCCAACTGATACAAAGATTTTATAAATGGAGTCCTAGCAACCTTCTTTAACACAGCATCCCTGACAAATGAGGATCAACTTGAATGTGCTTTGTCTTCTCGTGAAACACACAGTCGCTAGCAATAAATACAGCAACTTGATTATTACAAAACATATCTATTGGTTTCGTTACCAAGAACCCAATCTCTAATACAAGAGATTTCAACTATAAAAACTCAATCACAATATTATAGCTCGATATTATTCTAAAGCATGTTTGTTTCTTACTAAGCCAGGAAACAAGATTAGCACCCACAAATTTAAAATAGTAGTACATCTTCGATCATCAATAGCCCAATCTGTCAAAAAAGGATACCATAATCTCACAATTTATAATACATTTATAAATCAAACCTTTGCTTGGTGAGCCTTTGAGATACCATAGAATCTTAAAAACAACATCCAAGTGCTACTGTTTGGGATTTTCCATAAACTAATTCACCACGCCTACAACTGGGGATAATGCCATGTGTTATAGCCTTAAAATTCTGCGATCCTAACACATGGTTTTGTTGCATAATTATTGACTTGAAAGTATGGTTGGTTAACTTGGATGCAACTATGTGATTGTCATAATGATGGTTTCGATATGTCATTGTGATGTGATTGGCCCAAATAGTTTTGATTGCGGTGTTCTCGGATCTAAGATGCATGGTTTGTAGATCCTTGGTGGTTACTCATATGTGACCGAGAGTGCTTTGAAGAATAACTTTTGAGGGGAACACCAACTGTGCATCCTACCTCCCCCAATATCTTGATGGTTGGGTATTAAGTGAGCAACCCTGATGAGTGCTCAAGGAGAGGCCCTCAACGTCCTCGAGGGGTGTCTTGGGCTTACGTGTGACATTAGGAGCCCCACAAATAATCCATTCGAGAATGGGATTGCGTAGGTGTCTCTGACTCGAAGGTTTAGGTGTACGTCCTTCTTAGTCGTTGGCTAGACAATTGGACAGTATCATCTAAGACCCCAATTGTACTAAGGGGATGAGAGTTACCTTAAGTACCGATGGAATGTGAATTATTTCCCTTATTGTTCAAGTTAGGATTCCTTGGTGATGACCCTAGTTGGTTCAAGGGTAGTTGAGTCATAGGGCTAGGCATGACCATTGGATTAGACACTTGAGTGTTTCCTTAGATAAGGATCTGTACGGCTGGGATGGACTTGATGTAGTTTTGCAACCGCATGGGCGTGACTCCTTGACACTTTAAGAGGATTTTGATAGGGATGATTCCTTTTGGCCATTAAGAACTCTACATCTTTGACAGTTGGTGTCAGAGCGGATCTCTCAATATCAATTTAGAATAAGATTAAAATTGTTGGCATCAACTCGTGTGAGTATTCAGATTGTGACATTGAGTGGGGGAAGAAGCAAGTTATCTTTGAGTGAGTTCTTATCTCTCTTTCTCCCCTCTTGTCATGTAACCCGTTGCGGATAATGAAATGGAAGTTGACCTTTAGTGAATATCTTGCAAATATTAGGTTACTTGATGGTACCCTATACCATTCGATAAGGGATGAGGGTTGATGGAAGGGAAATAAGATGAGAATACCTTGTGCCTTTCGAGGCAAGTATTTTTGCTACACTTGGGAGTCGCATGCTTATTAAAATCGCGATCTAGATCGTAGGATCGTATGATTCTACGATCCAGATTCGCCCAAACAATCCAAGTCACAACAAAAGTCAGAATCAATTAGAATCATGGTAGAATCATTAGAATCATAGAATCGGAATCATAAGTAGAATTGTACAAATCCTACTTTGTTACCTGAATTGGGATTTTTTCCCCTTTTTGGGCTTCAATAATGTGGCCCGATACATGTTTTATTTTCCCCAAAGACCCCAAGAGGTTTATGTTTGGTCCAAAGTCTTCTAAAACTGGAGCAAAATGGCTCACACCCTCCCATCAAAGAACAGATTCAGTAGAATCTGCACCAGATTTCCTTGGAGTTCGACACCTCAGTCCTCTACTCATTGAAATTCAGCAATCCTGCACCTGAATTCTCTCCTGTTCGACAATCCAAGAGCCCTCCATATGGTGACTGGTGTTTGATCTGCAGCAACTAGCAGTCTTGCTGTTTTTGATCAACAGTTCTTTGGCGTTCAACAACCAGACAGAGTTCCTGGGGTTCCACAAAAACTTAGCTCTCAGTCCTCTTCCTTCTTTGGTGTTCGACAAGAACAAATCAGTCCTCCTCAACATAAAGTTCTTGTTTGATTAGTAGCAGCCAAGAAAAGAGCCAAG
This sequence comes from Malania oleifera, assembly GCF_029873635.1. Lineage (NCBI taxonomy): Eukaryota > Viridiplantae > Streptophyta > Magnoliopsida > Santalales > Ximeniaceae > Malania > Malania oleifera. Next base: position 13,563,812 of record NC_080429.1, on the reverse strand, counting down.
CCAGCTGGCCCAGTAAAGCTGCAGAGGTATGCTTTGAAAGAAATTGTTTGCTTCTTGAAAAGACTCAATAGTGAGCACTGTTTTTCTCCTTCTTCTTCTCCTTTTCTTGCTCTTCTTCTTTTTCTTCTTTTTGTTGTTTGAACTTTTTATTGTATTTTAACTTCTTATACTAAGTTACCAACCAAGGTTTTAGTCTTAAGATTTGTCATAAAGTTCAACATATATAATTTTTTATATATTTATTTTACATTGAAAGTAGAGTCTTACGATTCTAGATCCGATTCTACGATTCAATCCTACAGACCCCTCCAACAATCCCATTTAGAATCCAAATTCCAACCACCTTGGGGAGTCGTCTTATGGTGGTTGGCACTTGAGCTCAGATGGTTATTTGTGGAGACTTTGTGGTATCCTAATTCCATAGGCAAACGTGATAGTCTTAGATTTGGGGGAAGTGGACAGTTAGAGGAGTTTGCCCAAAGGTGTCTTTATGATACTTGAGAAGTTCGTACCCATAGAGAGAGGTGAAATTCTTAGATCAATAGGAAATAATGAGTTGTGAGCATTTGGAGAGATGTCCTCGAGCCTCAAGTGCTGTGCTGTGTTGGTTATAGTGGTGACATTTACCTAGTGGGGTATGAAATTGAAGGGAACCATGAATGTTGCTTGTTGGACTTCATTAAAACCCAATTGCTCGCATCATATGTTTTGGTAGGGACGAATGCGGTTGGAGACTGCTATTGTGGAATTGACGGAAGTGCATTTGCACGATTTACATTTGTGCCTTATCGTTGACCCATGCCAAAGGGCATTGGGATGAGTTTGCTAAAGGGCATTGTGACAAGTATTGCCAAAGTGCATTTGAGCCATGTTGCCAATGGGCACATGCGCGATTGTGGCCAAAGGGTTGTTCTTGTTTGTTGTTGTTGTGCAGGTTTGTATAGCAGAACAAAGCCAAAGGACCGCCTTTTAAATGAAAGGTCGAATTCGGGCCAAGGGGCAAAGATTTCAGAATGATAACCACGACAGACTGTGGTTGAGATTGGTTTTGTTAGAGGACAAAAGAATGGATATTGTTGAGCTTCGATTTGAATAACCCCAACAAACTGGGGTTGAGAGGGGTTTTTGTCAGAGGACCAGAGATTGTAAATCGTTGAGCTTCAATTTGGGTTTTGAGATTTGGACATCTACGGATATGGAAGATTGCCCTCAATATTGAAGCTAGTCACCGGTGGTGTGACTTGAGCTTTTGAAACTTAAGGAATTGAGGAAGTTATTGTGTTGATCATGTGATTGGATTTGTGTTGATCAATTACTTTAGAATGGTGGTATTCTAGGTTGTGTCGGTTATCTCATGAGGAATTGGGTTGTGAACCACAGATCTTGAGATTGTTCGTCTTTTGTGGAGTTTCCTTGGGGTGGACTCATCCTTGGAGTTGTGTTCGTGAGCCTCCTCGGGTGGGAACTCGCCTTTGGAACAACTTGTCAGATTCGAGTGGTTGGCTTGCTAGACATGGTAACCCCATGGTTTTGAGATCAGTTGTTTGGAAAAGACAAGGAGTGGATCCATCTATGGAGTTGTGTTTTGTTAGACTCCAAGGTGGAAACAACAATTTGTTGGTTTCAAGCTTTGAAGTTGATTGGTTAAGTACCAAGTTTTTTGATGGTCGAACTTATAGAACCTCTGAGATGGGATCTATTCTTGGGTGGTATGATTCGTAAGGACTTTTAAGATTATTGATCATCAAACAATAGTACCATACAGAGTATTTAATTGGCTTTTGATAGAACCTTGGATCAAATGTGATTGTGGGCTGGTTGCTCCGCATGCTAAAATGAGATGAGTCTCAGTTGGTTTGAGATTGAGTTTGGCTTCGAGAAGTGGTTTGCTCTTTGAAACTCAGGTAAGAGTTAGGCTTCGAGAGACAAAGTTGTAAATATGTATCCGTATAAAGGATTAAGAGTTTGTCTTCTAGGAGTGTTTTAATCTTCAGAACTAATGGTATGTTGGTTGGCAATCAGCTTGCCGTTGAGTTGTAAACCTTAGACATGAGAAGTCCAAGGTTGGTTTAGAGATCTGAGTGTGGTTTAGAAGAATATGCATTTGGTTTCGGCTTTGAGTTTGGGTTGAAGACCTTGTGTTTTGAGATGTGTGCCACGAGTGACTTCAAACCAGAATGGAATTAAGTCTACCATGGGATCAAAGATAAGATTGGCTACTGTGAAGAGTTTCGACTTGTGGTTGATTGAAGCCTCCTATGTTGGGGTTTAGCGAGCATAGCTGAAACTTGGTTCGTGTATGTTCATCAACAAGGACGTTGATAGACTAAATGTGGGAAAAATGTTAAGGCCCTAGAGTTCTTTGACCCTAATGGTTTTCGTGCATGATTATTGACTTAGAGGTATGGTCGGTTAACCTAGATGCAACTGTGCAGTTGTCACGATGATGGTTTTGGTATGTCACTGTGATATTGTGGTTGGTCCAAATAGTTCTCATTATGGTGTTCTCGAATCCAACATGTATGATTAGTAGATCCTTGGTGGTTACTTGTATGTGAACAAGAATACTTTCAAGAATGAATTTTAGGATAAACATCAAGTGCACATCCTACCTCCGCGAGTATCTTGATGGGTACTAAGTGAGCAACCTTAAGAAACACTCAAGGGCGAGCTCTTGACATCCTCAAGGGGTGTCTTGGGTTTCCATGTGGGATCGGAGCCCCACAAACGATCCATTTGGGAATGGGATCGCACAGGTCTCTCTGGCTTGAAGGTTTAGGTATACATGCTTCTTAGCCATCAAATATGCAATTGGGCAGTATCATCTAAGACCCTGGTTGTACTAAGGGATGAGAGCTACCTCGGTACTAGTGGAATGTGTTTTATTTCCCTTACATGTTCGAGTATGAGTTCCTTGGTAATAACCTTAGTTGGTTCAAGGGTAGTCGAGCCATAAGACATGACCATTAGGTTAGAAACTTGAGTGTGTCCTTAGATAAGGATGTGTACAACTAGGCTGGACTTGGTGTAGTCCTGCCGCTGCACAAGTGTGACTCCTTGACACTTTAGGAGGATTTTGGCAAGACTGATTCCTTTTGGCCATTGAGAACTCTACGTCCGTGACACCATGAATCTCTAGTAGCAATCAAGTAAATCAACTAGCCAACCACCTATATCGGCATTTGTGTTTAAAGTCCAATCCAACATCCCTACACAAATTTATGTTGGGATCCATAAGAGCGCCCAACATACAAGTATCACTTAGAAAGTCCGAGGTATGTCGTCACGGAGATGGATTCAACTCTTTCTTCCACTATACAATCTCAAAACCAAGAAAGTAACACAGCATAAACAAGTCCTTGTTTTGAAATTTTCTTCAAGCCACTGCTTCACATATGCAATCCCGCTTTGACCCCTAGCAGTGATGATGATATAATTAACATAAACTACTAGAAGTACGACATTAATCTCCTTTTTACGGACAACAATAGAATGATCAATGCAGCATTGGATAAACCAAATGTAGAGACCATCATACTAAATTGTCAAACCAAGCTCGATGGGCTGATTAAGACCATAATGGCCTAATGCAACATGCATACCTCACCATCCTCCCCCCTATGCAACATATGAGGTTGCTCCATGTATACCTACTCCTACAAATCTCCATGCAAGAAGGCACTCTTCGCATTCAACTCATATAAGGGCCATTCATAATTAGGTACCAATGAGATCAATATAAGAACAAAATTTGGTAGGGCAACATGATTAAAGGTCTCAAAATCATCAATACCATGTATTTGGGTGTATTCCTTGGCAACCAATTGAGTTTTAAGCTGTTTGATGGAGTCTTCACAAATATATTTGATGGTGCAGACCCAACCACACCTAACCAACTCCTTACCAAAAGGAGGAAGATCCACCAAGAAGTCCTATGTTTCTTGAGTCATAAAGGTATCCATTTCTACATCCATTGCATGCTTCCACCTAGGCTTAGCACGCGAGGAAGGGATAGAAATAGAGGAAGTGGGCAAGGCAAAAGAGTGCATAAGACTAGGAAAGTAAAGAACTAAAAACGTAATAAGAAGTTAAGTAGCCAACTAAGAACTGCTGAGTACATGTTTGGATACCTTCCCAAAGAGCAAATCAACAAATCCAAGTTACGTGGTGATGAACCTCTAGAATCAAAAGTTAAAGATTGAAGGACCCATATGATGTATTGTTGTATGATATGGCTTTGAGCTTCTTTTGAAAATTATGAAAGAGTTGGGTTGAATGAAAAACAAGAGCACCTTAATTAATTAATCCAAAAAAGGAACCCAAAATTGGCATGATAACGTTCTTTCTGGGATTCTCAAGGTCAAAGAAGCCTGATGATTTTGACATGATACCTGATGGTTATGGGGTGGAATGATATTTAAAGGGAGGTAATATAAAACCAAATGAAAAATCATAATCTTTGCTTGATTAATGTTTTAACATTTTGAAGTTATCATGGTACCATTCAAAAGACGGGTGTGTAAGTGGTGCCTAAACCTAGCTTTGGTATTGTAGACCATGACTACTGATTTCTTGGACCTAGGCTTAGCTAGAGACCAACTAATTGGTAGTAATTAGGTAAAATTAACCACACCTAAGTAAATAAAAGGTTAATCGCAACTCTGTGGAACCCTTAACATGATTAAACCCCCACACATCATTTTAGGATCACCATTCCAGTCAAGGCGTCGGATCCCAATCCACATGTGTTGACAAATTTCCTATAGCTTTTGAAGAGAAGGATAACCCAAACGAGCATGCAATTGATCCATAGTGTCCAAAGTGGCGCAATGGTGGCTAGAGTCCCCAGGTTATCACACACAAAAATAATAATAATAATAATAATATGTACCACCACCACCATCAAAATAGTACAAATCATCCTTCTCAAGCCCTCTACCAATCATCTTCTTGAGATCTTGAACAACGCAATGAGAAGAAATGGTCACATGAAAATTATGAGAGTTAGTTACTTGGCTAATTGATAACAAGTTTAAAGGAAAGTTAGGTACACATACCATAGAGGAAAGAGGAACAAGAAAAGAAAAACATTGCCACCACTAGAAACTAGCGTAACCAAACCATAAAAAAGAGTGACCTTAGAGAGTGTAAAGTAGTGGGTTTCAAGGACTCAAATAAATTAGGACTACATGTCATACAAGAGGAGGCACCACAATCAATAACTAATGGTCAAAAGGATGAAAAGGCAAGAGCCTTGTACCTAAATGGGCCACGATAGCACTAGGTGTAGAAGATTGAGTTAGAGTTGTTGAACCATTAAAATATTGTTGTACTCCCCTCTCTGGACATGGTAGATGATGTACTCAACTTCAAGTGGAGTGGCCACGTGCACTTTTAAGTGTCAACACTAGAATAACCATCAGCAAAGACTTATTGGCCAAGTAGATATCCCATGGAGTCAACAGTATGATTGTCCTTCCCACAATGTGCGCAATGTGATAATTCTCGTGACATACTCCTTATCTTGATACTCTACCTCTACAATAAGCACCACCTAAACTTCATCCCCATCCTCCAACACTTTCCCTACCATGGTTAGAGGTAGCGCAAACCATGCTTGAACTATCACTGGAATAAGCTTGAGAAGAAGAATAGGAGCCATCTTTGGTGATCGTTGGGTTCTAGCATATGCTTCATTCATTGATGACATGGATTTACTAGCATGAATTTGATCACAAAAGGATTGAACATCTAGACTCCAAACAAAAACTTTTGGCAACCAAGAACTTTGCACGTTGCCTCTTCATCATACATCAAAATTAACTATACCCTTTCGAATGCTACAATATTCACCGATGGACCTACTTTCTCAGTCGTATTTCAAAAACTTCTAATACATGTCAAATACACAAGTTGATTTTTTTCTTGTGAGAAGCTTTCACAAAGACCATCAAATACAGCCCTGGCTATTCCATGAAACATCACACACTCATCAACTCATGGCTCCATGTTGTTCCATGACCACATAAGCAACATGTCATTCGCTGACATCCAATCTTCATAACCCTTAAAAGAGTATGAAGACAGAGCAGAATGTAACAGATACTTGGACTTCTCTTTTTGCACTAATATACCTAAGACCGTTAAATGATCCAACCAATTTGATGGGATGTGTACATTAACAATAGTAGCCACCAGCCAAAGCTCTCTGTCTAGAGCCCATAGAATCATCCATAATACACTACAATTAGCACACACTACGATCAGCACATACCAGTATTGGAAATGAACAACACAGCAACATTGTTGAACAGGCAACACACAGTAGCACAGAACAACACTTCAGACCTTAAAAGGCCCAGAACTTCAAGAGACAGCTATGACCATGGAACTGAAGTTACAATATTATAGAAGAAATCACTTGACCACACAAAACAGGGCAGACCAAAACAAAGACCCACAGGCACCTAATAAACAACCTGACAGCAGCTACATGTGTTACGGCTGGAAAAGAACTAGGAGCAAGTGCAGGCAAGAGTAGGAGATAGATTCAATGAACACCAATTGAAACCATCCAACAACTGATACAAGATTGCCAGCAGTCAATCACAAACACACACAACAACAAAACAACATGATGCCAACATCAAAACCACAGCAGTACACTGGAAAAAGTTTGTGACTGACTTCACATCAGCAAACTACCATGAACAAACACAGAATCCAACCAAAGACGCTCTACAGCCTAACTGACAGGAAGAGTATCCCAAACAACTCTCAAACCAACCAAAGAATCAGCTTTGAGAACCAAATAGAAAAAGAAAAGAAAAATAAGTCCAAAAAAAAAAAAGTGTAAAACACCACCTCAAATAAATCAGATTTAGAAGTCCAGCCGGGCCAACTCAAGTGGTAAGGGCGAACTTGTGACTTTGGAGATCCCATGGTCATGGGTTCGATTCCCCCTCGAGACATTACGCCGGTGAATTACTAGGAGTGCGTCAATGGGCAGGCAGCTTTCACCTCCCCACATCATAGTGTCTAATGTGGCACGATGGTGGCTGGAGTTCTTGGGTTATTAAAAAAACAAGAAATCAGATTTAGAAGAGATCAATGCTCTAATACCATGTTGTAAAGTAAAGAGAAGACAAGGAGAGAAAAATCTGACAGCGGTTTCTTGATTCATCACGTAAAGCTTCATGTCTGCCCTTTTATATATTAATAATAATAAAAACATGCAAGACAAGATAATCCCACTCACACATCATAATTATGGGTGGGCAGGAAAAACCAAAAAACCAAACCAAACTTCAAAACAACAAACCAAACTGAATCAAAAAATCCGTTAACCATTTTTCGGTTCGGTTTCAGTTCGGCCCACTCAATAACCACAATTAACAAACCAAACCGATATATATATACATATTATATATATTATATAACATTTTTAATAATTTAAATTAAAAAAGTTGTACTGCACCAAGATTGATGCATAAATTTTAATGATGAATATTTTAAATTACATTTTGGTTATTATGAAAGAAAAAAAAGATTATTTGTAAGGGCTTTGAAATTTTTAATTGCACTTAATGATTCAATTTGGTTAACCATTGGATATTGGTCTAAAAACCGATTAATCAAATATCGATTAACAGCTTTAAATGGTACGGTTTTGATTCGCATTTTCTAGAGAATCAAAACTTTAGTTCAATTAATGGTTCGAGGGTATGGCGCAATTAACCGAACCATGCCCACCCCTACTCATAATCACTAAAATAACATATTCTCTCTTCTAACAAACCAAACAGTTTGACCAATTGAATTCAGTTCCTCAAATTAATCAGTTCAAAGTTCAAACCAAATTTGTACACCCCTATTGCAGGTTACTAGGCTTAATATACATAGTTGGTGCACAAAATAGAAGCAACATGCATGATGTGCTCCAGCTAAACAAACCATTTCTTCATGGTTGTAGAACTAATGCAACATAAGGAGCACATGAATCAAGATAACAATCACTTGAATTTAAAAATGTAATGGTGATGAAAAGCAGGAAGCTGACCATGAATGGATTGATTTGACTCAATTTACAGATTAACATCAAAGATTAGTGTCCAGCCTCAAGGGTGTACCGTGTCCTAATCCAAACAGTGGTTGGTACTATTAATCAGTTAAGAGTTTTTGTATGACTGCTAATTAGATTGGTTATTTTAAACTAAATGGAGCAACTGTGTGATTCCCCCTGCAGATCTCCCACATTCTCCTATGTTTGTTTCTTCTTCCTCTAGCCTCCTCTTTTCTCTTCCCTCCCTGTATACTTCTTCCCCTCTTTGTCATTTCACATCAATTAAGCAGGTTCTCAACCTAAGAGGAATCACTACACTTCATAAAAAATGACTCAATAGCACATTTCAACTTGTTAAGAAGAGATCCCCAATGGCAGCAACTTGCACTTTCTTGTTGATGAAGTAGGGGAATTTTCATAGGCATCATGCTTAGCCCTCCAAAAGAATGTGGCAAATCCTAAGAAGAAGAATGTCATCACACTACATATTCTCCTCTTGAACCAATCTTGAACATAAGCAAGCAACAATGGTGGACCTTCAAGTGTTGGTATTGTTCAATGTTCATGTGACCAATTTATGAATCATAATGCAGTTCAACCTTCAAATTCAACTTCTATACAACATCTTCATAATACATTTCTACAACTACCACAATCAATAACCAAAGTAGATAATTTTTTCTGACGTCACCTGTGTTTGAAAATGTTGGCTCTCTTGCAATTCTCATTTCCATTATCCGTGCAAGAAGAAAGTGCACCTCAAAATATTAAAAAAACGTTTACTCCCACATTTCCATATTTGCTTAAGTCATGTAAGACAAGTTAGACAACCATTTTAACTAAACACTCAAGCTATTAGCGCAGGCTACAGGAGTTCCTCTTCCCGCTATTCCTGATCAAGGAATGGGGCAAGGAAAGACAGCTTTTATATGAGTTCTGAGTTAGAGTCCAACTATTCCTGCCAATGAAGAGAGTAAGGGACTTTCTTCTTTGAGTTAGCTTTGAGTTAGGAGTTATCTTTTGAGTGTGAGCCAACAACGTATGTCATGCTATCACACTCCCCCACACCTGCAGCCCACTAGCACATGGAGAGATAAACAAACAATAACAAGGAATTCAATTTTATTTTATTTTTTAACACTGCACAATAAATGCGGGCACCAAGACCAGAACCCAAGACCTCCTGGTAACCAACTTTGATAACATGTTAGACAACCACTTTACCCTAAAAGCTTAAGCTATTAGGTTGTGGGCCACCAATGTATATCAAGATTTAACAAGACTTTTGTCTTAGGGTTTAATTACCTGAGTTTTTTCACTATTTCTCTTTTTTCAACAACTGCCATGACTTGATTGGGACATTGTGCAGCTTGATGGCCAAAACCTGAGTACTTGAACCACTTAGATTGCTAGCTAGAAGTTAACCTAAAATTTTTGAGTCTTCCATGAAGAAGTAGCTTGAATACCTTTGCCAAAATGCTTAAGTGACCTGTCTTTTTTTGATAGCATGACCTATCACACACAGTAGTTCATGAATATGGAAAAGTTAAACTTGTCCTTTGGCAGCTCATTATTTTGCAAGCATATTTCTAGCTGGACTGATATGGTATCTAAACATGTGACCTAAATTTGAGGCATCTAAAGTTGAAATCAACTTTCAGTAGAGACTACATGTTTCCATTACTATATAAAAGTTTATCATTATTAGATGAAATAAGCCAGCCTAAGGGCATAGAAAAGTACCACAATCTTCAAGGTTGGGAAGGAAGAAGTTCATTATTTGGATTTTTCTTTCTTATTTTTTTTTTTTTTTTTTTTTTTTTGCTTTTTGGCAAGAAGATATGAGATTTTGTGTTTATTTTATAGGAACACAGGAACTCCTTGAATAGAACACTCAACACAGAAAAGAAGAGTACAAAAATTGCATGTTTTGTTATTCTTCAAAGCAATTTTGAAACTATTCCATTAGTAGCAAAAAAAGTTTTTTTTTTTTTTTTTTATTTTGCTTTTTGGCAAGAAGATATAAGATTTTGTGTTTATTTTATAGGAACAAAGGAACTCCTTGAATAGAACACTCAACACAGAAAAGAAGAGTACAAAAATTGAATGTTTTGTTATTCTTCAAAGCAATTTTGAAACTATTCCATTAGTAGCAAAGAACGTGCACAGACATTATAAGGTTTTGGTTGATGAGCTCACCACTAAGGTTAGTGTTGTGGAGCTTTTTGTTCCTTCTAACAGGGAAATAAGAGAGTTGGGAGAGAGATTCTTCAAGCCTTTTCTCCACAAAACCCTTTTTCCTTCATCTCCTTGAAACCCCTTCCTCCCTTCTTTTTCCTTGTCATTTTCCTTGGCGCCATATCATTTAATTCCTTCTAAGATCAGGACGTTCATCTGGATTGAGTCTCTCAATAGGCTTAATACGCATGGCCTCCTTCATTGAAAAAGGCCCCATAAGGCCTTGATTCCTGATATGTGCTCCACATGTCATGAGTCCAATGAAACAAATGCACACTTCTTCCTTCATTGCTGGGTAGCTAACTATCTTTGGTGCACTCTCTTCTCATGTTTTGCATAGCTTGGATGGCTCTGTGGGTCATGGGGGATTTCCTGCAAGTGAGCTTTTGGGGTTTAGGCAAACCCTGAGAGTAAACTTATGGAGATGCACAGTTTACTACTTTGTAGACCCTTTGGATCAAAAGGAATTCAAGAATCTTCAATTATGGGATAGTGTTGCGTTTCTTATCTCTTTTCACGTGCACTCTTCTAGGCTCTCCCGGGGGATGTCGCTCTCTGTCTGCAAAGGGATTGGAGGCATCTCTTTTGCGACTGATTGTAACTGACTATATCTTTACTTTTGATCCTCTGGAGGACATATTTTCCCCTCTCTTTGTACTTATTTATTCTGCTAATATATTTTTCTATTATCTAACAAAAAAAATATTATAAGGTTTTGCTAATTCTACAATTATTTGAAAAATCTATACAAGGTAGATCTTGTTTTGCCTAAAGCTAAATGACAATGAAGAAATTGATTTTTTAAACATAAGGAAAACATAGGTAATGACAATTAAAAGTGTTTCCTTTCCTCTCACTGATACTAGTTAATAATATCAATTGCCAAGCTATAAAGAAAGTGCAATATAAATGATGTTTTTAATCTATAATATAAAGCCAAGTACCCTTGGTTTGGAATATTTTGAGCTTCATGAATTTCTAACCTGATTTTTTTCGGTTTCTATCACTTCAAGATCTATGCTGGGTATCATTTGTTGAAGGGTACACATTGAAGCCTGTTTGGGAAAATGAGGAGGTTAATTACTTGCAATGTTTACAATTTCCATTATTCAATAAAATGGGATTGGATCTTTATCTTGAATTTTAAGTTTTAACACATAATTTACATATGATAATTATAATAAATTGTTTTCTTAGTTTTAAAATAGTGAATTATATTTTTCAAAAATAATCTTTATGGATACCTATGACATTTGTAGAATATTTAATGAAAAGCACTACTAATTTAATATATGTTTGTTAGGTTTTTTTTTTTTTTAAAGGATCATCTATTGAGTTAGAAATATTTATTTCATGGATACTATTTTATATGAATTCTAAATCATAAAATATTTAAAATATTCATTGTCATGAATAATGTTTTTGTTGAACCTAATTGATTGCTTAGTATTTTATTTGGTCTTTGATAATTTTTAAATTAAGTATTCTAGTTCAAGCATATAAGTTTTTAATAGATTTTATTGTTTTTCAAATATGCAGAACGTTAAAAAAAAAAATTAAAGGAAATGCTACAGGATTTTTAATAGATCCCAGAATGATGGATATTATTCCTTTAACTAAAATGACGTCAGAATGGACCAATGAAGGACAGTTTGGACCATATGTAAAGGCATGTACATAGGAATTGGAAGTTGAGACTTATGTTTATGAATCAGAAGTTGCAAAAACTTTCAGATGCTAGTTCATTTATTAGCGCCATTTTATCATTATATGAAACAATTTCTGCACATATTGGGTCCCTTAATTAATTGTGAGCCTGACAAGAATAAATATTACAAAAAGAATGGAAGCCATTGACTGTTCAAACTCGCAACGAGACTTATAACTTTGAAGTCCCATTCATAACACAGGGTATTGCTAGTATAATTGTAAGGCAGCCAGTAAGAAACAAATTAGCAGAAACAAAGAGAAGTGGAGAAGAAAGAAGAAACCTGGCAGGATTGTTGCTGCAACGTCACGTGCATAGCCTGCATATGTGGTGCATGTGAAGTTTACCAACAATTTTTGACACTAATCTTTTTGAGTTCTAGCAGATTGGACGCTGAAAAACTTGACAACAGCTATGGTGTAGCTTAATAATTCCAGGAAAATAAAGATTGAAGACCAGGGGTGACAGTTCATTGTTGGACCATCACATGGCATCACATCTGCTGCCGATTGGTGATGAAATTTTTGGGATGGGCCAATTGGCAGTCTTTTAGTTTGATTATGGTCGTGGTGTCAGAAAAGAAGTCTGACAAGTTAGGGTTCAAATAGTGGCAGAAAATAAAGAAATATTCAGATAATTTTTTTTAAAAAAAAAAATCTGAACCCTAAGGTCTATGCTGGTAATGGTGACGGAGGAGGAACATAGAAGATCAAAAGAAAGTATAGATAGGAAAGATTGTAAGGTTGCAATAAAGGATGGGAATTCATGTTTGACACAGCAGCAGTTAAAAGGAAGAAGAAGAAGAAGAAGAAGAAGGTAGTCTTTCTTTTTCAGAACCAACACATAAAAGAAACTAGTGGAAAGGAGGAAGGTGGAGGAGGATCGACCCAGCTCTGTTACCAATTGATGCGAAACGACAAAGAAGAAGAGAGGTGGGGGGTGGGGGAGGAGAAGAAAAGAGGAGAGAGGAGGAAGAACAGATGAACATACCATAGTGTGGGAATTTTGGGGGGAATGCTAGTTACTCCATTCAATTCAAAACAACCAACCTAATTAAGATTCACGTAACATGCTAACATATATTATAACTTAAATTAAGGGTAATGCGACCCCTAAATGCACAGATTGCAAAGAGGCACCCACATAATATAATTTCTAACTAATTAATTAAACCAAACACGTTTGGGCTTAGGAGAACACATTATTGACCCTATTCTTTGGAATTGCCATCATCCTTCCAAAGGCCGGTTTTCTGTCCTACATTAGAAAGTCATTTAGGATATAAAATAGACAGTCAAATAATAAGGTGTCAATGAGTTTTCCTCTCTCTCTCTCTCTCTCTCTCCCCTCCATGTGTTTACATTAACATTTGTCAAGACCAACACAAGTAGGTGAGCTTTTCATCACAACACAAAAGCATAGATGAATGCCTGTAATGGTTTCCCTGGATAAAGACGACAATCATCGATTCAACATCTCCTTAAAGCTAACTTTATTTGTATTCTGATGAATAAGAAGTTATCAACACAGCTGAAAATGTAAGAAATTCACATTTGAGCCTGATCACTGAGATGAGTTTGTGAGCTGTGTGCGCATGCAGCATTATTAAAAGTTCCACAATATTATCACACCATAGGAAAATTAGGTTGAACAGTTCTCACTCTGCATGTCGGTTTTTCTTGGAGAAAATTGATCTTTTGTGCTTGGAAGTTGGCAACCTGGCAATGAGGTCTTCGGACAGTCCCTTGCTTTCTGTGCCAACAGTGTCTCCTAATGCTAGCAATTCCTATCAGAATAAAATGGCCACAGAGCTACATTAATAACTCAACTATAGTAACACATGAATTAGTTTGTTAAATGACTTGGATCCTCATACAGGATTTTTTCTGATGGCATAAAACAAAGAAAACACATTCATTTTGGGTCATTTTCAATTTCATAGCATTAAAAAGGCACAATCCCATTGGTAAATACGTGCACAATAGCTGTCTCATTTTTTTTTTCTCTCAGCCGGCCTAATTGGATGAGAAATTGAATCAAAATATTGCACAAGTTATTCATAAATTTGGATACAATAAACTATATAAGTAACAGCAAGGAACTAAGATTAAATTATGCCAGCACAGAAAAGTAGTAATTAATGTTTGATTTTGTAGACACAAGTACATTGGTTATCAAAGGGGAAAAAAAAAAAAAAAAGAGGACTTTTTACTGATAAACAAGTGTCCTACAAAATGGTGCATCTCCAGGGTAAAGCTACCTCGTAAGCCATATTATCTGGATCGGTACTACCTTGATGCACCACCTGCATTTCAGTGAAGAAACCTAGTATCAAACAGGAGTCATAAACAAAGGACATGCAAGAAGTTAACTGAGGGATTAAGATGTCATATAAATAAATTACCAATACATGAGTTTCTGCAGAAGTTGAACTTCCTGCTTCATTGCTGCTCCCTGTGGAATATATCAGAATTAGGGTGTTCTTGTGATGAGCAACAGACAAACACACGCTGTAATTATAGGAATTCTAAAGATGTCAGATACTGCAGGGCTAAGAGCCCATGAAATGAGCTGCATTTCATAGAAAAGTTTAAGAATCATGGTGAGTCTAGGACAAGAGAAAGATGAAAAGATTCTTAATCGGATGATTGTTGCTTCACAAATCCAACGCAGATTTCAAGCAATTCAAAGTCAGGAAGGACACTAAATGTAAAAAGCATAGAAAGAATTCATCACTAACTACACAATGTGTCAAGAACTCCACTCCCAAAATCAGCAAATTCTTAACCAGGTAAGTGCTTGAACGTGCCTTTGCTACTTCCAAGACAACAATATAAGGCACAGCAGCCATTGTCTGGCAGGGCGATTTCTCAGCAATTCAACCAAATATCTCAAGTCTCAACTTAATTTTTCTACTGAATAATGTTTAGGCTGCTAATTTCGGATTTCATTACATAGTCATAGTTTAGAGCATTAATAATTTCACTTCAAGTACAAAAATTAGTGTAGGAAAGAGAAAAATGGAAGTAAATTATAGCTGAAGTGCATCAGTAATAAAATCCTCCATGAATCATGACACTAGTAATAATAGTAGATAACCTACCAATTGAAGTGTGGGAATGTTCACAAAAGTCTAAAAATAGGAGATTCGCAAAATTAGAGTTCTTAAAGTTAAGATGGCTTTAAAAAAGATAAAAAGTGGGAAATCTATAGGACCAAAAAACATACCAATTGAAATTTGGAAATGTTCAGGGGATAAAGGAAGTATATGGTTAACTAATTTATTCAATGTTATTCTAAAAGAATAAAAATAGAGATTTATTCACAGAATTAGAGTCTTTGAAGTTAAGATGACTTTAAAAAAGATGAAAAGTGGGAAATCTATTGGACCAAAAAACATACCAATTGAAGTTTAGACATGTTTAGGGGATAAAGGAAGCATATGGTTAACTAACTTATTCAATGTTATACTAAAGACCAAGAAATGCTCGAGGAATGGAGAAAAAGCACATTAATACTTTCATACAAAAACAAAGGTGATATTCAAAATTATAATAACTATTACAACAAATGAGTCATATGATGAACTTCGAGAAAAGGTAATTGAACAAAGAATAAGGCTAGAAACAAGTTTTTCAAAGAATCAATTTGGTTTTTATACCTAGGAGATTGACGACAGAGGTTATTTATCTTTCAAGAAGAATAATGGAAAAGTTTAGGGAAAAGAAAAGGGACTTGCACATGGTTTTTATTAACCTACAGAAAGCATATGATAGAGTACCTATGGAAGCTTTTTGTAGGTCTTAGACAAGAAGGGGGTATGCAGTAGATATACTAAGGTCTTTAAAGATATGTATGATAGAGTAATGACTAGCATAGGACTGTAGGAGGAGAATCTAGAGATTTTCCAATCACAATCAGTGTACATCAAGGTTCTACTTTGATTTATTATCTTTTTACTTTAGTGATTGAAGAACTTACTAGGAATATTCAAAAGAGGATCCCTTGGTGTATGTTGTTTGCAAATGATATTGTCTTGATTGATGAGATTATGAATAGAGTGGAATCTAAGTTAGAACTTTGGAGAATGACTTTAGAGTCTAAAGGTTTTAGGATAAGTAGGAATAAGACAAAATGTATGAAATGTAATTTTGGTAATGCAAAGAGTGGTGGAGAGAAGATTAAACTTGATAATCAAGAAACTAATAGCACTTGTAGATTTTGATATCTTGGATCTATTATGCAAGCGGAAGTTGAAGAGGGATGAAATACATAGAATTAAAGCAGGTTGAGTAAAATTGAGGAACGCTTCAAGCATGTTGTGTGGTCATAGAATACCTTTAAAATTTAAAGGAAGGTTATACAGGCTATAAGGCAAACTATGTTTTATGATTTAGAATGTTGGGCAACTAAGAAACATGAACAAAAAGTAAAATTTATCGAAATGCAAATGTTAAGATGGATGAGTGGTATTGCATTAAAAGATAATGTTGGGTGAGTTCTAAACCAATGGAAGATTTTTTGGCAGTGGCTTCTGCTAGATTTGGCAGGAATAAAGGAAAGGGCAGCATTTGAAAATGTGTTTTTTTGCAGTTTTTTGGGGGTTGCGGATGGAGCATAATGCGCACATTTTTCTAGGGAAGAAGTCAACTCAGGTGCTGGTTTGGGAAAATATACATTATTTGGCTTCTCTTTCGTGTGTGGGACGAGTGAATTTTATGGGGGAGCTTTTCTGATATTCAGCGAGATTGGCTTTCTGTGATGGAGAATTAGTTTGTGATGGTTTTTTCCCCTCTTTTGTTCTTTAGTCTGTAGGTTGTTCCTTTGTGCTTTCTATCTAGATTTTCCAGACTTTGCTAACGAGATGTCTTATTCTCTTAGATGTATATTCTTATTCTATCAATGAATTCTTATTTTATTAACCAAAAAAAAAATTAAAATATAAATTAAGGAACGAGCATATATGCAATAATCTATGTATAGCACCGGTCGAAGACAAGATAAAGGAGGAGCAACTTAGATGGTTTGGCCATTTGAAACACAGGCCTAGTGGTGCACTTGTGAAGAGGAGTGAGTTATTGTTTCAGGCATGAAAAGGGGTAGGAGTAAGCCAAAAATAATTTGAAATGAGGTAGTGACGAAGGATTTAATAGTTATTAATCTAGTAGAGGAAAATGCTCTCAATCAAGTAAATTGGTGGAAAAGATTCATGTAAATGACCCCACCTAGAGGGACTTAAGGCTTCTTCTTCTTGTTGTCATTGAATCATGATACTTGTCTCTTGTCTCAATCATGAAACTTAGTCCTAGAAGATTTATTTTGCAAGATTTGACATTGATTAACCATGCATAACAGCAACAAACAAGAACCGAAAAAAAAAAAAAAAAAAAAAAAAAAAAAAAAACAAATTTGTGAAAGAGACCAACAATGTTAAACCAATATTTTTTCACATCCGCAGAATTTCCATAATTAATAACAGAAAAGAGATTATTACAACCATTTCTGCAACATGAGTTAAGAGCCCAATCAACAATACTATTGTTGAACAAATTTTTTTTATAAAACTTCACATGAAAGGAAGAAAAAAAAAAAATTAGCTAATAAATAAAATGCCTTGTGGCATAGAAAGATTTGTGCATGCAATAAAAATGCTTGTCCATGAAAAGAGCCATATCTAACAAAAATATAATATACAATATAAAGAAGAAGAGGAGAATGCTATCCTTCTCGCATCAGCTAATACTTCACATATCTTAAGAGATTCACCTTTTTCTCTTTTGTCCTCTGGTCAAAGAAATATTCAGTCTCAGACTCTTGGATAAAGAAGTGCTTAAAGAGTATTTTGACTCTTGGTTAAAACTTTTTAAAAAATGCTGGAAGTCTTCGACTCTTGGCTAAAGCTTTGATCCCTGACTAGGGCAAAATGGCAAGTTTGTTTCATTTCTTATTTATGTTCTTCTCTCCCAGGTCTTTGACTCTTAAGAGAAAATAAATAGAAAAAAAATGCCTTGAACTTCTAGTTTTGCTGAATCTCCAACTCAAATTGTATTTAAATTAAGATACCAATCTATATTAAAATGCAGGTGTTGATCCTGGTTCCAAATAATGTAAAAAATTAAGAGTTTTGACACTACATTAAAATGTGGATGTCAAAATTGGTCAAGCATTAACATAAAATTGGAGTCTTTGGCTTAACATTAAAATGCAGGTGTTGAACCTGGTCCTAAATTTCAACTAATTATAGTCTGACTCTAAGCGTAGATATTCATGTTTAATTATGGTAGACTCTTTGGATCTAAGCTAAAGTATGGGTGTTGAACTCAAACACAAATTAAATTAAATTAAAGTCTCTGACTATACATCAAACCAGTCTTATATTAAAATAATCAAGTCTCTGGCTGCACATTTAAGTGCGGGTGCTGAACTAGGACTCAAATTAAACTAAATAAGAGTTTTCAACTCTGTTTAAATGACAGTTCAAAGCCAGGTCCAAATTAAAAGTTTGGAAAAAAGACACTGGCCTCCCCTGAGGTTTAGCAAAAAGACATAGACCTTCTTGAGATTTCAAAGAATCTTATGGACCTCCTATTTGGTTTCAAAATTTTCACAAACCTCCCTAAGGTTTTCCAAAAACACATATAACTCTCCTTATATTTAGAAAAAATACAAACCATTTTAGGGGTATGAGTGTCCCACAAATCAAATGGAGGGAGAGTTTTGTGGGATTTTTGAAATCTCAAGAGAAGATCTATGGGATTTTTGAAACCTTAAGAAGTTCGTTTCTTTTTGCCAAACCTCAAGAGAGGTCAATGTCTTTTGCCCAAAAAGTTTTAGACTTTACAATAAATTATGGATGTCAAACCCAGTTCCTTAAATTGAATTAAAAATATATTACTCACATTAAATAGGTGTCAAACTCACATCCATAATTAAATTAATATAAAGTCTACTTACTAAAATTAAAATAGTCTGCAGTTCTAAATTAAACTGTAGGCTTCAAACGTAATCTCAAATATTATTTAAATATGATTTTTTGAGTCTTCAACTCAATTAAAATCCAAAGATCAAATTTTCAAGAGCAAAATTCTGAAGTTATTAATTGGGTCTTTGACTCATTTCTATAAAAGCACACTTTAGTCTACAATTGAATTCAACCTGCTGAGGGCACACATGCAGATCATTTTCTAAATGGGTGCCGTCAGAAATATCAAATTCAAGCACTTTCATATTTTACAAATTTTGCCAAGGTCAGGCTATTCAAATTTTACAAGTCAAAGGATACCTCCATGAAATGATTAAATCCTGGGCCAATTACTAGATACAAAAATCTACAGAATGGTTGGATTTACATTCTGAATTAAATGAGCAAGCTGCCTCTAGAGAAGGGTGCATAGGCAGTCTAACTCCTAACTTAAGTATACTCCTGATTAAAAATAAATAAAATATTTCCCAAATATAAACTGCTTATGTAACAGCAGGAGCTTAAACAAGGGCATTCCCTTATATCAAGGGATTGTGATCAACAATTCAAAAATCCACACGAATAAAACCTGAATTAAAAATAATAGGGGTGAAATTATGTTAAGCAAGTAGTCGCAATAATAAATTGTATTGTTTAGAAATTGAATTTTTTGCTTAACAGATATTTAACCGTCAATGCTGACATTGCAAGATAAGTGCCACTAAATTTCAAGATTTGACGGCTTGGATGCAAGCAAGCAAACTAACGTTGCATGAAAAGCCATTAATTTTACTGGCCATTGACATGAAGCAAAGTACATCGCACTAGTTTGAAAAGCTCCTGGAACTGCAAGGTGTCACGGGCCAAATATTTCACACCTTTGTGAAAGGACCGTGCGGCACTAGCTAAAGCCCTCTTGTTTAACTAGACAGCCTAGCATTTACCACAATTCACCAATGGAATACTTTCATTGTCATTCAAGCAAATATAAGCGGAAGCAATATGCAACTTATGAAAGCAATGACACTAAAGCAGTAAACATTGAAACAATGTAATTCATTATCAACGCCTTCATTAACAATGTGTGTCTAGCAGGGAAGGCAAGTAGGATAAACACGTTGACAATAGCTAGTGAGTTTTGCAAGTTGATAAACACTCACCCTCCCCTAAAGAGCTTTCTATGCTATTCTCACTCTGGCACTAGGAAACATCAATATGACCAACGAGTCATACTCCTCTTTTTAGCCTAGGGAAAAATTATCTCTGAAAAATAACCTTACACTAGTATTTACATAATGGAAATTCATCCCAAATGCACAAGACAAGCGGTCAAAAATAAGCATAATGCCCTGAACAAGCTCGGCTCAAGATGCTCCCCCACTTATGTGGTCGAAGTCCTCATAGACTTTGACACTAGGTACACTTCAACTTTGTCCACGAACGGTTGCATATCTTTCACAAAAACCCAACTAATTTCTTTGTCGCCAAGGCCTTTCCACTTCACTAAGAACTCTTGTTGCTTCTTCCTTGAGGATGTGAACTCTTTGTCTGCAAGGGTGTCTTCAACTTCTCACCTGTTGGGTTGCACTATCTTCGCTTGCTTTTCCAATGCGTTCACTAACCGCATTGCACCCATCCTCGAGGTATCCTCCTCTTCCTCATCACTTTCCAATGCCCCCTTCGCGATGGAAGCTTGTAAGGCATTAAGTGATGACTTATGAGAGCACTCAGCAACTCTGTGAGGACCTCAACATAGGTAGCATGAAATTTTACCTTTGTGTTGAACCCTCGAAACGATGAAGCTTTTTTTTTAAGTTGACGCCTTAGTTGTCAACCCCCCTACTTTTGGATTTGCCCTTCTTGAAAGACTTTTCACTGTTTCCACCTATGCCACTCTCTTTGGATGAAGTGGTATTATCACCAGCATAGTCAGTGAAGAGTTCTGCGGCAGCTTGTGTGGTAGACAAGACTTGAACTCTTTGCCTATGAAGTTTTGTCCTTGCCCACGGTTCAACCCCTCAAGAAAATAGAACAGCTTGCCCTCTTCCATCATGTCCTCGATATCCAACATCAAAGCAAAAAATTGTTTTGCGCATTCCCTAATTGACCAAATATGCTTAAGGTCTCTCAGCTTCCCCCTAACATTGTACTCAACATTCCTAGGAAAGAATTGAGCCTTGAGCTCCCTCTTCAAGTCTGCCCAACAATCAACTACACAACATCCACTCTCAATTTCACTGTAATTAGTACGCCACCATAGTTTGGTGTCACCGACCAAGTACATAGTCGCAATATTCACTTTCACCTATTCTGAGTTCGTCCTCACAGCGCGAAAGTATTGCTCCATATCAAACAAGTCATTCTTCAACTCCTTGGCATCACGGGCACCCCATCCTAATACATCCTCGGTTCTAGAACCTTGGTCTTTCTAAACCCCAAAGTGTTAAGAGTTTCCCATAGCAAGAACCATCACATTCATCTTTGCATTCAGATTAGCTATTTGAGCTTGCAAGGTCTCCACAGTGCGGTGAAAGTCCTCTAACATTTCCACCATCGAACTTTGTCGATGCTTTTGTGATCCCTCCAATTCATCAACACGTTCCGTTAGTCGGGCCATCTCTATGGCCACATTGTTGGCTGTCGTCTCAACCTGTGCTGCCAGCATACTAATTCTCTGGGCATTGGCTGGCATGGTCATTTACCAAAGTTGTACTAATCCCACAATGAAGGCAACTAAATTCACGCAGCAAGTGACCGAGCTCTGATACCAGGTGTCACAGGCCAAATATTTCATACCTTTGTGAAAGAACCGTGCCGCACTAGCTAAAGTCCTCTTGTTTAACTAGCTAGCCTAAAGTTTACAACAATTCACCAATAGAACACTTTCATTGTCATTCAAGCAACTATAAACAGAAGTGAAATCAGAATCAAAATTTCTGTATTTCTTGAATAAATATTTGTACAAGTTAATACACTACTTATAATACAATCGGGTATGCTAAAAATGGAAACAATCTCCTAGAATAATCTCTCTTAATAATATACCATTCTCTACATCAATATCCCCTAAATCACTTCAAGATGCTTGGGATTTCTACACTCCCCCTCAAGTTGGATCATAGATATTGATCATAAGTCATACAAATGGTTCCTTCTTCTGCTGTTTGCTGTTTGTTCCTTGGTAGGCACATAAGTCATACAAATGGTCCCTTCTTCAACCTTTTCTTTGATAAAGTGTCAGTCCACTTCTACATGCTTAGTCCTGTCATGTTGAACTGGATTGAGAGAGATATTGATGCTTGCTTTGTTATCATAGTAGAGTTTGATAAGGAATTTCACCATAATCTGTAGTTCTTCCAAAAGTTTCTGTAACCACAATTCTTCACATATCCCTTGTGCAACTGCCCTGAACTCAGCTTCAACACTACTTCGAGCCACTACATTCTGTTTTTTACTCCTCCAAGTCACCAAATTTCCTCATACAAAGGTGCAATATCCGGTGGTAGACCTTCTATCTTCCACTGATCCTACTCAATCAGCATCTGTGAAAACTTCTACTTCCTTGCTTTCACACTTCTTGAAGAAGAGTCCTTTGCCCGGAGAACCCTTGAGATACCTGAGAATCTTGTACATAGCCTCTAGGTGTGTCTTCTTTCGTGAATGCATGTGTTGGCTTACCATACTTACAGAAAATGCGGTGTCGGGTCTGGTTTGTGATAGATTAGTTTACTAACCAATCTCTGATACCTCTCCCTTTCAACCAATATTCCACAGTATTCAACTCTCTTTACTGCTTCAATTGGGGTTTCACTAGGTTTACATCCAAGCATGCTAGTTTCAGTTTGGAGATCAAGGATATACTTTCGCTGAGAGACATTGATACCCTTTTTTGATCTGACAACTTCCATTCCCAAGAAGTACCACATTTGTCCCAAGTATTTAACTTCAAACTCAGCAGCTAGGACTTTCTTCAATCATTCCATCTTCATTGTATCATCTCAAGTTAGAATTATATCGTCAACATACACAATCAGAATTGTTTTCTTCCCATTTTCAGACTGTTGGAAAAACATAGCGTGATCTGATTGCCCTTGTCGATATCCTTGGTTCTTTATCACCTTCGCAAATCTGTTGAACCATGCTCTAAGAGATTGCTTGAGTCCATACATGGACTTCTTGAGTTTACATACTCTGTCTTCTTCACCTTTCTTACTGAAACTTAGTGGTATTGTCATGTAGACTTCTTCTTCTAACTCGTCATTTAGAAATGCATTCTTAATGTCAAGTTGCTGAAGTGGCCAATCCAAGTTGGCTGCCAAGGGCAAGAGGACCCCAACTGTATTCAATTTTGCCACCGGTGCATATGTCTCCGTACAGTCAATGTCATAGGTCTGTGTAAACCTTTTTGCAACAAGACGAGCTTTATATCGTTCAACTGTCCCATAAACTTTATATTTCACCGTGAAGACCCACTTGCAGCTGATTGGCTTCTTCCCTCTCAGAAAATTCATAACATCCCAAGTTCCATTCTTTTCTAGGGCCCGCATTTCCTCGATGACAGCTTCCCTCCATTCAGGAATCTCCAAGGCTTCCTAAATATTCTTTGGAATTTTTATCCTGTCAAGGTTAGAGGTAAAAGCACGATACCTTGTAGACAGAGTTTTATAAGACATGTATTTTGACTAGGGATAAAGAGTACATGACCTAGTTTGTTTTCTAAGAGCAATAGGTAAATTGATGTCATCAGGTGCAAACTTATTAGAAGGAAGCTCATGGCCATTTGGATCTATTACCTAATCGGGATTGGGCGTGGACTCATGGTTGCTTGGAGCTATCACCGGTTCCAACTCTCTTCATGCCTTAGGTATAAGATTCTCCCTGTTCTTTGATTTTGGCTTCCTTGAGTAAACAAGTATCTCCTGGTCATTTGGTTTTTCTGCATCTCCCCCTGAGTTTAAGTGGTCTTTTGTACATGAAAAATCAGGTGACAGATCAGGGAATGGTGTAGTGGTGTTGACAAACTCCGTGTATGGCACAGATTCATCAACAAGGAAATCAAAGAACTGATCTTCACTCCAATTCTCCCCCTGAAGAGAGGGCTTTTTGAAGTAAGGAGTGGTTTCAAAGAACGTGACATCAAGGCTAACAAACATTTTTTTTGTAACAGGATCATAACATTTGTAGGCTTTCTGAGTAGGAGAGTAACCAATAAAAACGCACTTAATGGCACGAGGTTCCAATTTCTTCTAATTGTGAGCATGAACATAAACAAATGCAGTACACCCAAAGATTTTTAGAGAGAGATTGGAGTGGAGCCGAGAGTTGGGAAAATATTTTTGGAATTTTTGGAGAGGAGTGGCAAAAGAAAGAACCTGACTAGGCATTCGATTAATGAGATATGTAGCTGTTAAAATGACACTGCCCCAAAAATATTTTTTCATATTTGTGGTGAACATCAATGCCCGAGCAACTTCAAGAATATGCCTATTTTTATGTTCAGTAACCCCATTTTGTTGATGGGTATCCACACAGGAACTTTGGTGAACAATTCCATTTTCTCGAAGATAATGTCCAAGATATTATTAAAATATTCTGTACCATTATTAGCATGTAAAATTTGAATGTGAGTTTGGAATTGTGTCTGAATCATGGAGTGGAAACTAACAAAAATAAAACGGACTTCAGTTTTATCTTTCAACAAGTAAACCTAACAAATACGAGTATGATCATCAATAAAAGTAACAAACCATTTCGTACGAGTATGATTAAGAGAGCGTGAGGGCCCCCGTAAATCTCTGTGAATCATAGTGAAAGGTCTGGATGGTTTGTATGTGGACTTTGGAAAGGAATTACGATGGTGTTTTGCAAGTTCACAAATCTCACACTGAAAATCAGAAGACGTCTTATTTGAACAAATGGAAGGAAATAAACATCTTAAGTATTGAAAATTTGGATAACCCATCCTAGAATGCCATAACAAAATCTCACTATTCCTAGAAACGGATGCAAAATCACAAATAGCAATTTGACATTGTTCACTCACATTAGCCTCCTCAAAGTAGTAAAGTCCCTCAAACTCCTTAGCAATGTTAATCGTCTTCCCAGATGATAGGTCCTGAAAAACACAATGAATCGGAAGAAATTTAGAAAAACAATTGGAATTCTTAGTTAACTGGCTAATGGATAGTAAGTTGCAGGATAAATTAGGAACATGAAGAATGGACTCCAGTGTGATAGATTCAAGAGAGTCGGATATTTCCTTTGCCTGCGACAGACGAGAGTGATCCATCTGCAATTTTAACTTTCAAATTTCCAGCACAGGGTGAATATGATGAGAAAAGATGATAGCCATCGGTCATGTGGTCAAAGGAACCAGAATCAATAATCCAAGGAGTTTTGAATCTAGAGGTTATACTCGAGGCTTGCAAAAAATTACCTCTTTGGGCTAAAGAACCTGAAGAAATATTTGTGGAAGACAAAGCTCTGTAATAACTAAACGAGGTCTGGTCCGCCAACCTAGATAGACCCTGTGTAGAAATCCCGCGTATCTTGGAGTAATTTAGGGAGGCATATATGTAGAGGATTGTACATTATTGAGAGAGATTCCTTTAGGAGATTGTTTTCATATTTAGAATTTTCGATTGTATTATAAATATTGTGTATTGGCTTGTACAAAATTATTCAAGAAATATAGAAAACCAATTCTAATTTCATGGTATTAGAGCTAGGGTTTCTAAACCTTAGTTAGCAATGGCAGACGGCACCGTCAACAGTAGAGGGTCGAGCACCTCTGAAGCTCTCGACGATGAGACTGAAGCCACCTCCATTGTGGGTTTGAGTGGACTAGACAACTCGTCCTTTCCACTCTCGGTGGAGAGATTAAATGGATAAAATTTCCATGAATGGGCACAGTCCATCAAACTTGTGATTGAAGGCAAAGGAAGGTTGGGATACCTTACCAGTGAGAAGAAGAAGCCCACCTGAACCAATGCTGCAGCTCTGCAGAAGTGGAGGTCCGAGAACTCCATGGTGACTGCATGGCTCATAAACTCCGTGAAGCCCTCAATCGGCAAAACCTACCTGTTCATACCGACAGCGAAGGATGTCTAGGATGTCGTCCGAGAGACGTACTCTGAAGTCAAAAGCTATTCCCAGATCTTTGAGATAAAGTCTCGGCTATGGCAGATGCAGCAAGGAGAGAGATACGTCACCGACTTCTACATGGAGATGACGAATCTCTTGCAAGAGCTCGACCCGCGCGTTGAGGAAGAATGGGAATGCTCTGGAGACAATACCCGCTACAAGAAGAGACTCAAAAATGAACGAGTCTTTGATTTCTTGGCCGGACTCAACCGTGACCTAGACGACGTGCAAGGAAGGATTCTCGGCTAACGCCCTCTACCTTCGACTCGGGAAGTCTTCACAGAGGTGAGGCGTGAGGAAAGTCGTCGCAAGATTATGCTAAAGGCACCGACCGAAAATAATGGGCCTGAGATGTCGTCCCTAATCTCGAGAACTCTTGCGGGTACAGGCCAAAAGATGCAAAAAGGGAGACCGTGGTGTGAGCACTGCCACAAGTCGGGCCATTCCAAAGATAATTTCTGGGAAATACATGCGAAGCCTGCAGATTGGAAGCCAAGAAAAAATCAAAAAAATCGTCACTACCAAGCTGCTATTGATAACCCAACTGAGAAACCACAAGGTGAGAAACATAACAATTCCACTCCAAGTGGCGCATTCAGTCCAGAGCAGTTGGAGCAACTCTATAAAATGTTATTTACCATTCAAGCATCGGGTAAAGTCTTCCACAAGTATTCCCTCTAGTTCTTTAGCCCACCGAGATAATTTTTTGACAGCCTTAAATACCATATCTCATTACAAATCGCCATGGGTAATTGATTCTGGTGCCTCTAATCATATGACTGATTCTTATCATCTGTTCTTATCTTATTCACCATGTGCTAGAAATTTGAAAGTTAAAATTGCAGATGGATCACTCTCATCTGTTGCAGGCAAAAGGAGTATTCGAATCTCCGATTCTATAATTCTAAAATCTGTCCTACATGTCCCTAAGTTGTCTTGCAATTTGTTATCCATTTTCCAATTGCTCTGCTAAATTCGTTTCCTCTCACTGTGTTTTCCAGGACCTATCATCGAGGAAGACGATTGGCAGTGCTAAGGCGTGTAAGGGACTCTACTACTTTGAGGAGACAAATACGAGTGAACAATGTAAAACTTCTATTTGTGATTCTGCATCTGTTTCTAGGGATAGTGAAATTTTGTTATGGCATTCTATGATGGGTCATCCAAATTTTCAATACTTAAGACGTTTATTTCCTTCCATTTGTTCAAATAAAACCTCTTCTGAATTTCAGTATGAGATTTGTCAACTTACAAAACACTAACGTAATTCCTTTCCAAAGTCCACATACAAACCATCCAGACCTTTCACTATGATTCACAGAGATTTACCCCTCACGCTCTCTTAATCGTACTCACACGAAATGGTTTATTACTTTTATTGATGATCATACTCGTATTTGTTAGGTTTACTTGTTGAAAGATAAAACTGAAGTCCGTTCAATTTTTGTCAGTTTCCACTCCATGATTCAGACACAATTCCAAACTCACATTCAAATTTTACATACTAATAATGGTACAGAATATTTTAATAATATCTTGGACATTATCTTCGAGAAAATAGAATTGTTTACCAAAGTTCCTGTGTGGATACCCATCAACAAAATGGGGTTACTGAACATAAAAATAGGCATATTCTTGAAGTAGCTCGGGCATTGATGTTCACCACAAATATGAAAAAATATTTTTGGGGCAATGTCATTTTAACAGCTACATATCTCATTAATCGAATGCCTAGTCAGGTTATTTCTTTTGCCACTCCTCTCCAAAAATTCCAAAAATATTTTCTCAACTCTCGGCTCCACTCCAATCTCTCTCTAAAAATCTTTGGGTGTACTGTATTTGTTCATGTTCATGCTCACAATCAGGAGAAATTGGAACCTCGTGCCATTAAGTGCGTGTTTATTGGTTACTCTCCTACTCAGAACGGCTACAAATTTTATGATCCTGTCACAAAAAAAATTGTTTGTTAGCCTTGATGTCACGTTCTTTGAAGCCACTCCTTACTTCCAAAAGCCCTCTCTTCAAGGGGAGAAGTGGAGTAAAGATCAGTTCTTAGATTTCTCTGTTGATGAATCTGTGTCATATACTGAGTCTACCATTGCATCATTTTCTGACCTGTCATGTGCAAAAGATCACTTAAACTAGGGGGGAGATGCAAAAAAACAAAATAACAAGGAAATACTAGTTTACTCAAGAAATCCAAAAACAAAGAACCAAAAGAATCTCATACCTGGGGCACCAAGAGAGTTGGAACCCGTGATAGCTCCGAGAAGCCATGAGTCCACGCCCAATCCTGATTAGGTAATAGATGGCCATGAGCTTCCTTCTGATAAGTCTGCACCCGATGACATCAATTTACCCATTGCTCTCAAAAAACAAACTAGGTCGTGTACTCTCTCTCCCTGGTCAAAATACATGTCTTATAAAACTCTGTCTATAGGGTATTGTGCTTTTACCTCTAACCTTGACAGGATAAAAATTTCAAAGAGTATCCAGGAAGCCCTGGAGATTCCTGAATGGAGGAAAGTTATCATGAAGGAAATGTGGGCCCTGGAAAAAAATGGAACTTGGGACCTTATGAATTTGCCGAGAGGGAAGAAGCCAGTAGGATGCAAATGGGTCTTCACGGTGAAATATAGAGCTGATGGGACAGTTGAACGGTATAAAGCCCAACTTGTTGCAAAAGAGTTTACACAGACCTATGGCATTGACTACACGGAGACATTTGCACCAGTGGCAAAATTGAATCCAATTCGGGTCCTCCTGTCCTTGGCAGCCAACTTAGATTGACCACTACAGCAACTCGATATTAAGAATGCATTTCTAAATGGCAAGTTAGAAGAAGAAGTCTACATGACGATACCACCAAGTTTTAGTAAGAAAGGTGAAGAAAACAGAGTATTCAAACTCAATAAGTCCCTGTATGGAGTATGGACTCAAGTAATCTCCCAGAGCATGGTTTGATAGATTTGCGATGGTGATAAAGAACCAAGGATATCGACAAGGGCAATCAGATCATACTATGTTCTTCCAATAGTCTGAAAGTGGTAAGAAAACAATTTTGATTGTGCATATTGATGACATAATCCTAACTGGAGATGATACAGTGGAGATGCAAAGATTGAAGAAAGTCCTAGCTGCTGAGTTTGAAGTTAAAGACCTAGGACAAATGCGGTACTTCTTGGGAATGGAAGTTGCCAGATCAAAAAAAGGTATCAATGTCTCTCAGCGAAAGTATATCCTTGACCTCCTAACTGAAACTGGCATGCTTGGATGCAAACCTAGTGAAACCCCAATTGAAGCAGTAAAGAGGGTTGAAAATTGCTAAATACCAGTTGAAAAGGAGAGGTATTAGGATTGGTTGGTAAACTAATCTATCTATCACATACCAAACCTACCATTGTATTTGCAGTAAGTGTGGTAAGCCAACACATGCATTCACCGAAAAAGACTCACTTAGATGTTGTGTACAAGATCCTCAAGTACCTCAAAGGCTCTCCGGGCAAAGGACTCTTCTTCAAGAAATGTGAAAGCAAGGAAGTAGAAATTTGCACAGATGCGGATTGGGCAGGATCAGCGGAAGATAGAAGGTCTACCACCGGATATTGCACCTTTGTATGGGAAAATTTGGTGACTTGGAGGAGTAAAAAACAGAATGTAGTGGCTCAAAGTAGTGCTCAAGCTAAATTCAGGGCAGTTGCACAAGGGATATGTGAAGGACTGTGGTTACGGAAACTCTTGGAAGAATCACAGATCGCGGTAAAATTCCCTATCAAACTCTATTGTGATAACAAAGTAGTCATCAGTATCTCTCTCAATCCAGTTCAACATGACAGGACTAAGCATGTAGAAGTGGACCGACACTTTAGAATTCCCTATTGTATTATAAATATTATACAAAATTATTCAAGAAATACAGAAAACCTATTCTAATTTCACCCTGCCTCAACATTTTCTCATCAATCCCAATCTCTCTGTCGAAACCATAAACGTCAAAGTCTCGCTCCATTCTTTCCTCTTCTTCTTCTTTTTTCTCCTCTCGTCCACACAACGCGGAGCAACGGTCAACATTATCAAGAGGAAGCTTGCGTTGGATGTCAATGAGGCGGCGAAGGACCTAGTCGACGCTGCGCTTGTGAATGTAGAAGGCAAAGATGGCCATGACGAAGGCATCGATCAAGGCGGCCATGGCCAGATGCAGCGACGACGCCAGTGACGAAGAGAATTCCATGGGGACAGGAACAGTTGATCTAAGCAACTTCCTGTGCGAAATGCTATGTAGAGCGATGGAGGAGTTCTCGGCGTCGAAGTAGGTCTCACAGACGGCATCCCAAACTTCCTTCGCCAACAGCAAGAAAAGATAAGTCCTCCCGATCGACGGCTTCATGGAGTTCACCAGCCACGCCATGACCATGGAGTTCTCCGATTTCCATTTCTGAAGGGTGGCAGTTTCGGTGGGGCAGGTCTCTGTGTCTCGCTGGTAAGGAATCCCAACTTTCCCTTGCCATCGATCACAAGTTTGATCGATTGTGCCCATTCTCGAAAATTCTTGCCATTCATCTTCTCCACCGTGAGCTAGAAGGACGAGTTGTCGAGTCTTGTTGAGCCCATGGTGGAGATAGCTTCGTTCTCACCCTCGTGAGATTCGGAGGTCATCAAACCTCTACTTTGGCCGGCGGTTTCCGCTATTGATAGCTAGGTTTAATCTCTTAGCTCTGATACCATGAAATCAGAATGAATAATTTCTATATTTCTTGAATAAATCTACGTACAAGCTAATACACTACTTATAATACAATCAGGTGTGCTAAAAATGGAAACAATCTCCTAGAATAATCTCTCTTAATAATATACAATTCTCTACATAAATATTCCCTAAATCACTCCAAGATACTTGGAATTTCTACAAGAAGCAATAAGTGACTTATGGAAGCAATAACACTTAAGCAGTAAACATTGAAGCAGCGTAATTCATTATCAACACCTCCGTTAACAATGTGTGTCTAGCAAGGGAGACAAGTAGGCTAAATACATTGACAATAGCTAGTGAGTTTTACAAGTTAATGAACACTCACCCTCCCCTAAAGAGCTTTCTATGTTATTCTCACTTTAGCACTAGGAAACATCAATATGACCAAGGAGTCATACGCTCCTTTTTAGACTAGGGAAAAACTATCTCTGAAAAATAACCCTACACTAGTATTTACATGATGGAAACCCATCCCAAACGCACAAGACACGCGGTTGCAGGCAAGCATAATGCGCTAAACAAGCTCAGCTTGTGACGGTATGGTCATGCAAATTCAGGATCCTTACTCAAGCACCAGACAACAATTGATATTCTCAGATTTGAGTAATAAGTCAAAGTAAAAAATAGACCTATGTCGCTTAGAGTCATAGACATGAACACAACAATGGTTTTATGTTAATATACTCACATATAGACAAATCAAGACATGCATATGGTTCTCTTCCTAATTCAACTTCAGGCCCAAGTGATCCTTTAACATGCATCAGGTAGGAGTAAATCAAGTATGAGTGTCCAATAAGAAAGATACACTTGCATTAGTCGGGTACCAAAGGCTTTGGTGTGGGCACTTGTGGAAACAAATTATATAACTTGTTTAACTATTTGCTCTATCATTTGTAGAAATGGAACTAGTATTTATACAAAAGAATTAAAAAGAAAAAATTAACATGATTCTAAGAATCTTATGATTGACTTGAATCATGGGATTGACATGAGTCATGGGTTTAGGATTGAATTGAATCATGGGATTGAATAGATCTACATGAATCAGTCAAACGAATGAACGGTAATATTCATGGGATTGACTAGATTCTACATGAACGGGAATATCGGATTCTCAAGAGACTCCCTCAAGCTAATGTGGTCATAAATGCATCATAGCTTGCCATAAAAAGGATATTCCCCGTCAAATTTCCTTTGTCTCTAGCTCAGGACCTTATACCCCTTTTTGCCCAGAGTATATCCCAAAAATACATATTGCCTTAACCTTGATGTAAATTTGTCAAGGGGTTTCGGCTTGCTAAATACGTAGCATAGTGTCACGGTCCGCCTTTTTCACACCGTTGTGAAGGGCCGTGCGGCGCTAGCTAAAGCACTCTTGCTTAACTAGCCAGCCTTTTGTTTACCAACATTCATCCACGGAACACTTTCATTAACATTCAATCAGATAGCAGTGGAAATTATAATCAATTCATGAAAGCCGTGGCAACCAAGCAGTAAATATTGAAGCAAACGTAATTCATTAACAAATCCTCCGTTGACATGTTGTACTTAGCGAGGGAGGCAAGTAGGCTAAGCACGTTGACAATTGCTAGTGAGTTTTACAATGATTGATGAACACTCACCCTCCCCTAAAGAGCTTTCTAGGCCATTCTCACTCTAGCACTAGGAAACATCAAAGTGACCGAGGAGTCATACTGCCTTATTTGGCTTACAATGAAAGAAATACTAGAAAATAACCCTACACTAGTATTTACATGATGGAAACCCATCCCAAACACACGAGATAAGCGGTCATAGGCAAGCATAATGCCCTGAACAAGCTTAGCCCGTGACATTCTCCCCCACTTCTGCGGTCGACGGCCTCGTAGACTTTTGGCGATAGGTACACTTCAAATTTGTCCACGAACAATTGAATATCTTCCGCAGAAATCCAGCTGATTTCTCTGTCATCAAGGCACTTCCACTTCACTAGGAACTTCTGCCGCTTCTTCCTTGAGGATATGAACTTTCGGTCTGCAAGGATCTCTTTAACATCATGTCTGTCAGGTTGCACTGTCTTCAACTCTGCGCTGTTTGACTGACTTCTGCTCAGGTCGTTGGTGTTGGCGTTGAATGGCTTGAGGCAATTGACATGAAATTGCGGTTTTCTCTGTTGATCTGCCCACTTCTTCATCTGCTTAGAAGCTTTCTCCAGATAGGCTTGGGCAAAGTCTGCATTCTGTCTCCCTTCACTGGTGAAGATGTATGCCTTAGGACTCTTTCGTCTGTACGGCTCGCCCGCTGTGTGAGGTAACAGCGGCAGCTGGCCTGTAACAAGCTCAAAAGGGCTCTTGTTGGTTGTTGAGCACCTTTGGGCTTTGCCACAGAATTGAGCCACATCAAGTAGTTGCACTCCATTCTTCTGGTTGTCATTGACATAATGGCGCAAGTACTCATCTAGTAGCTCTCTGAATCTCTTCATCTGTTCGTCTGTCTGTCGATGATAACTCGAAGAGATGTCAAGGTGTGACCTGAATATCCTGAAAAACTCTATCAAGAAGTTGTCAGTGAACATTAAATCTTGGTCACAAAGAATAACTTGGGGAAAACCCCAAAGTTTCACAATAGTCACAAGGAACAATTGTGTCGTCCCCTCTGCCGAACAGTACTTTGGTGCGGCCATGAAAGTACCATACTTCTTCCGCTCCCCCTTGTCTTGTTGGCAAGTGAGACAAGTTTTGGTATAATTAACCACATCATCCCGCGTGTGCGGCCAATAATACCTTCCCAGTAGTCCTGTCATTGGAGTCATTCTCCGCGAATACCCCTTAACGAACTTCCTGCAGTAACCAGTAAGGCCAAGAAAGGAACGCAACTCCTTCACTATCGTGGGGATCTTCCGTTCTTGAATCATCCTTACCTTCTCCATACCCCTCCGGATACGACCTTGTTCAACGACTTGACCAAGGAATTTGTTGCTCCACCGAGCGAAAGAGAAATTCTCCTTCTTCACATTCAGACTGTTTCCCTTCAGCCTGTCGAACACCTTCCGTAGATGCTCTTCATGTTTCCTCTGAAACGACACCGATGCTCCCAACGGTGTTTTGGAAGGGCGAACACATCCCGCTTCCACTTCATCAAGTTGTTTCCCCAACTCTACTATCTCTCTAGGCACAATCCAACATGGCCCTTTAGCAGGTGGTTTCACTCCTGATAACAACTCGATCTTTTGCTCCACAGTCCGTCGTGAAGGCAAATTTTGAGGCAGCTTATCCGGCAACACCTCCTTATCCTCATCCAACACCGCTTGGATGGTCGTAGGCTCCAGCTCTTGGCCTACTTCTTTGTCTACCACCACCGTGGCTAGACGTGTCTGCTCACCCTGACCCAATCCTTCATTGAGTTGTATGGCTGAAAGGGACTTCCCTTCGTCTCCTTTCGTTGCAACGACTTGCACCATGCACGAGTGATCTCCCATCAGACACAGGGAACCAGCCGAAGGCATCAGCACTGCCCTCGTCCCCATTAGGAACTCCATTCCTAGAATGACTGGATAGTCATCCAATGGAACTGCTGTGAAATTCGCATGACCTTCCCACAGTCCAAGCTTTATAACCACTTGCTTGGCTACTCCCAGAGTAGGCTGGGCTACAGAGTTAACTGCTTTCACGCGTCCTGTATCCTTCTCTAAGGATAAGTTGAGTCTTCCTGCTTCCAACTGCGAAACAAAATTATGAGTAGCTCCCGTATCCACCAGAGCGCGAGTACTCTTCCCATTTATCCTCAAGTCCACAAACATTAACCCTTTTGCTCGTGTAACTTTCGGTATTTTGGCCTGCTTTTCCAATGCGTTCACTAACCGCACTGAACCCACCCTCGGGGCATCATCCTCTTCCCCATCGTCTTCCACTGCCTGTTCTACAATGGAAGCCTGTAAGGCATTAAGTGATGTTTTGTGAGGGCACTCAAAAACTCTATGAGGACCTCGACACAAGAAACACTCAATTTTACTCTTCCCCTTTCCATTGGGTGTGTTGAACCCTCGAGACGACGAAACTTCCAGTGAGGTTGATGAATTAGGGTCGGCTCCCCCACTCTTGGGTTTGCCATTCTTGAAAGACTTTCCACCGTTTCCCTCTCCGCCAAACCGTTTGGACGAAGTGGTCTCATCACCAGCGTAGTCTGTCAAGCGTTCTACAGCCGCTTGTGCAGTTGACAAGTCTTGAACCCTTTGTCTATGAAGTTCAGTTCTTGCCCACGGTTTCATCCCCTCTAGAAAATAGAACAACTTGTCCTTCTCCGACATATCCCGAATATCCAACATTAAAGCAGAAAATTGTTTCACATATTCACTGATTGAACCCGTATGCTTGAGATCTCTCAGTTTTCTCCTTGCATTATACTCAACATTCTCAGGAAAGAATTGGGCCTTGAGCTCTCTCCTCAAGTCTGCCCAACTATCAATCACACAGCTTCCATTTTCAATTTCTCTGTACTTGGTACGCCACCACAGTTTGGCATCACCAACCAAGTACAAGGTTGCAGTATCCACCTTTGCCTGTTCTGAGGCCATCCTCACAACGCGAAAGTACTGCTCCACATCAAACAAGAAGTTCTCTAACTCCTTGGCATCTCGGGCACCCCCATACGTCCTGGGTTCTGGGACCTTGGTTTTGCTTACTCCCGGAGTGTTGGAGTTCCCCATAGCAAGAACCATCACATTTACCTTTGCATCCAGATCTGCCATCCGGGCTTGCAAAGTTTCCACCGTGTGGCGAAAGTCCTCTGACATGTCGCCTATCAAACCTGCTTGATGTTTTTGTGATCCCCTCACTTCATCAACAAGTTCTCTCATCTGGGCCACCTCCGCGGCCATAGTGTTGGTTGACTCTTCAACCTGTGCTTCCAGCACGCTGATCCTCTCAGCATTGTTTGGTGCCATGGTCACTTACCAAAGCTTTCCAAATCCAACAACGAAGGCAATCGAATTCACGTAGCAACTCAACCTTGGGCTCTCACCAAGTGTCACCGACTTGGGCTCTGATACCAAATGTCACGGTCCGCCTTTTTCACACCGTTGTGAAGGGCCGTGCGGCGCTAGCTAAAGCACTCTTGCTTAACTAGCCAGCCTTTTGTTTACCAACATTCATCCACGGAACACTTTCATTAACATTCAATCAGATAGCAGCGGAAATTATAATCAATTCATGAAAGCCGTGGCAACCAAGCAGTAAATATTGAAGCAAACGTAATTCATTAACAAATCCTCCGTTGACATGTTGTACTTAGCGAGGGAGGCAAGTAGGCTAAGCACGTTGACAATTGCTAGTGAGTTTTACAATGATTGATGAACACTCACCCTCCCCTAAAGAGCTTTCTAGGCCATTCTCACTCTAGCACTAGGAAACATCAAAGTGACCGAGGAGTCATACTGCCTTATTTGGCTTACAATGAAAGAAATACTAGAAAATAACCCTACACTAGTATTTACATGATGGAAACCCATCCCAAACACATGAGATAAGCGGTCATAGGCAAGCATAATGCCCTGAACAAGCTTAGCCCGTGACACATAGGCATCTACAGACCATGCTGAAAAGTAAGGTGTACTCCCAAGAGGGGGGGTGAATTGGGATTTAAAAATTTCTTTTAACCTATTTTTATAATTCTTTTCTCAACTAAATTTTGAATTCAACAAACACACATGTATAGTTTGATTTTCAATCACAAATTCAGCCAAGACACAATTTAAACCAAAACTCAATAGGATAATTCAATCAATCAAGATAATGCTTCACAAATGTGGATTGCTTTAACAACTCCAGCAAGTTTCCACGATTCGTTCTTTTGATGTTGAGTTGTAGCTAATGAGTGATTTGTTTAATGAACGTACTCCCTTAGAAGGTTTCCGCAAGATTCAATCAACGTACTCCCCTTTTGAGGTTTCCACAATTCCCAAACACAAAATTGTTTCCAGCAATTTAAATAAACATCCACACAGTATATATGTGCGGAAATTTAAAGAGAATAGGGAAGAGAGTGACACCGAAATTTTTACGAGGTTCAGCTATATCCGCCTACGTCCTTGCCTTAGTCAACACACTCAAGGATTTTACCATACCACTCCCTTATGGGTGAAGCAAACCGTTTACACACTCCTTCAAGTAGGATAGAGCCCTCTTCCCCAAGCGATATTCCACGCTTGGTAAACCAACGATTCAACAATCCTAAACCGTCAAGAAAACAAGAAACAAATTTGGTGTACAAAGACACTCTCAAAAGAGCTTATTAGTACAAGTTAATGCACAACAAATATACTTCAATTAAATATCAATATAGAAAGAATTGAAGCTCAAGAATTGTATCACTGTAGATCCTTTCTTTGATTCAAGAAACTCAATAAAACTCAAAGAACCTTAGGTTTTAATCAGCAATTTCTCAGTAGAAATCTTCAGCAAGAGATTGAGCAACAGAGCTTTTGAAGAGTAGGCAAGAATAAGCTTGAATGCTGATTGTATGTCTTGGTGCTGTAAAAATCATTAGGTTTAGGGAATATATATATAGAGTTTAAAAAGTGATTTTCGTGTTCCCCAAGTGACTTGGAGTGTTTCCCAAGTTTTCTTAACATTTAGATTTGAAAAACTTAATGTTGGAAACTTTCCGTTGCTTTTTAAATTTGAATTTCCCGAAGGATCAGTCGACTGAACTTTAGGGTTAGTCGCCTGAACTTTTAAAATTCAGCATAATTTCAAAGTCCGAATGGGGTCAATCGCCTAAACTTATAGGGTCAGTCGACTGAGCCTGTTCTATTTCCCAAATTTATTCAGCATAAAAAGGTCAATCGCCTGACCAGTCAAGGTTAGTCGCCTGAACAGTCAAAACTCATATGCTTGTTTACTTTTGTTTCCAAAAACTCTTGTTAACTTTTATGCTTTCCATATTACTTTGAGACATTGAAAAATATTTTCCGAGGTTTTCATAATTTGGTCTCAAGTCAATGATTAAATCCTAAGAGCTTCAATGCATCCATATTGAAATTTAATTTTGAAATACTTGCATGAGACATACAAGTCTTCATGCTTGTCTTTCCTTGAGTCCATTTTGACTTCAAGCTTCAATATACTTTGAGCTTCATCAAATTTATCTATCTTTGAATCCAAGCTTCAATATCCTTTAAGCTTACATTTGATTTTCCTTAAGTATAAGCTTTTGCTTTCAATAAGGCTTGTGAGCACTTTGATCTTGAACTCATATACTTGATTTCCTGAAATATCATCACTTAACCAAAACATGTTAAGTTTCCTTTATTTGTTATCATCAAAATAAGATTCATAAGCCTTGTTAGGCCAACACACACAAATGCTCGTATGATAGCTTATATTTATATAAAACTTCATACAGGGACTTTCCTCCTAATCTTGGGGTGGGCAAAAGATTGATTAAACAGGCAGCTGTCAAGACACATTCTCCCCAATATCACAGGGGAATATTGGACTCAAAACATAGAGCACGGGCCACCTCAAGAGAATGCTTATGTTTCCTCTCCACAACACCATTTTGCTGCGGTGTATGTGGACAAGAGGTCTGGCAAAGCATCCCTTGATCTGTCACAAAATTTTAAAAATTTCCTGCAACAATCTACAGAGCGTTGTTGGATCTAACTTTCATGATCTGCACACCAAATTGAGTCTTGATCATTTTAACAAAATGCTCAAACAAATTTGGAGCTTCCGCCTTGGATTTCATCATGTATATCCAAGTGCTCCTCAAACAATCATCAACAATTGTGAGGAAATACGATGATCCATCGTAAGTCTCAACACCATGTTGTCCCCATGTATCAAAGTGGACTAAATCAAAAATATAGTCAGATTTATTATTCTTGGTAGGGAAAATACTTTGACAGTGTCTTGCCCGGTAACATGCACGACATGGTCCCGGGTCTTTATTTTCTAACAAAATTAAATTACCAAAAACAGACTTTATTCTTGAAACTGGAATATGCATCATTTTTTGGTGCAGTATCTCTATCCTTACAGCCGTTCTGGCAGCATTGACTTGAACCTATCCTCCTTGACCAAAGTACTAAAGATCACCCTTAAGCTTGCCCTTTCCAATCATCCTTTTGTTAATAAAGTCCTGTACAACACAACCATTAGGGAGGAAAACAACAGAGCAATTTAGTTCCCTTGTTAGCTTGCTGATAGAAACTAAATTATAATTGAAATCAAACAAATATAAAACATTTTTCAGAGTAATACAGGAACTCATTTCGACCTTCCCAGTCAATTTTACTTCCACACCTGCTCCATTAGGTAATGCACTCTAATGGGTTTTTCCAGCCTCGCATTTTCTTTAAGCAATGCTGCATCCGACACTATGTGGTCAGATGCACCACTTTCCAAAATCCACTCTACAGAATTTTCACTCATTTTAGCCACATTACCAACAAAGTTTATAGTTGGTGCAGATTGTTTCTCCATTGCCAACAGAGCCATTAGTTGATCCTGTTGCTCCTGAAACAAGTTTATTGAGTACACGTTCTATTGACTGATTTCTCCCTAATTTGGTTCCTTCTCTTTTGTCTCTGAAACTGCTGCGTGGGCTATGGGTTTCCCTTTCTTCTTGCCTTGCCAGTTTGCTGGATTACTAATGATTACAAAGCAATTCTCCTTGGTGTGACCAATTATCTTACAATGGTCACATCTCAGCCTTCTGTTTTGATCTTTTCCTCTAAAACCATTGGTATTCACTTTGAATGCTACTATTTTCTGCAACAGGTATTTCGATTGTCACCTCCTCTGAGGCCAACAATAACTAAGCATTTGATAGGTTGGGTAGTGGTTCTTTGCACAACAGATTGGACCTGACAACTCCATAAGCATCATTTAGGCCCATGAAAAATTGGTGGAGCCTTTCCTCGTCCTTTTCTTCTGTTGCTACACCACAGGTGCATCCAATACATATTGTGTCACGTGGCTTTGAAAATCCACTCAATTGTCCTATAAATCCTTCATTTTAGCATAATATGCTGAGATAGTCATATCTCCTTGGCGCATATTTGCTATTTCATGCTTAATCTCTTCAATCCTAGGGCCACCTCCTTGTGAGAATTGCTCCTCAAGCTCTTCCATATGCCATGTGTTGTGTCATGGTCAATTCTGCTATTGTGCAACTCTTCATCCATGGATTTTAAGATCCAAGACATTACCATCGAATTGCAGGTGATCCAATCTTCTTCCTCCGAATCACCTTTTGGGGGTTTGGAAGTCTTTCATTCATGTAGACCATCTTGTGCTTAGACATCAAGGCATTGGTCACTGCTCTTGTCCAAGTTGAGTAGTTCGTCCCCTATATAGGTGTGTGACCAGTTGGTCACCTTGTCTATCGAAGCTACTCAATTGGTAGTGCGTTGGCTTCTCGGTCTTGATCAATGCCCTTTGGTGACTGTCATAGCTTCCGCCATCTAGTTTTCTTGATCAACTTGCTTGTGAAATTTTAGCAGGGCAGACTGTGACTTCAACTTTCTATTTGAGAGCAATCATCCTACTCTGATACCATAACAAATTGTATAACTTGTTTAACTGTTTGCTCCATCATTTGTAGAAATGATACAAGTATTTATACAAAAGACTGACAAAAAATGGGATTGACATGATTTTAAGAATCATAGGATTGACTTGAATCATGGGATTGACATGAATCATGAGATTGAGTAGATCTACATGAATCAGTCAAATGAATGAATGGAAAATTCACGAGATTGACTAGATTCTACATGAATGGGAATATCCGATTCTCAAGATGTGAAGAGTATGTGCATGTGTCCAGCATCTTGGCATGTTGGATAGTCATCAGAACCCATTAGTTATCCTTTTAAACAGAAGAGTATCCAACGCGTTTCACCAAAGTAGTTGGCTTCAACTACATTACTATTTACAAGTTGGTATCATACCAAGATGTTTTGGATCTAATTTTCAAAAGTTGCTAAGGAGATCCTTCCTCGTTTGATTAGGAAAAAAGATTAATGAATGGGAAATGATACCATGTGATGATGGCAGATCAACCTAGTATGAGACTAACACAAGAAACGCACCAACTACAAGCACTAGCAAAACTTGCACTGAATCTTATTTGAAAGGACATGATTTTTTACAAATACAACATCTTTGGAAAAATGATAGCACATTAATGGGGGCAGATTAAATCTAAGAAATTAATGTGTGTCAACAATGCACAACAATAATTGAGGATGAGGACATTGAAGACACAAACACACCCACAATATCATGGGGCATCATTGAGGATGTATTTTCAAGAACAAACAATGCATGAAGCAATATCAAGAAAATTTGTACATGTCAATCACATAACACAATATGATAATAGCCAACATTTATAAAGGTAAAGAATCAAGGCCATGAAATTAACAATGAAATCCTAAGGCCGCACAAAAGATAAGGAGGATTATTCATTCTTTAAGATCTAAGTATAGCAAATTTTTCATGGCAATTGA
Source organism: Malania oleifera (assembly GCF_029873635.1). Lineage (NCBI taxonomy): Eukaryota > Viridiplantae > Streptophyta > Magnoliopsida > Santalales > Ximeniaceae > Malania > Malania oleifera. The sequence goes on along the minus strand of NC_080429.1, from coordinate 13,522,452 downwards.
AGATTGGTAGATTCACATCCAAAGTTTGTTGAGTAGGCAAGAGTGTATAGCGTATCAAAAGGTTTGATTTCTCACTAAAGAATGGAAAGAGAGCTGTTTTCCGCCGAAGGAAGGGATGAGGGAAGGGAGATCTTTTCAATTGAAGAGAGATGGTCCACTGCAAGACCAAAGGAGGAAGAAGGTGAATCAAAAAGGTAAAGAGACAGAGGTTTTCAATCGAAGGGTGCTCAACACCACCAAGATAAGGAAATGCAATTATCTAAGTGTGCCAAATGGCAAAATGAGGAATGTAATAAGTTATAACAATGATAAGAAACATATAATTTTGTTGGATTGCACGTTGTAAATAATTTTTTGGGGGCACTGAATTGGAAAGAAAGGCTAGGATTTCCCCAAATTTCCCCCTTTTCCATCTGTTATGGGAGAAGGTGGTCTTTCTTGCTTTGCTTTTGGAATTAGAATCCTAAAAGTGTGCAATTCACCCTCTGTTGAGCCAGCATGCAATATTTTCTCACTCAATATGACTTCCTAGGAAACGATAAGTATGCTATGCCCAAACCTGAAGGCCACAGTTTCAAGTCACAGATTGAGGTAAGGCTGTATACATTGTGCATCATGTCCTTCCTAGACCCTAATATGGTGTGGGAGCTTTATGCAATGGCATACATTATAATATGATTCCTTGTATATTTCAATTTTCCATCCTAAAAGGCTAAACTGGCTTAGAATGCTCTTTTGAACTGTAGGCAATCCCAGTCACCATTAATGTCAAATTGGCAGCCAGTGAGCTTGCACTGTTGCAAATTATGGGTGGGCTTGGAATGTCTAGAGTGTAGAGAGGAATTCTCAATATGCATGGATGTTGGTCATCTCATGGTTGTTATACCACCACTTCAGCAAAAAGTTTAAGTTGTAAGCTATCCCCCACCCCCCACCCCAACCCCAAAGTCTCACATGTGAAAAGACAAAGAGATGAAACTTGAACAGGTGCACAAATAGAAACAGTAAAATGTGCACTATAATGTATGTAATAGAGGGAAAAAATAGATAACAAGACTTCAACCCAGGGCCTCTTGGAGCCAAAGCTCAAAACCATGTTACATCACCATTTTACCAAAAGGATTAAGCTGTGAGGAGGTGGGCCAACAATTCATAATTCATATCAAGCTATCCAACAATGCCAAAGAGCCTAAATTGGATATAGACTTTAAGCTGCATCACCCTTTGCCCCCCAACCTAGGCCTTTGATCATAAGTAGAGAATGAGTAATCCATGCATGCCATATACTTTGTGTTCCTCACGTGGTTAATAGGATCATGCGGCACAATATGTGTTAGATTACCACTTCACCTAAAAGCTTAAGCTGCTAGGTTGTGAGCCAACAATGTATATCAAGTTGTAATACTCCCCCACATTTGCAGCCCAACAGCACAGGTAGAGATAGACACGTGATAAATAAAACCCATTTACAGGGAAGACAATATTTTTTTTAAACACCACACAATAAACACGGGCAACGAGACTAAAACCCAGGTCTCTCGGTAACCAGCTTTGATACTATGTTAGATTACCTTATCTAAAAGCTTAATCAGTTAGGGTGAGGGCCAACAATGTATATCAATCTTTTACAATATGCATGGTAAACGGGTAATCCGTGCTTGAGCACTATTCGCAGCTGTGCTTGCTAGTTTAGCTTTAGCATGTCCGGTGCATTGTAGTTGGCTTACCTTATGTGCAAGCACCACAATACATCATCCACTCACTTAATGGCTTGGGCCTGGGCTCCAAGATTGGATTGTGGCTGTGCAACAACCCTCAACACAGTGGAGTTTGGATGCCCTAGACTATCGTAGGCACATGTAACTGAACCAATGAGTGTTGTGGCTATCTTGGGATGTTCAAGGGGCTGTGCTTGCTATGTGAGTACTCCGTTGACATAAAGAAGCTATCAGCATGTTGCACTGTTTTACTGTTTATTGTGCAGAGCTCATTAAAGAGTTGCTCCTGTTGACTAACCTTGACAGCAAAGAAAGCCTGGAAAAAATTGGAATGGTGTTTGACCATTTGGGGCTCTGCACACTCCATTATGTTGTGAAAATTGTAAAACATGTGGACCATATTAACCAATTCTTTTAACAATACTGATTGTGATAAGCTCTATTGCTTCTAAGGTTTTGAGGATCAATTCTGAAATGATAAGCTTGTTGGCAAGGTGATTGCCATCAACTAGTCTTAGCACCTCACATTTGAACAAAAACTCCTGCTTTAAGTTTGCTTTCTTGATCTATTTTTTTATTAAAAAATCTGGACAATTTCTGACAGGTGAAAGTGATCCATGTTTGCATTTCCCATACTAGGACAGAAAACCAAATAGGACAACAATATAAGTTACATATCAAGTATGGTTATGTATAAAACCTTACACTTAATATAAATAAAATAAAAAAAGAAAAAACCAAGCTTCTTTAAGTACCAAATGAAAAAATGAGAATGATATACCATTACCAGCTGAAGCTCTTGTGGGTTCAGATATTGACAGGTTATCTAAAGGTTCCTCTAACTCCAAAGATCTAGCTATAGCTTCATCAAGATCTAATTGTGACTCAGAACTTCTAAGCTGTGAAGATTCAGCATTTTCTTTAGAGACCTGCCCCAGACCATTGTCATTCTTCTTAAGAGATTCGTAGACGCTTTCCTGCAAGATGATTGGACAACAGAATGGGAAAAATGATTATCCAAGAAAGAAAGGAGAGAACAAATTATTTCATAATTCCCCTCGAAAATAATTTAAGGAATGATACCCAATTAAGTTCATTAGTACCTGGGCTAGAAGAATTTCTTCGAATGAAAGTTCATTGTGTTCAGGAAATAATTCTTCAAAATTCTCAGCAATTTCCACTGGGATTGTGCAATTTGAAGGATGTTCATACACCAGTTTGCTTCCCATAATTACTGCTTTAGACAAAATGGCAGTTTCTATTGAACTCAGGAATGGGAGAACCCCCTAGTCCTCCAATTGCTGCCCTTTTAGATCAATAGACACTGTTACTTCAGAAAAGAAAAATCAAACAATAACAAATTGGCAGAAATTCAACTTTTTACATTAAAAAAAAAAAACTGTAGAAACTACCAGTACAAACTACCAATACTTAGTCGCTGTCTTGAGAATTAGGTTCCAAGCATTTTCATGAACTCGCTGTGCTGCTTAACCTTAGGACCAGTTCTTGTGGAGATGACTGCGTTACAAGTACAGAAACTTAGAACTGAACATTACCTCACAGACTGATGTAAAAAATTCATTTAAAAAAAAATTTAACATACACGGCTATGGTCTTGACATCTTAAGCAGGAGATAAGAAGCAATAACATTGTTGGTCACAAACGCAAAAATTAAGTATCAAAAATAAATAATTTAAATTTGAATGATGTTCTTCAGAAATGTTGGGTATCAGGAAAACAAAGATTCAGCAGCAAGCTTGTCCTAGTAATATTTTCTTTGACGAATAGGGTTTTGGTTAAACTAAATTGACTAAGACATATTGAAGATGACTTCGTGTCGTTGCTACAGACCCATTTTTCACCAACTGATGAAGACTCTGGACATAAATAAGAATTCAATAAACCCACGAAGGCATAAACAGAACTCCGAAGAAAAATTATCGAGGATCACAAACCTTAATTAGCAACATTAAAAACAGGAGATCGTCAAAGATTGAAGAGCAAACCGAAGTGGGTACTTGAATTTATCTCCCTACCCTCCCACCCATCATGAGGAACTTAAAAAGCTTGACAGAAATGGAGTTTAGAAACCCCTTCAGGTGGAGAAGCAGGCTCTTCAGAACCCATATTTCAGTGATTTATTAAGCCGGATGGTTGTGACTTGTGAGAGTGAGAGTGAGAGTGAGAAAACAAAATTGGGGTCCACTTGACTTTTCTCAAAATGGTCCCATCTGCATCATGAGAGGGACGAACAGACTCTTCCATAACCCCTGCCAACAAATCTCTGTATTTTTATCAAAAAATTTATGGTTGTCCTCCATGATGCTTTGTCAACAAATCTCTGTCGTTGAGTTGTTACCACTTACCAATCTTATCCTTTTTCTTTACCTGGGGGTTTGGAAATTACCTTTTCTTCTGCTACTCGCTTCAGACACAGTCGGAGACCAGCCGGGAGAGAAGAATGTTACTGTGGACTACTAGAATATATTGCTTTGGTCGGTAAGAGATATACATGGATATTTGGTGGGTATGCATCAAGATTTGTTTTATTTTAACGTTAATAATGGTTAAATTATGAGTTTCAAATATCTTAAAATTATTATGTATGAAACTTACATGTGGTATTTCGATTATGATGGAAGGTTCATGTTTCATTAAATTTTAATTTATGAATCAAGGCATAATAACTTTTTTATTTTTCTAAGGCATGATTGGTTAATAAAATCAGACAATGCAGTACGCTTCTAAACTTATTTATGTGCACTGTGTTTAATTATGTTCTGCAATGATACTTCTTAAAATCTATGTAATAATAATGATGGTACAGAATGTCTCATGTGATAGTAAATATATATAATGTTAATGCATGCTAATATGAATCTACAAGTATTTTGTCAATATGTTTACGTTACTCATAATATTTTAACATTGTGATGTTATTAAGTATTTTAATTTTAATCACCAAATTGACTAAATCATTAAGTAAAGTACTCGTATGTTTGATACTAGAATGATATAAAATTATTATAAGACATCAAGAATGGTGCAAAGGTCGATTAATTGTTCTTATAATATAAGGATAATGTTTTGGTAATATTATTATGTATTATTATTTTATCTATTTATCCAAAGATAATAGATACTTAGTACATATAATGTTACCAAAGTAATGTTAAAATTTAAAATTTAATTAGCATCATTTTAAAGTTCTTTACATTAGTGTTTTCCCCAATGGAAAACATTAATATATTTATGTTTGTGGTCTTATAAATGTTTCATTCAAAGCATTAAGTATGGTTAATTCTTATAGTATCTGTGTCTGGATTGTTACATTTGCATGCTTCATTTGTTTGGTTAATTCTTGTAGTATCTGTGTCTAGATCGTTACACTTGCATGCTTCATTTGTTCCAATGTTTAATGGGTTGAATTTTACTTATTGGAATGAATAAGTTCAATTTTACTTCGGTGTATTGAATCTTGATTTTACACTCTTAAGTGATCAGTCTGCTACTATTACAAATTCTAGAAGTGATGAAGAAATAACCTATTATAATAATTGGGAAAAATCAAACAAGTTAAGTTTTATGTTTATGTGAACGAGCATTGTAAATAACATCAAGACAATTATTCCCAAAACTGAAAGTGCTAAAGAGTTTTTAAAGTTTGTTGGGGAGCATTCCCAAACAGCAAATAAGTCTCTTGCTTGGACATTAATTGTTAGAATTGGTGTGATCCCAAGAGGGGGGTGAATTGGGTTTTAAAAACTTTTGGTTAAATTAAGCATTTCACCAATTCACCACATATCGTATGACATTCAATGTACACGCATGTATGTAAAATAATTTTAACAATAAAAGTAAGCATATATGTGTGCAGTATATCTTATTTAAATCAAATGCGTGTATACAAATAATTATAACATTAAACAAACATTCATACACATGTTGAAATTTAAATGTAGGAATTTAAATAAGATAGAGAGAGAGAGAGAGAGACACACACACACACACACACACACACACACACACAAGATTTGTTATTGAAGTTCGATCAAACCAGCCTACGTCCCTGCCTTAGGCATGCCCCCCAAGGATTCCACTACACCTACTCACTAACGGGTGGAGTAGAAACCATTTACATCATCTCCTTACGAGGCAAAGAAAACTTCAGCTCAATTACTAGGTTGAATCGAACTAGTCTCACTTACGGGGCTGAGACTCCCCAGTTCAATTTTGGGGTGAACCGAACCGGTCTCATTTACAGGGCTGAGACTCCCCAGTTCAATTTACGAGCTGAACCCAACCAATACAATGAAAACAGTTTTTGTACAAGATAATGCTTTTAAAATATAAGTGAGGATGTCCACAATAAAGCTCATAAAATATGCATTCTCTAAAGATATGAAATAATGCCCAGTAGAGAACGGGTGTGTTTCCCAAAATAATTTTTGCACTATAAAGATTTTTCAATGAAAGCATTAATGCAAAACTATATTTCTCCAACAACATATTTACCATGGAAATATGTAGAGAAATCTCAAAGCTTACACTAAAGATGATTTTCAAAGTGAAGAGTAAATGAGAGTATAGAGTTTTGAATGAAAATAAAATTCCCAAATAAACACTCTCTTGTAAAATTGATTTTCAAGAAATAATTAAAAGAGAGTTATTGGAGAGTAAAAATATTTGCTCCAAAATGATTTTTGAAATGAAAATGTAGTTGGGGGAACTTTGATTAACTAAAAGATTTAAGAGAAAACATTGTTAATCAAAGTTACTAATTTTGACAAATGAAGGAATATTTATAGTTTTTCTAAAAATTATGACCGTTGGGGACCTATTGGAAATTTTGGAAATATTTTAATTAAGTTTTAACCTTAATTATCCTGGTAAAAAAATTTGCAACCCGAGAGTTTTGGTCGCCTAAGCCATAGGTTCGGTCGCCCGAACACTCACAAAGAAAAAAAGGTAAATTTTAAGTTCAGGTGCCCGAGGGTAAGTTCGGTTGTCTAAAGTTAAGGCGATTTTCCAAAATTCTGAGGTTCGGTCTCCTGATCCTGAGTTCAGTTTACTAAACTTCTCAATTCAGTCGCCCGAGGGTATTTTGAACGTGGAGTTCGGGTGCTCGGAGAAGGTGAAAAGTGATCGCTCTAAGGTTCGGTCGCCCGGGGACACTTAGTTCAATTTGGTTTGGTCACCCGAACCAAGTCAAACTTATTGACCAGTCAACCATTTAGTCGATTGAGGAAATTTGACTTGCATGGGTTCAGTCGCCCGAAATCTCACAAACTAAAGTTTAAGTCTTGTTTCAGTTAAAAATTAAGTGCAGGGACCTAGGGTCTATCTACAAGTCTAGGCATATTAATTTACCCTAAAAACCCTGGTGTTGGTCGACCTCTACCCTAAGGTCATTTGATTAACCTACGGTCTGTCTATGGCATTACTGAGCATCCAAACCTATCATGCATGCATATGCAATATATTACAGACTATATAGAAAAATAAATGCATATACAACTGAAATATGTCTTCTTCTTCCTTCTTTGTTCTTTGACTTCATGGAATACGTTATATTTGAGCTTTAAGACCTCCCTTGGCTTCTATGTTTTCTTGATCTTATGTGTGACCTGAATAATACCTATTCATGCACATAAGAAACACTTGTGTTTGTCAGCATTAAAACAGAGATCGGACTCAAAAAAGTTAACATTAATGGGTACGTTAACCACCATGAAGTTTAATGGTTCACGTACTATGTATGAGCATGTTGTTGAAATGACAAATATTGCAGCAAAACTTTAGACTTTGGAAATGGATGTGAATGAAAATTTCCTTGTTCAGTTCATTTTAAACTCATTACTGACTGAGTATGGACCGTTTCAAATGAACTATGAAACCATGAACAATAAATGGAATGTGCATGAGTTGCATAGTATGCTAGTTCAAGGGGAAACACGATTGAACAATAAAGGAATCCACTTTATTCATTATATGAACAATCAAGGAGCTGAAAAGAAAGTAAAGAAGCATGTAAAGGGGAAAGGATCTTTAAAGGATAATGAATCATCTTCTCATATCCAGAAGAAGGTATCAAGTAAGGACAAGTGTCGTTTCTATGGGAAACCTGGACATTACCAGAAGTACTGCTTGAAACAGAAAGCTTGGTTCAAAAGGAAGGGTAAGCCTAGTGCTTATGTATATTTCGAATCAAATTTAGCTGAAGTTCCTTATAATACTTAGTGGATTGATTATGGATGTATAACTCATGTTTTTAATATGATGCAAGGATTTCTTACAATTTGGAACATAAACCCAAATGAGAAGTTTATCTTCATAGGGAACAGAATAAAAGCGCTAGTTGAAGCTATCGGAACGTATCGTTAAATCCTAGACACAGGTTATTGTTTGGATTTATATAAGACTTTTTATGTTCCTAGTATTTCTAGGAATTTAGTTTCATTATCTAAATTGGATGTTTCTGGATACACTTGTAATTTTAATAAAGGATGTTTCAGTTTATTTAAGAATACATGTATGGTTGGTTGTGGTATGCTTTGTGATGGATTATATAAGTTAAAACTTGATAATCATTATGCTAAAACACTTTTAATCTCGCATCATAGTATTGGCACTAAACGAAGTTTAGTGAATGAATGATTTGCTTACTTGTGGCATAAACTATTAGGTCATATTTCCAAAAAAAAAAGATTGTAAAGATTAGTAAAGAGTGAAATACTTCCAGATTTGGATTTCACTGACCTTGACATTTGTGTAGATTGTATAAAAAGAAAGCAGACAAGACACACAAAGAAAGGAGCCATAAGGAGCACTCAACTTCTAGAAATTGTACACACTGATATATGTGGACCCTTTAACGTAAATACCTTCAGTAATGATAGATGTTTCATCACCTTTATTGATGATTTTTCATGTTATGGACATGTCTACTTGCTACATGATAAATCTCAAGCGGTAAATGCTTTGGAGATTTATGTAAATGAAGTTGAAAGACAATTAGATAGAAAGGTGAAAATTGTTAGATCAGACAGAGGAGGTAAATATTATGGAAGGTATAACGAAACTGGACAACTACCTGGTCCATTTTCTAAATTCCTTGAAAAACGTGGTATTTGTGCTCAATACACAATGCCAGGTACACCAGAATAGAATGACATATCAGAAAGGTGTAATAGAACTTTGATGGATATGGTTAGGAGCATGATAAGCAGAAAGTCTTTACCCAATTCATCGTGGATGTATGCTTTAAAAACTGTCATGTACGTAGTAAACCGTGTTCCTAGTAAGGCAATTCCAAAGACACCATTTGAGCTTTAGACTGGCAGGAAACCAAGTTTATGATACCTACATGTTTGGGGTTGTTAGGTAGAAATTAAAGTTTAGAATCCACAAGAAAAGAAGTTGGATGCAAGAACAATCAGTGGTAATTTCATTGGTTATCTAGAAAAATCGAAAGGGTATATATTTTATTGTCCTAATCATGTCACAAGAATAGTTGAAACTAGAAATGTTAGGTTCATTGAGAATGATGAAACTAGTGGGAGTATGGTTCCATTAAATGTGGAAATTAAGGAAATTACAACTCCCGTTATTCTAAGTAAACCTATTATAGAAAAACCACAAAAGGTTGCGTTAAGACGATCTCAAAAAGAAAAGAGATCTGCTATCTCGAATGATTATGTGGTTTATCTTCAAGAGTCAGATTTTGACTTAGGAATTGAAGATGATCTAGTTTCGTTTTCACAGGCCATTAATTGTGATAATTCTGATAAATGGATGGATGCCATGAAAGAAAAGTTAAAGTCTATGGAACAAAATGAAGTCTGGGATCTTGTAGAATTTCCAGAAGGTTGCAAAAGAGTTGGATGTAAATGGGTCTTTAAAACCAAACAAGGCTCTCATGGTAACCTTGAACGTTACAAGGCCAAACTTGTTGCTAAAGATTTTACTCAGAAAAATGGTATTGATTATAAAGAGACTTTTCACCGGTCTCTAAGAAAGGTTCTTTCAAAATTATTATGGCTTTAGTAGCTCATTACGATTTAGAGTTACATCAAATGGATGTGAAAACTGCCTTTCTAAATGGGAATTTAGATGAAGATGTTTATATGGATCAACCATTAGGTTTTACAATTGAAGGGAAAGAAAATTTAGTGTGTAAACTTAAGAAGTCAATATACGAACTTAAACAAGCTTCCCGACAATGGTATCTTAAGTTTAATAATACCATTGGTTCCTTTGGATTTAAAGAAAACACTGTTGAACGGTGTATATATTTGAAGATTAGTGGGAGTAAGTTTATATTCTTGATTCTGTATGTTGATGATATTTTGCTTGCAACTAATGATCTTGGTTTGTTACATGAGACTAAAGAATTTCTCTCTAAAAACTTTGAAATGAAAGATATGGGAGAGGCAAAGTATGTGATCGGAATAGAAATATTTTGATATCGGTCCCAAGGATTGGTTGGTTTGTCTCAGAAAGGTTATATAAATAAAGTTTTAGAGAGATTTAACGTGGACAAATGCTCAGCTTCACCAGTTCCAATTCAGAAAGGAGACAAGTTCAGTCTCATGCAATGTCCTAAAAATGATCTGGAATGGAGGCAAATGAAGGATGTTCCTTACGCATCTGTTGTTGGGAGCTTGATGTATGCTCAAACATGCACAAGGCCTGACATTAGCTTTGCAGTTGGAATGCTCGGTAGATATCAAAATAATCCAGGAATGATTCATTGGAAGGCTACAAAGAAAGTTCTAAGATACTTGCAAGGAACGAAAGATTACAAGCTTATGTATTAAAGGTCTGATCATCTTAAGGTGGTTGGATATTCGGATTCTAATTTTGTTGGATGTGTGGATACAACAAAGTCCACATTTGGCTATGTATAGTTGCTAGCAGGAGGAGCAATTTCATGGAAGAGTGTAAAGCAGTCAATAATTACTACATCCACTATGGAAGCTGAATTTGTAACTTGCTTTAAGGCTACAGTTTAGGCTAATTGGTTGCGGAACTTTATTTCAGGACTTGGAATAGTCGATAGTATCGCGAAACCACTGAAAATTATTGTGATAATTCTGCAACTGTCTTCTTCTCTAAGAATGATAAGTATTCCAAGGGCGCTAAGCATATGGAATTGAAATACTTTGTTGTTAAAGAAGACGTACAGAAACAAAAAGTATCAATTGAACATATTAGCACCGACTGTATGATAGCTGATCATTTTACGAAAGGATTGCCACCCAAAACATTTATTGGTCATGTTGAAAAGATGGGCATTATTGAATCTTAATGTAGTTCAATTGATTTTTGAGCTCGATAATGAAAATGTTTCTGTTATTTCTGTTTTCCATTTTGTATACATAATTGTTATGGAATAATGATAACAAGATTAAAGTTGGACCTAATGTCTGCCTTTTAACTAAAAGATCATTATGTGTAGTGGAACTTGTATTGTAGTGCATGGAAGGAACTGTGTTAGTAAAGATAATATGGAACCGCCATGGCTCCTACAAGTTTACTACATATTAATGATAATTACTGTATGTGCATTATGATAAACTATGTTAAGTAATTTTACTTGACCCAAGTGGGAGAATGTAAGAGATTAATTGCCTCAAATGAAATTATAATCATATTTGTTGAGGTAACATGAAAGGTCTTTAAATAAAGTATTGTTATCATAATTGTAATTATGTTTTTTGATTAATGATCTCATAATTTTGTAAACCTATAATGACATCTCGGAATATGAAAAGTCTATAATTATGTGTTGGAATTGGTGTGATTCCAAGAGGGGGGTGAATTGGGTTTTAAAACATTTTGGCTAAATTAAACATGTACGCTGATTCACCACATATTATATCTTATTCAATGTACACGCGTGTATGTAAAATAATTTTAACAGTGAAAGTAAATATACACGTGCGTAGTATATTTTATTTAAATCAAATGCATGTATACAAATAATTATAACATTAAACAAACATTCATACACATGCTGAAATTTAAGTGTAGGAATTTAAATAAGATAGAGAGAGAATGACACACAGATTTGTTAACGAGATTTGGCCAATACTGCCTATGTCCTTGCCTTGGGCATACCCCCTAAGAATTCCACTATCCTTGCTCACTTAAATGGGCGGAGCAGAAACCGTTTACATCCTCTCCTTACGGGACGAGGAAAACCCCAACTCAATTACAAGGTTGAGCCAAACTTGTTTCACTTATGGGGCTGAGACCCTCCAGTTCAATTTTCGGGATGAACCGAGCCGGTCTCACTTACGGGATTGATACTCCTCAATTCAATTAACGGGTTGAACCCAACCAGTACATGAAAAACATTTTTGTACATATGAAAAAACTTCTAAATACAAACATGAATGTACACATTAAGCTCAATACAAACACTCTCGTATGATATGAAATATATGCGCAGTAGAGTAAATGGTGCTTATCTAAATGATTTGCACAAATAAAATATGTGGATATAAAAATGATTATTATGTTCTCCAACAAAGATTTCTGCAAAAAAAAAAAATATTTGGAGAATCTGGAGTTTAAGTTCAAGAAAATATTTATGTAATAAATAATTTCTCCTGAAAAATATTTATCATGAAAATAATCGAAAGAAACCCAAACTATATTCTCAAAAATGATTTTCAAAAATAACTAATATGTGAGAGTATAGCATGTGAATACAAAAATAAATGCCCAAAATAAATATACTTTCTTTACAAAATGATTTTGAAATGAATGGATGGAAAGAGAGATCGAGAGTTTAGTTTGAAAAATTTTGCCCCAAAGAAAAAAATTTTGCAATAAAAATGATTTGAAGGAACTTTGATTAACAAAGAATTAGAGAGAAATTTGGAATTAATCAAAGTTGCTAATTTTGGCCTATGAATGGGTATATATAGAGTCTGGGAATTTTTTGACCGTTGGGGACACAATGAGTATTATTAGAAAAGTTTAATTAAATTTTAAACCCGTTTTAGCATTTAAAAATACCCCAACCCTAGAGATTCGGTCGACTACTTTTAAGGTTCGGTCGACCAGGGTGCTCAATTCGATTGACTAGGAAGAATTTGAATTACGAGTTCGGTCGACCATTCATAAGGCGATTTCTGAACCTCCAAGGTTCGGTTGACCAAACTTGGGTGTTCGGTCAACCAGACAATTTTTGAATTGGAGATTCGGTTGACTAGGGCGTTAGTATGTCCCACGTGTCTATTCGGTCGACCAAAGCGTTACAACTTATTTTAGGTTCGGTCGACTGAAGGGTCAAAATGTTGACCCTAGGGAGGTTCGGTCAACCGAATGGTTCTGCGTGTAGAAGTTCGGTTGACCAAACATGCCAATTTGTGCATTTTGGTCCTATACTCTTTGTAAGGTTGTCCCTAATCGCATAATAAATAATTCTAAGTCAATAAGGAACATTTTTCATGCAGAATTATGAGTCCTAAGGTTAGTCTAAGGTCTTTGAGAAATAACCCTAAAAAGCCAGCGTCGGTTGACCGAAGGGTGCCCTGCAGTCATTTGGTTCCCTATGATCAATCGACGGTCATCTGAGCATTTAAAACATATCATGCAAGATGTATGCATTATTACAAACCAAAATATAAAAATAAATGTAATACAAATAAAACACAAATGTCTTCTTCTTTTTTCTTTGTTCTTTAACTCCATGGAATACGCCAGATATGAGCTTTAAGTCGTGTCATGGCTTCCATGTCCTCTCGTTCTTATGTGTGACCTGAATTATACCTGTTCACGCACTTAAAAGCATATATAAGAACCGCTTATGTTTGTAAGCATTAAAACAGAAATCGAACTCAAAAAGCCAACATTATGATATAATTATGATACATTATTAATCACTTGATGGAAGTAATTATAAAAGAAAGGTTAGGGGCTGGTCATATCTCAACCTATGATGCTTATGCTAAATATATCCATCAAATTAAGTTGAAGCATAAGGAAAAACTAGGGATTGTGAGATAGAAACACAGTCTGAAATACATATATATTTGGAGGCTATGGATCAAGGTATATTTTATTTTAACGTTAATGATTGTAAAATTATGAATTTCAAAGATCTTAAAATTATGATGTATAAATAATGTTTATCATGTTTAAACTTACACAAGTTTCTTGTTGGTATCTACGATTTAATTTTACATTGGATACAGATTCCTTATCCTTCTCTTTCTCTTTCTCTTTCTCTTTCACTTCTCTTTCTCCAAATTACTTGGATTTTATTATTATTAGTAGTGTTTGTTTTTTTTTTTTTTTCCTTCATGTTGTCTTCTGTTGCTCTGTTAATTAAATTGTATACCACAATGCCCCTTCGAATCTAAAATTTTGGTTTTTTAAAAATATTTACTGAAAACCCAACTAGAAAATTTGTTTTTTTCTTTCAAAAACTTGGAGATTTAATGCTTATATAAAGAAATTTAAGGTACATTCCTCATTTTTTAACATAGACAAATGATTGAAATTGGAAAAAGTTATATCCTCATAATTCTAAAATTTTAAGTAATAAAGAAAATGCAATTAATGTGCTTTCTTTTCATGCTTAAAATTTTAAATTCAATGCTAAAATAAATGAATTCATAACAAATCCATCAATTTTATTCATCTAAGAAAAATAATAAAATTTAAAGGTTACATCAAGAAGATTTTGCATAAAAAAAACCCACTATTGCAAAGTTCTAGAAGTATGTTAACTATTGAAACTTGGGATTTCTTCTTATAAGACTATAAATGAAATTTGTGAATAATGAAAGTTGAAAATGACCTAGAAGGTCTTCGTAAAAAGTGATGAATTTAAATAATTTCACTAATTCTAAATTCTAATTTAAATGTACTATCTATTCATACTACAATTACAGATTGACATAAAGTCTTGATTCGAGAAATTTCAAAGTTTTCTTTTATAAGTTGGCTTGTAAGTTGTATTTCTTAACTGGCTTGGAAAAAATTTCAATCTTCTTTGTATTTGTTTTGTCAAATCTTACTAAAAAATAGAAACCACTTATCGCCCATCTACCATGTGCGGAGAACTCGTAATTCTTTTCAATTTGTGAATCTTCATCAATGTTGATACAGGTATATAAAATATTCTTCTCAAGGTTTGATGTTGATCTTTTATTTTGTTTTTTGTCTGTTGTTTCTTGTATTATTTCCCCCAATTTGAGCTAATATATTCTCTTACCTTCTACAACAAAAATGAAAATAAAAAAACTAGTCAAAAAAAGTTATATTCTCTTAATTTTGAAATTTTAAAATAGAAATTTATATCCTCGATTACTTACTTCCTATTAATTAATTTCAAATTTTTTTATATTGAACTAACTTATATTCTTGGGCAAAAGACACTTACCTCCGTCAAAATATGATAAAAAACACTAACCTCTTCGAACTAACTTATATTCTTGGGCAAAAGACACTTCCTTCCATCAAAATATGATAAAAAACACTAACCTCTCATAAGATTTCAAAATTTTCAAAGACATCTGAAATTTGAAGAATTTCACAAAATTCCATGAGATTTGATTTTTGAGACACTTACACTCCTCAAAGAACTTGTCTTCTTACAAAATATAAGAAGAGATTTGTGACCTTTTAACATATCTCAAGGGAGGTTTATGAAATTCTTGAAATCTCAAATGAGGTTGTTAGGATTTTTAAAATCTCATTGGGGAGGGGGGGTCAGTGTCCTTTACGCTATATTTTATGAATGATATAATTTTAAAAAGGTGCAGTGCTTACCTAATATTTCCAAAATAATGAGTTAGGTAGATTGTACTAATTAATATATAGATTAGTTATTGGCATTTAATTAATTATTTTATTTTTAACTACTTACTCTTAAAATTTTCCTTCATAAATTTTTTGTTGACATGAAATATTTACGAAATGAGTTTAGAGTTGTCTTTAAATGGATTCAATTCAAATTAATTAATTTTGTTAAACAGTCATCTCTAAATTAATTGGTTTCAAAATCCCAATCCTACCTGATCATTTAAATATTTATTAAGTTAAATGCTTTCAGAAAATTATATAATCTCTTATATGATTTGACTAAAAAATGAGAAAGCATTTTTAGTCTTATTACTAATACTAATCCCTCTTTACTCTTTAAAACTTTGTGAAATCACAACCTCTTACTTTTTATTGAAAAACCATAAAAGAAATGCTAAAATATTAATACAAATAATTAGTCAAATTGAGATATTAATTAATTTGATTAATATATAATCACACAAAGTTCAAAGTCTCATTCTTCTCATCAAAGGCAAGCACATCAAATAATCTCTTTGTATAGTCTCTTTCAAGCTCATTAGTGATAATTTGTCAAACAGTAAATAAGCTCGTCTGGAGTGAGGTAGCAATCAAATACTTGCCAATGGAATCGTGGGCAACTAGAAGATGTCGTGGTCAATATAAATATTTAGAATGCCATTGAAATTGAGTAAGAATTATGTTAGTCTTAACATTTTGAAGATATTAATCTAATCAATTAATATTTTAATTTAATTAATTTTTATCAATAAATTGAAATTTTTATCATTTCTAGTTAATAGAGAATAACAGAATTAATATTTTACATAGTTTTGAAAAGTACAAGAATTAAATAATCATAATGATACGACAGCCCAAAAGGTATGTATACCTTTTATTTTTGACTCAAAGCAAAGAGTTTTTTTTTTCCCAATACTTATTATTTAGTATTATGATGCACAAAGAAACCTTAGGGTATATTAGTAAAATTATACTTCAATTTTATGCAATTAAAGATTATAGAAAAAATATCTCACAAATCAAAGACAAATTTATTATTTACTTCTCAACAATAAAGACTAATAGTAATTGAGGGCACTAAAATAAATTATAGAGTTCAGAGACATTTGACGTAACTCACAAACAGACATGCTAAATTTTACACAAAACTTTTTTTAAGTAAAGCCTATTTTATTCTTTATTTATTATTTATTTTTAAGAATAATAAATGATGCACTAAAATGTGAATGGAGTTTGGCTTGTCACAATTAAACCATAGCAAACTAGTACAATTGACTGGACTAAATTGATTTGCTTATTTATCCCATTTTAATCTTATAGACCAACCAAGAACACTTTTTTCTTTTCATCTCACATGGTGTTGTGGATGCATATGCATCATTTTAAATGAATCAAAAATAATAAAAAAGTTCATTTTCCAATATACTAGCATGATTAAGATTCAAATTGGCTTTGACCCACTAGCTCTCACCTCGGTCGTTGTCAAGGGAGTACAATGGAGCTAAGTTTGTTTGGGGTAAAGTAACTCTAGTCTATTCTCAAGCTGGCAAAGTATTCAAGTTTAGTATATCATTTCTCAATTAATTTTATTTTATGAAAAATTAACATCTTCATTATTATTGATGTAAAAAATCCTCAATCTTCATATTGGTTCTCAAGATCACTTGCAACTAAAGAATATAAAATATAGTTTGGACGACCACGATTATTGATTGGCCTCTAAGGGCCTTTTCCAATGCTCAAGTCAAACTTGGCACAAAATGCTTGTAATTGTGGTCATAGTTATTGGAGTGTTTTTTACCTTGTCCTCTTCTTTTTTATAAGTTAACCTCCTCTAGCTTACATGCCCCTATGATTAAATGCCCCCATTGACTAAGGGTTATAATCTTTGTGCACGGATTACAATCCTTTTATTATTCTCTTTTGCTGTTTAGTACTCCCTTTTGCTGTTTAGTACATATACTATTAATTCTAAGGCAACCAATGGTCTTCCAATTGAATTAGTTGGACTTTGTATCATCATTAGATATATTTTTGCCCTTAAGATGGCCCCACTAAGTTTTTATGGCTAACTTCTAATAATAAGCTACACCAATTTCTAAATTTTCTTCATAGCTTGTATAACTAAAAGTGAACGTTGCTCTAGCAACCTAAAGTGTCTTCAAATGTCATTCTCTTCTAAATTGAGATGAACCTTGGCCTCTTAAGCTGAAGTACTTGTCAATACTACTCTTATCTTAATCTAAGGCAAACCTTGAGCTTGATACCCCAAGCCGAAGGGGGATCTTGACATACAAGCCAAGATGGAGTTTGGTACCATGAACCTAGGGGAAGCCAAGTAGCATAAGTCGAGTGCCTTCGGCACCATCTTCAATTTAATCCAAGGTGGTCCTTAGTCCACTTGGCTAGGTGGACCTCAATATTCCAAGGGCGAACATTGATCAACTTAGTTGAGATGGACCTCTGTATTCCAAGTTGAGGTGGCCCTGGGGTTTTAATTTTGTTCTCGAGCAATTTTAGAAGGTGTATACTGTTTTTACTCTCCTTGGCTATTTTTATTGAGGTGAACATTCGACATTATCTTTTGCACCTTAAATGCTTAAATTGAGGTGACCGTCTAAATATTTTGAAGGGTATATATCAAGGTTAGTCGAGATCTACTTATTATCAAGGGCAACTTCTAAAAATACCAACTTAGGTCCTTGGACTAAGCTGACCTTCTTCTTCATGGGCATTTCCCAAGGTTATTGCCTCCTATCTTAGTGATGGTAGTGACCCACCCATCAAGGTCTTTCACCAATGTAATTAACTCGATTCTCTACTAAGGCCACCCTTTCTTTCATGGGCATCTTTTAGGATTACCATATGTGGATATGGCTTGCTCTCCAACGTTACATGACAACAAAAGAGGAGAGAGAGAGAGAGAGAGAGAGAGAGAGAGAGAGAGAGAGAGAGAGGGAAGAGTATTACTCAAGAAAAACTCGTTCTTAAAATTTGAAAAATTACTTAGTGTACAACAACATTACTTAAAATTCGAAGAGACTGTGAAAGTGAAATCTTCCATGGTTGGCCATCGTGGTTGTAAAATCTTCCGAGCCAACACAAATGGAAAAGATAAAGACCCTTGCCCACAACGACATTCTCCCCTCCTCTTTGCTTTCCTAAGAAAAAGATTACGGGTTTAAGGGTGTTTGGCTCCCTAGAAATTAAAAAAAGATTAAGATACACTAGGAAAAATAAAAGCAGGCCAGCTTGTTTCCCTAGATAGTGCGAGAAAAATTGAAAGAAAAACTAAAACAAAAAAGGGGCCGGGGGGACTTCTGTGGCTGACGGTCAGTCACCACCGCCGGACGGTATCGCAGCTGCCACGCCTGATTGATGGAAAGGGCAAATCCTTTTTCTTGCCGAGGAAGAAAGAAAAGCAAAGAATTTCTGGATAAAGATGCCCTTCTTGCCGCCGTCAGCGACGTCGGCGCAGATGCGTTGGTACTGGCGGTTGCAAGCGGGCGTGGCTGCAAATATGGTGATGGAGAGTAGGGGGGATCGGGTGAGGTTGGGCGAGCTGGGTGCGTGGCTGCTCCGCCGTGCCTCCTCCTTGATGATGAATTTGGTGGGTTTTGAGATTTTAAAAAACCCGAAAAAAAAAAAAAAAAAAAAAAGAAAAAAGGAAGAAGCCAGCCAAAGCATATTTATTTATGTTGAAGTTTTCAAGTTGAATCAAGCTCAAGAGAGGATGAGAAGAAAAAAATATTTTAATTTAATAAAATAAATATACGTGATAAAACACGTTAAATTATGGTATTCAATGTTTCTAATAATTTATCAGGGTAAGGAAAATAATGAAAGTGATGAAAGATGGTTATATTTTTAATCAGCTGTGCATCCCTAGTAAATTTATAATGAAAGTGATGAAAGATGGTTATATTTTTAATCAGCTGTGCATCCCTAGTAAATTTCTAATACGAGAAAAAAGATCTACCATATATTTTTCAAATTTCAACTAGTCTTTACAATGTAATTTATAAAATTATTGCAAGATCATGAATTCCTTGATTTCGGACTTTCAAAGTGCTTTTGTCAAAGGAAGATTAATTTCAAACAATATTCTCTTGACCCAAAAATTTTAAATTTTATTCGTAAAAGTAAGAAAGGGGGCAATAAATTAGTTGCGATTAAAATTTATATGTAACTTACGATTCTATCAAATGGAGTTGTCTACTGAAAATTCTTAAAAAAATAAGCTGTCCTGCTTGTGGGGTTCATTGAGTAAGCCAATGCATCTCTATGGTATATTTTTCTATTTTGATTAATGGACAACTCTAGGAGGTTTTTCCTCCTTCAAAAGGCTTTCGACAAGGTTGTTGGGTTGGGTTTCCCTCCTAAGTGAGGATGACCCAAACTTGCCCAATATGGGCACATGTGTGGAGAGGCCCATTTGGGAGAATAGGGTTAAACCCTATCCTTTGTGCACAATAAGAAAATAAGAAAGAAAAGTGAGAGGGAGCCGCAGCCGCTACAGTGAGAGAGAGCTGTCCAATTTTGATCAATTGCTCCGATCAAGAAGCATTCGTGGTCCGATTGAGCTGAAAACTTACAGAAGTGTTCATGACACATGAATCTTCACTGTGAACGGCAGAGATTGGATTCTGAGCATTCTTTGTTGTTTTTTCAGCCTATGAATAGTAGCCTCTGTTTTGGTGAGATTTTTCTTTACTTCTTGTAGAAGTTGATTTATGCCAAGAAATTCTATTTCTTGAAGATAGTTGCTGATTATATGCCTCTAGTTGAGACTGGAGAAGACTCATGTATTCCCAAAATTGTTGATAGTAGAATTGTTTGAGTGGACTACGGTCCTGTGGTTTTTCCTTCTCACATCGAGAAGGTTTTCCACATAAAAATTGTGTCTTGTGCTTGTGGTGTTTGGATATATATTTTCCGCATATATATTTATCTATTTTATAGTTTCCTACAAATTCACACAAATAGGGAGTTTGAGTATTGTTGTTTCTCCCAACAAAGTGGTATCAGAGCAAGGTTCGATTGAGTGCCCTTAAGTGGTTATTATTTAGTTAAATATCTTGTGTTGAATTATGGAGGCTAATCTAAGTATAATGGTGACTTTAAATGGTTCAAATTATTTTATATGAAAAGGAAAAATGGAAGACCTACTTTATGTGAAACAATTCCATTTACCCATGTTTGCTTCTGAGAAGCTAGAAAATAAATCTGATGAAGAATGGATTTTGTTGCATAGACAAATTTGTGGATATCTTAGGTAGTGGGTAGATGATAACGTTTTGAGTTATATTGATAGTGAGACACATGCACACACACTTTGGCAAAAACTTAAGGCATATGCTCGCAAGATCGGAAATAATAATAAAATGTTTCAAATGAAGCAGTTGATATATTTGAGATACCAAGATGGAACTCCCTTAACAAATCACTTGAACACTTTCTAAGGAATTATTAATTAGCTAGTTGGGATGGGTATCAAGTTTGATGATGAGATTTAGGGTTTGTGTTTACTTGGTACATGGTTGGACTCTTAGGAGACATTTAGAATGTCATTATTTAACTCAGCTCCAAATGGTGTAATCAATGTGGATATGACTAAAAACAGTGTATTGAATGAAGAGATGAGAAGAAAATCACAAGGATCCTCTTCATAGTCAGAAGTTTTGGTTACAGAAAGAAGGGGGAGGAGTAAGAGCAGAGGTCCGAAGAATAGAGATAAAAGCAAAAACAAGTCCAACAGGTTTGCTAATGTTGAGTGGCATGAAACGGCACATAAGAAAACAATGCAGACAGTTGAAGAAAGAGAACAAAGAGAAAGGGAAGGATACAAAAAATGGCGATGACAAGAATGATGGTCGAGTTGCCACCACTACTTTCGGAGACTTCTTCACTATTTATGATGATGATGTCATTGATTTTGCATGCCATGAGACCAGTTGGGTGATTGATAGTGGTGCCTCAACTCATGTTAAATCTCGATGTGATTTCTTCATGTCCTATACAACCGATGACTTTGGACAGTGAAGATGGGCAATGGTGGCTTGGCCAAAAGCGTTGGTATTGGAGATGTGTTCTTGGAGATGAGTAATGGCATGAAGTTAGTTCTTAGAGATGTGAAGCATATTCATGACATCAGTGTGAACTTGATTTCTATAGGTAAACTTGATGATGATGGGTATTGTAGCACCTTTTGCCATGGTCAGTGGAAGCTCACTAGAGGTCTTATGGTTGTTGCTCGAACACATAAGTTTTCTGCCTTGTACATGCTGCAGGAAAAACTCTCTAAAGACATTATTAATGCAATGGATGATGAGGTTTCAGTAGAGTTGTGGCATAAGAGACTTGCCCATATAAGTGAGAAAGGCTTGGCAATATTGGCCAAGAAGAATCTTCTATCTAAGATGAAGAGTGCACCTTTGAAAAAGTGCACACATTGTTTGGTAGAGAAGCAAAACAAAGTCTCCTTCAAGAGTTCCCCTTCCACAAGAAAGCCAAGTATACTTGATCTTGTACATTCAGATGTCTGTGGCCCTATGAAGACTAGAACACTTGGTGGCTGCCTTTACTTTATGACCTTCATAAATGATCATTCAAGGAAGTTATGAGTATATACCTTAAAAAGAAAAGATCAGGTATTGGATGTGTTTAAGCAGTTTCAGGCTTCAATTGAGAGACAAAATGGAAAGAAGTTGAGGTGCATCAGAACAGATAATGGGGGAGAGTATTTGGGTCCTTTTTATGAATATTGCAAGCAACAGGGTATTCAGCATCAAAGGACACCTCTGAAGACTCCCCAGTTGAATGGTTTAGTTGAAGGGATGAACAAAACACTGGTTGAAAGAGTAAGGTGCTTGCTTTCACAATCACAATTGCCAAACTTCTTTTGGGGGGAGGCTTTGAGTACATTAGTACATGTTCTTAATCTCACACCATGTGTTCCTCTTTAGTTTGATGCACCAAATAGGGTTTGGACTGGCAAAGATGTTTCTTATGATCATTTGTGTATCTTTGGATGTAAGTCATTTGTGCATATTCCCAAAGATGAGAGGTATAAACTGGATGTGAAGACTCGACAGTGTATCTTCCTAGGCTATGGCCTAGATGAGTTTGGCTACATGTTGTATAATCATGTTGAAAAGAAACTTGTGAGAAGCCGAGATGTTGTGTTTATGGAAGATTAAATCATTTATAATATTGAGAAGACAAAAAAAGTAGTGCCTCAATATAGTGATGGTTTGGTTGACTTGGATCCTGCTCCTTTGACAGAGTTACTAGCACAAGTTGAACATGATGTTCACAATGACTAGCAGGGTCTAAGTGATACTGATGTTCCCTTACAGGATGAGAATCATGATCAGTTGCTAGTACTAGAGACACCACCAGATGTTCCACTCAGGAGGTTTACCAAAGACCGACATCCTTCCACTCGGTATTCTGTAGATGAGTTCGTGTTACTAACTAATGGGGAAGAACCCGAGTGTTTTGAAGAAGCCATGGAAGATAAACATAAGTCAAAGTGGGTTGATGCTATGCAGGATGAGAGGCGGTCATTGCATGACAATCACACTTTTGAGTTGGTGAAGTTGCCTAAGGGCAAGAGAGCTTTGACGAACAAGTGGATTTACAGGGTGAAGCAATATGAACTGTAACGTTCCTCAATTTCTTAACATAAAATATCACATAATAAATAAAAATGGTCAACCCGAACCCGTGGGTAGCGGGGACACCTGTTAAACACAGCGGAAAACCTAGCAGCAGTAAACATAAAATCTCAAACATCCAATCATAAAACATAATACCAGAGCATTCTATACATCCTCACAAACATCCAAATATCTCTAGGGTCAAACACAAAATAACTCTGACGCTATTACAAAATCTTACCCTTCTCACAGGGTAATCCCACTAACTCAACGGTGGCCCTGACCCGCCAGTCTCTTAGGGGCTCCTGAAAAATTAATTAAGTTTGGGGGTGAGACACTTCTCAGTAAGGGAAAATAAACTAAATACAGCTGTGTGACAACATGAATATTTAATGCATTTGTACGTATACAGTACATTTCAGAATTCTATACACATAATCATATCATATTGGGTAAACATATATTTTCACATCTGTTAGTAAATCATATCATACATAAAATCATATGTTATAACTGTAGTACTGAAAACAAACCCAGGATGACTAGCTAGCTGGTGTCATGTATTACCCCCCATGACGGGTTGTGCAGCTCGAAGGCGGGACCCGATAATGGCTGGCCGACCACTGCCGAATCAAATATGTCTGTAAGTACGATGAGCCCACCACACCCTGGTTCGGACTGCCAGGTGGACGTCCACACTCTACTGAAAGCCACATCGACTATCCATCTCCCATCCCCTCGTGGGACGGTAGCACTAATAAGGCCTCGTGCCAAAATGAACCTATAGCTACGGTACCGAGCTCCTGGTCTGAACTAAACTAACATCCTGGTTATGAAAACATATAATACATGATCATACATAACATCATTGCGGCCTCGTGCCGAAAACATAGATACGGCCTCGCGCCGAAATCATACATATGGCCTCGCGCCAAAATCATAGTAAATATGGCCTCGCACCAATAATATAATTACGGCCTCGTGCCGATAGCATAAATACGGCCTCGTGCCGATAACATAAATACATGGCCTCGCGTCAATAACATAATACGACCTCGTGCCGATAACATAAATATATGGCCTCGCGCCAAAATTGTTTCAGGTATATATATACTGAAAATACATCATTTATCACAACATAACTCATATTTCCATTAATGCTTGGTTCGTAAAATCTTTCACATCATAATACATTTCACATAAAATAATATTCATGCCACACATATGCTGTTAAAAGTCATACTTCATATTCTAAAATCGTGAATTCTTTACATCTCATACATACATATACATTTTAATCATCATAGCAGTATTTTCCCAATCGTACATTTCATTCGTAATACACAATATAACATATGTTTTTCTGAAAATAAATTTACTCATAATCAATAATAATTTGTATGGAAAATTACTGCTTTAGTTTATTCCCTTACCTGACTATTGAGAAATTCCTTAGGACCCAAAATTTCACGCCCTTGGCGCCCGAAATCTAATTCCTGAAATTTACATTTTCCCCAAATTAATTAATCTATTTCTCCAAAATAATACTAATCTAGCCTTCCTTAGGCTCCATATACCTCAAATTAATATTTAAACTATTATTTAATATCCATACTTAATTTTTCAAAATTTGCCTGCGGGTCCCAAAATTAGACCCGCGGCGCTCATCTGAGCCCTAAATTCCAGAAATCCTACTTCAATCCTAGATGCTTAATATTTTAACATTTCTAAATTAATGCTAATTAATTAAAAATAAGCCCCTTAATAATCGCCGCACCCCAAATTTGGGGTTTTGGCCCGACACCCCCACGAGAATTTCGTCCCACTAGACTTGTAGCGAATCATCCCTAGATTCTCGTGGTGGTGTCCGTTCGTCACTTGGACTTATATTTTGCAAGAAATTAAAGAAAAAGGGGAAAATGGCTTACCCTAGGGAATACGCTTACGTCGCTCCTACCACCGATCCGCTTCGGTAGAAATGACGGCAGCACGAATGGAGTCCAGTGGTATCTTCGGATTTTCGATTGGGCGAAAATCCATCACGTAATCGAGGAGAGAGGGAGAGAGAACGTGAGGAGAGAGAGAGAGAGAGAGAGGGATTGCAGAGAAAAGAAAAGAATAGAAAAGAAAAGAAGAAGAAGAAGAAAGGTGGGGGGGGGGGAAAGGAAGTTACCTGAAGCTTCAAGCTTCAGGTAATTTAATAATAATAATAATAATAATAATAATAATATATTTAATTAATAATAATATATTTTATTAATAAAAATAAAAACTAATTTTAATTAATTAATTAATTTTTTTTCCTTTTTCTTTTAAATCCAATTAATTAATTAATTTATAATAATAATAATTATTATTATTATATTAATAATAATATATTTTATTAATAAAATAAAAATAAATTTTAATTAATTATATTTTTTTTCTTTTTCTTTTAAAATCTGATTAATTAATTAATAATATTTTTTATTATTATTTATTTATTATTATTTTTTATATTTATTTATTTATTTATTATTATTTTTTATTTTTGGAAATCAATCTGTTAATCTTTTATATATCTTTTTAGGGTTTTTACATTTTCAACACTTCACAACCATGGTACAAAGTTAGACTGGTTGTCAAGGGATTCAAACAGAGAAAAGGTATGGACTTTGATGAGATTTTTCCCCTGTTGTGAAGATGTCATCCATTTGTGTGGTTCTTGGTTTAGCTACTAGCCGAGACATAGAAATTGAACAGGTGGATGTGAAAACTGCCTTTCTTCATGGTAATTTGGAGGAGGAGATATATATGGAACAACCAAAGGGTTTCGAGGTGAAAGCAAAAGAGGACTATGTGTGTCGGCTTAAGAAAAGTCTTTATGGTTTGAAGCAGACACCTAGACAGTGGTATAAGAAGTTTGAGTCTGTTATAGAGTAACAAGGCTACAGGAAGACTACTTCTGACCATTGTGTTTTTGTGTAGAAAATTTCTGATGGTGATTTGATTATTCTATTACTTTATGTTGATGATATGTTGATTGTTGGAATGAATTCTTTCATAATTGATAGGTTGGAAAAGTAGTTAAGTTAGTTATTTGCAATGAAGGACTTGGGGCCAGCAAAGTAGATTCTTAGGGTTCACATTCATAGATGCAGAAAAGATAAGAAACTGTTTATATCACAAGAGCAATACATTGAGAAAGTGCTTGAGCGGTTCAATATAAACAAGTCTAAAGTGGATAGCTCTCCTCTTACTACACACTTTAAGTTGAGCACAAAGCAAAGCCCTTCAATAGATGAAGAGAAGGAAGATATGGAAAGAATTCCAAATGCCTCAGTAGTAGGAATCTTGATGTATGCAATGGTTTAGACAAGGCCAGACATAACCCATGTAGTTGGTGTTGTTAGCCAGTTTCTCGCAGATCTAGGGAGAGAACATTGGAATGCGGTAAAGTGGATTATGAGATATCTGCGAGGCACTTCCAAGTTGAGTCTTAGCTTTAAGAGTGACAAACCAATGTTGGTTGGCTATACAGATTCTGATATGGCTGGAGATGTGGATACCCGTAAGTTTACCTTGGTTTATTTGATCACTTTCTCAGGAGGGGCTGTTTCTTGGCAGTTGAGGTTACAAAAATGTATTGCACTTTGTATAACTAAAGCAAAGTTGATTGCAACAATGGAAGCTTGTAAAGAGTTGCTATGGATGAAATTTATAGGAGCTTGGTTTCACTCAACAACAATATGTGTTGTTTTGTGATAATCAGAGTACTATTTACCTTGCTAAGAATTTTTCATTTCATTCAAAATCGAAACACATTGATGTAAGGTACCATTGGATAAGAGATACTCTTAATGAAGACTCTTGAGAAAATTCACACCGATGATAATGGTTCTGATATGTTAATGAAGACTCTAGCAAGGGAGAAGCTTGAGATTTGTCGCTCGATCGCCGGGATGGCGAATCCCCCCACCTAGCCGGGAAAGGGGAGATTTGTTGGGTTGGGTTTCCCTCCTAAGTGAGGATGGCCCAAACTTGCCCAATATAAGCCCATGTGTGGAGAGGCCCATTTGGGAGAATAGAGTTAAACACTATCCTTTGCTGCTACAAAGTGTGTCCACAATAAGAAAATAAGATAGAAAATGGAGAGAGAGCCGCGGCCGCCACAGTGAGAGAGAGCTGTCCAGTTTTGATCAACTGCTTTCATCAACAAGCATTTATGGTCCGATTGAGCTTAAATTTTATGGGGATGTTCATGACACGTGAGTCTTCATTGTGAACGGTGGAGATTGGATTCTAAGCATTTTCTATTGTTTTTTCAGCTCGTTAATAGTAGCCTCTATTTTGGTGAGATCTTTCTTTAATTCTTGTAGAAGTTGATTTATGCTAAGGAATTCTCTTTCTTGAAGATAGTTGCTGATTATATGCCTCTAATTAAGAGTGGATAAGACTCATGTATTCCTGTAATTTTTTATAATGGAATTGTTTGAGTGGACTACGGTCCCGTGGTTTTTCCTTCTCACATCGAGATGGTTTTCCACGTAAAAATCGTATGTCTTGTGCTTGTGGTGTTTGGATATATATTTTCCGCATATATATTGCTATATTTTATAGTTTCCTGTAGATTCACACAAAAAGGCAGTTTGAGTATTGTTGTTTCTCCCAACACTCCACACCCATGTCACTAGAGAATTTGATAATGGCGATATTTGTAGCAAATGGGCATGTATGGATCGCTTTGGTTTGTTCGGGGAAATGCCCTAGTTGTATTGGGTGCTAGACATGGACATGCTGGTTGGCCTATTTGAGGGTGATGCTGCTCGATTCCCTTTATGGCCATTTTGGGCTTAAACATTGCATCACATCACGTCATTGGCATACTTGAGAACAATTTTGTCATTTGATGTTCATCTTTTAGAGGGGTATCGATGACCATTTTTCCATCAAAATGTAAGTAGAGGTATGAAAGATTCTTCAAATATGAGCAAGGTTGCAATTGCCACCAAAGTCAAAGTCATATGAGGCCCGTTAATCCCCTCTCCCCCCTTCAAAGTTTGTATATTTTGATTTTTTTGGTTCAAGTTACATTTGTTTATTAAATAGCATCCAACATTATTCATTAAAAAATGGTATTGATGATGGTAAATTTTCATCGTCAAACTTTGTATGTTTGATTGTTTTTTTCAGAGCTACATTATTTATTGAATAGTGTTGGAATTGGTGTGATCCCAAGAGAGGGGGTGAATTGAGTTAAAAACTCTTTGGCTAATTTAAACATTTTTTCGATTCACCATAAATCATATCACATTTAATGTACACGCGTGTATGTAAAATAATTAAACTATGAGTTCAAGCATACATGTGTGCAGTATATCTCATTTAAATTAAATGTGTGCATGCGAATAATTATGGTAGTGAACAAGCGAGCATACACATATGGAAATTAAAGTGCAATAATTAAATGATACAGAGAGAGAAAGCGATACACGATATTTGTTATCGAGGTTCTGCCAAACCAGCCTACGTCCTCACCTTGGACATACCCCTAAAGGATTACACTATCCTAACTCACTTAAACGGGTGGAGCAGAAGCCGTTAGAACCTTTTCTCATGGGGCAAGATAAACCTCAACTCAATTACAAGGCTGAACCCAACTTGTCTTACTTACGAGGCTAAAACTCTCCACTTCAATTCCCGGGCTGAACCCAACCAGTCTCACTTACGGGGCTGAGACTTCTTAGTTCAATTTCGGGCTGAACCCAACCCACACATTAAAATTATTTTTTGTACAAAATAATGTTTCTGAAAATACAAGCAAAGATGTACACATCTAAAACATACACTCTCTTATGATCTAAAATGTGCTCAGTAGAGTAATGATACTTTTCTAAAAATGATTTTGCAATTTTTGAAAAGAATGTATATGATAAAAATCTTCAAAGATTTTAAACCCTACAAAATATTTTCTTCAAACAATATTTTTCAAGAACAAACTAGAGAACTTAGGGTTTTGGTTTCAAATGATTTTGTACAACAAAAATGCCTATACAAATTACTCTCTTGTAAAAATGATTTACAAATAAATGAAAGAGAGTTTTGGAGAGTAAAATATTTGTCCCAAGAAAAGAGTTTTGCAATAAAAACTTGTTGACTCTATGAGTCAAATCCGTTTTTGATAATGACAAATCACTTGGTATTTGATCTGTGCATGAAGTTTGTGAACAGGAACTACAGGAACTATATTAAGCATGCATGGAAAGACAATGAGTCATGGAAGCCTTCAAGTAAAGCTAACAAATCTTGGTAAGATCCATGGAACTCAAGAGTACAAGAATCAAGATGCAAGAATCTGATCTTTTTTATGGCCAGAGAAGTGAGTTTCTTACTCTGCGAAAGAAGAAGAAGAATCAATCTTGTTTGTTGCTGGCTTTTGGTACACCTGACTGGGTATTGGGTTACACTCGAAATGAAAAATCTTGTACCTTAAAACTAAATTTATTCTTAAAATTTATGATAGTATCCTACATTATTTAGGTGATTTGTCTATGTAATTAAGGCGTTCATTTTAACAGGAGTCCCATCCTGTCAGATGATATTAAGGTGACAAGCAGATATCCGGTGACAGTGTTGGCGAGGTCGATGATCCACAATCCCTTATCTGGCTGAACAATTAGCAACGAATGGTATCCATTGTTAATGAATTAGGTTGACTGAGATGCTTTAATTTTTTTTTTTCAATTATTATATTTTTGGTTGAAATTTTGTAGTGCTTTGAGGGACGCGCAAGCGATGGTGGGGATTAGAGCGTTGAAAGGATCCGTAGGACAGCTGCACGTAAGATGTTTGTAAAATTTCCTGTGAACGATATATTATTAGCAAGTCTTGTGAACTATGTTTGCATGAATATCTTTGGTAAGTTGCTAATAGAATGGATAGAATTGCAAAGCCATCTTTATGATTTGATATTTATTTTAAATTTGTGATATGATATTTTTTTCCAACAAAATCTGTTCACATATACAAGTCTTATGATTTGTGATTGTGCGATAAAAGCAACATCTAGCACTCTGCCATCTTTAGCACAATCTTGCAATTATATATACATATAAAAATTTTAGCATTTATGTCATTGTCAACAAATTGTGATCATCGACGGTATAATGACAAGAAAATATTGACAATATTTAATGCAGATTAAGTTGTATCTGTTCCTTATTTATTTTATTATTTAAAAAATATTTTTCTCCGATCATCTGGATCAACAATATGATTGATTGCTCCCTTGTAACCGGTTGGTCACAGTTTGAGACCAAGGAGACAACTTCTGTACATAAAATACCCTATCTAAGAAATTGAACCATAGCACCAACAAACCAACAACAATCGAGCCCTATCTTTTAGCTATTGCCAAAAAACTTTATTGTCTAAAGGAAAACTCTTTTATCTGACACTTGAACTTCCTTCCGGTAGATCATCCTTGGTCATCAGAGATTGATCAATTCCTTAAAGCGATTACTTACAATGCACCTTTCAGTCTACTCATCAATTGTTCTATGGCGTTCAAGGGGATGGGCAAGGTTTTTCAATATAATCAAAGTTCTCAAAGAAGACAAGATAAATGTAAAATTGAATTCTAGTGAGCGGCTGATAATGTGTTGTTTGGAATGTGGTTCAAAAAATATACGATCAAATATTGGGCACACCGATCGGAGTTTTAGTGTGAACAAGTAGTTCGATAGAGGTTTAAAAGGGGTTATGAAGGGAAGAGGGGATTTTCGACGTAGACCAATGGAGAGGGAGGAACTCCGGTGACAGTGATCAAGAACGGAAAGAAAATAATGAAGCTATTTCTCGAAAGATATATAATAATATCTTCTTTTTTTTTTTTTGGAAAAAGAGGACGGCATCTCCTATCTTTATTAGAAAACCTCTCACTTATGGCGGAGGAATACCGTGATTCCAACCTTGAGACTTGAGGAGAGCAAAATCGAACTCCAAGAATCTAAAACTGACTTAACCAACTTATACAAAACCAATAAACCAATGATCAACAACCAACCAAATAAATAAGAGCTAAACAACTATAAGTAGAAAACAAACAAAACTTCGGAAGATCTCGAGGAATAAACCAACCACTCCAACCTTCACAAACACCAGTACAAAGCATCACGAGCGCAAGGAAGGAAATCCCAACAAATCCAATCGAATCATTCCCCTGACTTGCTGTGGAAGCTCATCCTGACAACTATATGATCGAGATATACCAGATTCACCCTATTTGGCAAAGAAATCCGTACTTTGATTCACCTCCTTGTAAACATGTTCCACTTTGTAATGTATGTCTCTCATTGCTAATACAAGCTCTTCCCACAATTTCCATAAGTTCCAAACCGAACACTTCCTAGAATTAATCCACTAAACCAACAAAGTAGAGTCATAAGCATTCTCCACTTGATCAAATCCGAGATCTTTGCACAGATTAATTCCTATAATAATCACTTTCAATTCAGCCATATTATTGGTTCCATAACCCAGTAATGAGGAAAAAGCTACTTTAAATAATCTTCTTTCATCTCTTATCACGCCTCCACCACCACAATTACTTGAGTTACTTCTACAGCTTCCATCCACATTCAACTTAACCCAACCTATCCTAGGTTTACACCATCTGACTAAACGAGGAAGACGAACCCTCACATTTTTAACTTGAATATCCAAAGCACGAAAGAGTGCAATATCCATGCAAGAAGTAGGTGCACATTTAGTTAACTTGTCCGAAATAGATCTCAGTCAATATTTAATATCAAGCCACACAGTTTTCACCGAATCATGAATTGATTCCATCCTAACTCTACATTGATGAGTCCAAAGTCTCCAAATGATAAGACTAGGTATGAGACCTATCAAAATGCCTAACTGTGAGGCCCGCATTGCACAACTAAACCAGAAATTAACTCTGGCTTTTCATGTATTCGTTGCCATACAACTAACACCCAATGCCACTGTTACTTGTTTCCATACCTCCTGAGCAAAAGATCTCGTGCAAAACACATGGTCTAGAGATTCAATCTTGGTATTTGAACAACAATCACACCGAGAGGCCATCTGAACACCTACTTCTTGAATACGAGTATCAACCAGAAGACAAGCGAACCAAGACTTCCACTTACAAATTGACACCTATTTTGGCAACATAGGATGGCAGATCCATTTTTAAACTAAGAATTCCTCTTTACGATCCCTTATAATTTTCCAAGCACTAGCCGTGGTACATTTCCCATCTATTGAAGGTTCTCAAATTACTGTATCTAAACCCTCCTTGCAAGAAATAGCAGAGTTCATTACTTCCTCAGCCTGTTCTTCACCTAAACGATCCACTAATAAATCAACATTTCGCGCATCTCTATCCGAACAATCTCGTGTTTGTAGCTTATGGTTTCTGATTTCCTGAACCTTGGCACAAAGGGGACCGGAGACTAACCATCGATCAAACTAGAAAGAGGCCGACCCTTCTTTAATTTGAACACGAACATGCTCTAATACTTCAAGTATCACACGAGCAATCGATCTCCAAAATCTGGTTCCTTTATCTAGCTTTATTTCTCTTAAGTGGTGTCTATTATTCAAATAGTTGGCTTTAAAGAATTGAGTCCACAAATTATCCATAGTTAACAATCTCCACACAAACTTCATATGCAATGATTTTTTTACTTCCTCAAAATCCCTAATACCTAAACCACCCTCACAAACAGGCTTATATATATTAGGCCAGAAACACCATTTCCTTTTTCTTTTATCACTTACTCCACTCCAAAAAAAAATCGATAACATAGAATTTAACTTTGTGAAGACAATATTAGGAATGCCAATTACCGCCATTGATGATAATATATGCTTAATTAAAACCAAGCGGCCTCCTTGAGATAAAAGCTTAAATTTCCAACTCGCTATCTTTTTCCTCAATTTAGCAACTAGAAGCTCTAAACTACGGGCCGTAAGATGACCCGATACCAAAGGAACAACCAAGTATGTAGCAGGGAACCCTCCTTCCTCGAAGCCAGTCATCCTTAACAAGGATCGCTTCCTAGCATAAGCAATTCTCTTTGACAAAAAAAATACTTGACTTGTCTTTATTTATCATTTGGCCAGACCAATCCTCATATTTCTTAAGAGTCTTGATAAGCATTCGAATGGAACTTCTCTTACCATTAGAAAAAATAAGAATGTAATCCGAATAGAGTAGGTGAGATACCAAAAGCGTCCCACGAGGATGATAGCAAGCTCCTATCTTATTCTCCATAAATTTTTCTTTAGAAGCCGAGAAAGAACTTCCTGTAAAATAATAAGCAGATAAGGAGATAGCAGGTCTCCTTGGCGAAGCCCTCGAGAAGGTTTAAAGAAACCTTTATAAGTGTCATTCATCATAATGGAGAACCAAGGAGAGGAAACACATTCCGCCACTAAACCACAGAATCTCTGGGAGAATCCAAAGCTTTTCAAAACCAAGTTTAAAAAATCCCAATTAACCCTATCATAAGCCTTAGCCATGTCTACCTTAAACATTACATTTCCACCATTAGACTTCTTATGCAGAGAATGAACCATTTCTTGTGCTAATGTAATATTTTCAAATATACTTCTACAGGGAATGAAAGCTCCCTGTTGCGGAGAAATCAATGTAGACAATAAACCTATCATCCTTGCAACAATAATTTTTGAAAAAATTTTGTAGATAACAACACTACAAAGACTAATAGACTTGAACTTGTCAAAACTCTGAGGATTCTGAACTTTTGGGATTAGAATAATGTAAGATGCAGAATAAAATCTAGGAAGAGGAGACCCAGCAAAAAAATCTCTAGCTGCATCGATTACCTCTTCTTTTACATTATCCCAACAATCATGGAAAAAAGCCGAACCAAAACCATCTGGACCTAGGCTACTATTTCTCGGGATAGAAAGAATAGCATCCCTTACCTCCACCTCGGATGGAGCACGACAAAGAGCAATATTCTCCTTTTCAGAAACCATAGGAGATATAATATCATCAAGGTAAGCTGTTCGACTTGGTCCTGCACCTGTTAAGAAAGTTACCTTATTGCACCCTCATGAACAACCTCCATAGAATCCAACACTTCTCCATTCTAAAGTTTCAATGAATGAATCATAGCCTTCTTCCTCTTTTGGTTCACAAATGCATGAAAGAACTTTGTATTATTATACTCCGCCTCCAATCACTTCTTTTTTGCTACCTGAGAAATACGAATCTCCTCCGTCTTTTCCCAAGCTTCCAACTCGAGTTTAAAAAGGAAGAAATCTTCCTCAATTTCTGGCGAATACCCTTCCTGAAGCTGAGCCTCTAGAACCTTTATACTTTCCTCCAGTTTTTTAATGTTCTGATGCACATGTCCAAATACCTGCTTGTTCCAATTTCAGATTGCAACTTTCATATGCTTCAATTTAGTAGCAAGTCTAACTAAACCCGTGCCATGGGATTTCTCCTTCCAAGCTTCCTCCACGCAAGACTTAAAAGACTGATAAGTGCTTCACATATTCTGATACTTGAAGGGAGAAGGGCCATACCAATGCAAATTTCTATGAAACCAAATAATTAATGGGTTATGATCTGAAGTCCTCCAATTTCCATACTCAAAATAAATTTTGGCAAAGATTGAAGAAGAGTCGAATTATAGAGGACCCTATCCAATTTTGCCTAACTCCGAGAATTTCTACTGTGACCATTACACCAGGACATGTTGCTGCCAGTAACAACCAAATCCATAAGACCACAGTTGTCCAAGCAAGTATTAAATTCCTCCATTACCGATAACGGCCTCGTATGACCACCAATACGTTCCAAATCTGAATGGATGATATTAAAATCTCTCGCCACTAACCAAGGGAAATCATCCCTCTTTACAAACTCCAAATCATTCCAAAGTTCCCGGTGATCTGTTTGACGACATTTAGCATAAACAAATGAAGTCAAGAAATTCTGATCCACAGAACAAAAAATACACGAAATAACTTGATCAGACATATGCTCTAACTCAAAGTGCATTTCCTTGTCCCAAAACATCCAAAGTTTACATTGATGCATTCGCGCAAAAAATTGGAAAATTTAGAAAATTAGCCCATTGCGACATTAAACTTTCATAAGAAAATGGCTCTGAAAGAACCAAAATAGAAAGTGAAAATTTCCTCATTAACTTTTGTAAATGAATTTTAGACGTGCCTAAACCCCGCACGTTCCACACTAGAATTGTATTAATCATAAATCAAGTTTCTTTGGACGGGTAATAACCCGTTGAGACTTCTTCTCACTTTGTCCATTAATATCCTTCAACTTAACAAGTGAAACATGTAATCATCATCCGAACAATAGCCTTTTCCCAGTAGGAGTTTCTCCAAAGCATTTGTCTTTGCCTCCCTATCCGATTCACAATTATGTAGGACATACCTGGGCATGATTGTACACTCTTGTTCCAAGATTTCTGAAACCATGTTACAAAATGTCATCAATTGATCACGTACTACTATAACTGTTGGTCTTACAAGGCTTAAAACCTTGTTATCTTGTTTTGATGTTAACAAACAAGTGAAATTTAATATATTTGTGTGAGTAATGATGTTTCAGGGCTCATATATGAGAAAGTAAAGGTCAAAGTGCTCAAGAGGATCAAATGAAGCTTAAAAGAGTTCAAGCATGGATTTAAAAATGATATATTAAACCTTGAAGAATATGAAGACATGGATGAGTTGTTGAAAGTCAAGGC
Source organism: Malania oleifera (assembly GCF_029873635.1). NCBI lineage: Eukaryota > Viridiplantae > Streptophyta > Magnoliopsida > Santalales > Ximeniaceae > Malania > Malania oleifera. The sequence goes on along the minus strand of NC_080429.1, from coordinate 13,486,487 downwards.
ATATTAAAGTCCAAAGAGCCAAAGAAAAGCAAAGTGATAAAGCTCAAAGAATATGAAAGCTTGAAGCTTGAAGAAACAAAACATGAAGACTCAAGAACCTAAAATGAGAAAAGTTTTAGAAGTTTTCATGTAAGTACTTTAAATGTTTAAAATATCGTTTGCAATATACCTTTTAAAATATCTATGAAATAAGTTAACTTCTTGGACCTAAATACCTTTTAAAATATCTATGAAATAATTTTATAAAATCAAAAATTATTTTAAACGGGTTAGAATCATTTTTGGAATAAAAAGTACCAAAAAGGGTTTTTCTGTTTGCTGTCAGTTTTTATACAGCTGTATTCAGGTGTATTTTTCACTATCAAAACTTCATTATTTTAAACAGTGATGAACATTAAAGTTTTAGTATTTTCTCTTAGCTTTCTTTTGACACCAAGAACACCTAATTTGGAGTTATACATAAAAAGTTATGACTAAAACACTGAAGTGGGGTCACTGCTGTCAATCAGCTGAACACTGTTCACGGAGGGACTTCAGATGACTGAACAGATGACTTCAGACGACTGAAGATTTAGTTCAGTCGACTGAAGATTTTCTGAACAGAATATACAGTAGGCAGTAGCAGTTTAGTCGACTGAACTTGAGACTTCAGTCAACTGAACACTGTTCAACGGGCAAAAATTTTAAAACTCTTGTTTTTAAAATATAGCCGTTTGAGTTCCAAACTTTCTAAAATTTTGGGAAACTCTCAAAGGAAATTTTTGCAACATGGAAACAAATTTGAAAGCCTATAAATACATGGTTTTGCAAATCAAAACACATCCAAGAATTGAAAAATCTGCTTGTAAAGCTGAAAGCACTCTTGTTCTTCCAAAAGCTCTCTTGCTCACTCATTGCAAATCTATTTTGCCGAGAAATTCTGAAGTTCTAATTATTCCTCCTTTGAATTCCTACTTCTAATCCTCTTCTAAGAAGGATATTGGTGAATTCTACACTTGAGCTTCATTGTATTTCATATTGGTATTTTACATTCAAAGTACATAGTGCTGAAATTGTACTAACTTGCTCTTTAAGAGAGTATACTTGTATGCAGATTATATCTTGTTTCTTGTAGTTCTTTGACGATTCCAAGGGTTGTTTGGATCGTTGGCTAAGCAAGGAAATATTGCTTAGAGAGACGGGCTCTAGCCTATGTAAGAAGTGACCAAACGAGGGAATATTGCTTGGAGAAGGCGAGCTCTAGCCTTAACCAAGGAGTATTGTAATCGGTATTGTTCCACCCGTCAACGAAACTGAACTAGTGAATCCTTTGGTGGTTTGCCAAAGGCGAGGACGTAGGCTGGGTATAAGCCAAACCTCATAAAAATCTCTATCTCATTCTCTCTTTCCCTTACTCTTTATTTTCAGCATATTTAAATTGCATGGATGATTTAAAATTTGGGAATCATATAAACTACATATATTTGGAAAATCAAACAAACTTAAGGTTTAATTTTGATTTGGGTTACGGAAACCGAAAGGGAGTACGTTGGTGACACCATATCTTGCGGAAACCTTACGGGAGTACGTTACTTGGTTAACATCCTAAAGATAAATTTACCAAGAGTTTATTTAAGTTCTAAATATTTGAAAAGAGTGATTTGATTCATCTATACAGGACTTTACATTAGCAAGCATAAATTTTATTCATTACAGGGCTTGGTTCAAATTTGGCAAATATAAACAAACAACCATCTTGAGTTGTTATATTACCAAAGTGCTGAATACTTTATATCTTGGTTTGGTTGTTTGTTGTTTGACTTATACTTGGAAAATAAATTGATTGTTTGGTTTGAAGATTGCGTTTAATTGATTGGTTGTTTAATTAAGTTGTTGTGTGATTGGTGAAATTAAACAAATAAGTTAAAGAATTGGTTAAGTGTTTAAAGAAGTTAAGGATTCTTAAAAGAAGTTAAAAGAAAGTTTTAAAAGCCAATTCACCCCCCCCTCTTGGGAAGCTATTCCTAATTTCAATAACATCCTCCACTATCAACATATCAGCACCGGGAGCACCCAGGACTAGTTCAACAATCTCCTCCCTCTGGATAGGGGGACAATTGGGGAAATTATATACAACATCCACTTCCACATGTCCGTGTACCTATATTTTAAATATTAGATGTAGTAAATTGATATTAAATTCATTCTATCAAAGGGGGACCCATTTTTAATAAGTGTATAATTTAGGAAATAGACACACAGACACGTGGAGGGGAAGGTCCTTGTTTAATTTCTCTAACAATTGAGAGATCTCAGTGTTGGAATTTTGGGTTTCATAACGTGCGTAATTACAGGGGAAGGTTCTTTCATCGTTGGAATTTTGGGTATCATAGCTATAATGGGCATAATGACGGGAAAATCTTTTTTGAGGCAAGTCTGGTATGTTTAGAAGAGACAGCAACAACAACAACAAAACCAAGCCTTAAGTCCCACTATGTGTGGTTGGTTATATGAATCCTTTTCTACCAATTAATGCAATCATGAACCATTTATTTTGACAAATTTAGGGCTATTAAATCCTTATTCATTATCTCATTCTAAGTTATTTTAGGTCTATCCTTACCCCTTCTATTACCCACTACAGTAACTAACTCGCTTTTCCTAACTGATGCACTATGTGGCCTACGTTGGAAGTGTCCAAATCATTTGAGTTGTCCCTTCCTTATATTATCTTCTGTAGGAGCTATACCTAACTTATTGACTCACTCGAAAAATGAGCAGCTCGAAAGCTATCCTAAGTATAGGAGTTCTATCGTGTAATATTAAGCCCAAGGGCTAGATCGTCTCCTCAGGGAATGTGTTTTAATTTCAAATTTTACGTTCGTCCAAAAGAAAACAAAAATGCACTGAACTCAGTTCAGATTCGGGTTTTCAAGATTGTGGAAACTTAAATGAAAACACAAATTAAAGTCCTAAAACTAGCACGCACGGAATTAAATAACCATAATAAAAACCCTAATCTACTTAAGGAAACACTAGAGCATACTAACTAAAAATGGAAACCTTAAAAATGGAATTAAAAATACGCAACCACAATCACAATTTAAACACGAAACAAACAAAACTCTAAACCTAGCATGCAATGAAATTGAGAGCAAAAACGGAAACTCTAATCTACTCAAAGAAACATTGGGACACGCGTTAATTAAAAATGGCAACCTAAAACATGGAATTAAAAACACACAATGGAAACTAAATTAGACACACACTAAAAAAAAACCAAACCTACTAAAAATCGAACCTTTAGCACAATTACGAGATCAAATCAAGACTCACAATTTAAATGTAAACATGAACTCAACGGAAATTTAAAAGACATAAATAATAACGGAACACAATAAAAACACAACCTTTACTAATCATAGACCCTAACTAAATCGAATTTCGACAAAAAAAAAAATTGAATTTAATTAAGAATGCTAAATTAAAATAACTATCAATTAGATAAACAAAGAGATTAATTTAACAATAATGAAATACTCAACATTACTCAACTTAAACAAAAAGAAAGAAAACTCCAATAACATTAAAAAAAACTAAAATTTCTTCAATATTCCAAGATTCAAAGAAAAGTAAATAAAAGAAAGAAAGAAAGGAAAAGAGAGAGAGAGAAACAAATCCACGGAGCCGTGAAGTTGCTGCTGTGCCGGAGAAGTTGCTGCTGCGCTTTGGTGGTCCTGCTATGGAGTCGGCTAGTGTTCTGCTGTGCTTGGGGACTGCTGAAGATGGTGGAGGAGGCTGGCCGTACTGCAAGAGGGCAGAGGAGGCCAAGAGAAACAGAGGAAAGGGGGAGAGTGAGGGAGGAAAGACAAAGGGAAAGAAGAGAGATAAGGGGAGAGAAGCAGAATTGAAAAGAACAAAAAAAACAATCTAAAGAAGAAGAAGAAGAAGAAGAAGAAGGAGAAGAGGAGAATGGGGAGCTATGGGGGCTGCCTACGCAGGAAGAGAAAGAGAAGGGTTAAATAGGATAGGGGAGGAAAGCCCTAAACCCGAATAGGAAACCCGAATTGCTATATTTTTTCATTCTCTATTCATCGCAAATCTGACTCTTTTGGAGCCCGTATCTCACAAAACTTAAAACACGAAAGTTGTAGATAATCCTTTCCTATTTCCCCAAAAATTTGAATCGTCTTGATCGGAGCTTGGACGGAAAAGTTATGTATAAAAGACGAACAGGTGTCGGTTTTGATTCTCGGGAATTTTCCTGCGACAAAAAATTACCAAAACTTCATAAATAGTGCAATAAAGTTCAAGAATGATGATTTTGACATTTTATTAAAATATTGGACAATTTTAGATATTTAATTAAAAATATAAACCGTAAAGCTCGGGTTAAAAGTCCAATTACGCAGTTTCGGTGCGTAATCACTTATCACGAATATGTTCATTCCTTAATTTATCTTTCAGTGTTATACCACTTATCCACTTAAGCTTTCTCATCTCAGCAACTTTTACATTTTGGATATTTTGCTTTTTTGTCACTAAACATTCTGATCCATATAGCATAACTGGTTTTATAGCTGTCTTATAAAATTTCCCTTTTAAATTTAAGGGTATTGTACGATCACAAAACACACTTGAAGCACTTCTCTATTTTACCCAACATGCTTTAATTCTATGCATCACATCATCTTCAATTTCCCCTTCAGCTTGCATAATAAATCCAAGGTATCAAAATCTACTAGTGTTATTTATTTCTTCATCATTAAGTTTAACATTGTCTCCAATATTCCTCCGACCATTACTAAAATTACATTTTATATATGCTATCTTATTTTTACTTATCCTAAAGCCACTAGATTCCAAAGCTTCTCTATATAATTCTAACTTAGCCTCTACTCCACCCCTAGTTTCATCAATCAATACAATACCATCTGCAAACAACATATACCATGACACCTCATTTTGAATGTTCTTAGTCATTTGGTCCATGACTAAAGCAAAAATATAAGGGCTCCAAACAGATTCTTGATGTACACCTATGATGATTGAAAATTCTCTAGTTTCTCCATCTATAGTCTTTACACTAGTCATTACTCCATCATACATATCCTTAATGACATTTGTATACCTACTGCATACACCTTTTTTTTTCTCCCCAAAACCCACCATAGAACTTCTCTAGGTACCCTATCATATGCTTTCTCTAAGTCCATAAATACTATATGCAAGTCTTTATTCTTTTACCTAAATTTTTCCATTAATCTTCTTAAAAAGATATATAGCTTCTGTGGTAGATCTCCTAGGCATAAAATCAAATTGATTTTCTGAGACCTTTGTTTCTAGCCTTAATCTTTGTTCAACTATCATTTCCCATAGTTTCATCGTATAACTCATAATTTTAATTCTACGATAATTATTACAATTTTGAATATCTCTTTTATTTTTGTATATAGGTATTAAAGTGCTTTTCCTCAATTCATCAAACATTTTCTTAGTTTTTATAATTGTGTTAAATAAATTAGTTAACCATATAATTCCGTTATCACCTAAGCATTTCCAAACTTCAATTGGGATGTTATTCGGTCCTATACTTTTTCCATTTTTCATTTTTTTTAGTGCAAAATTAATTTCATTAACTCTAATTTTACGAATAAATCTTATATTTTTAGTCTTTTACTCATTCGTCAATTCTAAGTTTAAGCCTTATATTTGGTTTTTATTAAATAACTTATTAAAGTAACTTCGCCATCTATCTTTTATTTCTTCGTCCTTAACCAAGACAATATTATCCTCACTTTTTATATATTTTACATTTCCTAAGTCCTTACTCTTCATTTCTCTAGCTTCAGTAAGTTTAAATATATCTCTTTCTTTTTCATTTGTATCTAATCTGTCATACGAACTATTAAATGATCTGCGTTTAACTTCACTAACGAAATTTTTTGCATCTTTTCTTGTATCTTTATATTTTTCAAAGTTATCATGTTTCTACATTTTTGTCACGTTTTATACCAAATTTTTTTTGTTTTTACAGCCTTTTGGACATCTTTATCCCATCACAAACTTTCTTTGTTATTTGTGAATCTTCCCCTTGATTCACCTAAAATCTCTTTTGCTATCTCTTTAATATAGCTAGCTAATCTACTCCAAAGAGTATTTGTATCTAGCCCATCCTGTATGGTCCAATCCTCATCTGTGATCATTTTATCTTTAAATTTTATTATATTTTCTCCCTTTAGGTTCCACCACCTAGTTCTCTTACATTGGTGTATTTTATCCTTTTTCTACCATTTTTTAAAACATATATCTAACTCTAAGATTCTATATTGTGTGGTTAGGCTTTCACTTGGGACAACTTTACAATCCTTGCATTATAAATGATCTACCCTCCTAGTTAAAAAAAAAATCTAGTTGACTTCTATTTTGTCCACTTTTAAAGGTTATTATGTGTTTTTCTCTCGTCTTAAAGCAAGTTTTCATTATAATAAAATCATACTTTTTAGAGGTTATTAAGTGTTCTTCTCTCGTCTTAAAGCAAGTATTCATTATAATAAAATCGTATGACATAGCGAAATCCAAGATCATCTCCCTAGGCTTATTTTTGTCTCTATATATATATCCTTTATGTATCTTCTCATAACCTTTAGTATCCCTTCCAATGTATCCATTCAGATCTTCTCCTATGAATATTTTCTTAGTCCCTAATATGTCTTGTATAATATTATTCATATCTTCTCAAAATTGTCTTTTAAGATTTTCTGCTAAGCTTACTTGAGGAGGTATTAAATGGATCAATAGGAATAATAATAGTGGGTCTAACTTTAATTGGTCTAGAGTGAATAATTTTTAGTGGACCTAAATTGCAAGTGTATAATTCTTTAATTGCCTCTTTTATTATGCTTTTAACACTTATATAAAATGTTGTGCATTGTGTGGGTTACAGCCTGATTTCTATATTGCAAGTGTATAATTCTTTAATTGCCTCTTTTATTATGCTTTTCTTTATTCAAAGAGCTTAGATTAATTGTATATGATAATTGCAAGTTGACAAACAAGAGAATGAGACCAATTATGAAGGTTTATTTTTAATTTTTCTATGAATTAGAGACCCATCAACCTTTTTATTTTTTGTTTTCCAGTTGTTAAAAAACAAAAGCGGTCGCTGGGTGATGTTTATGTTACTTGTAATAGCAATTCTATTCCAACTAGTTACAGGCGCGTTTTTTAATTTTAGGTATTGGGTGTCCATGAATACTAGTTGGGTAGGAATGTGTACCAAAAGTAAGTAGTCATGGTTATTTATTAGTTTATCATTACTTAAAATTTACTTAAATGCAAATTTGTAAAAATAAAAGGCTTTTTTTTTAGTAATATTAGTTGGTGCACTGCATTGCACATGTGATAATTTATGCTTGTACAAATTCACTGGTTTTTAGAAAAAAACTATTTTATCATCATTTGTAATTATTTTTCCATCGATTACTGAAACAAAGCAACATTAAATCAATTATATGCAAATTGATCGATATGGGACAAAATATTACTTGAATTTTCCCGAGTTGACATTTTCTACAGTTATTTCATTTTATCCCCCTCTCCAATCAAAAAATAAAAAATAGTTATCGAATTAATGCATCCACCCTAATTTTTTGTCCTTTTCATTTGAAATATGAAGCTACACTATATTTCAATATATTTCTGTCTCAAGGTTTGATTAAGTAATTTATTGTACTTATGATAATAGAACAAAGATTTTTATTTTTGTAATTTTAAAAAATATTAAGATTGCATTATTAAGTTTGCTCCTACGTACACAAAAAAATAAGTAAATAATAATAAGGCATTTTGTAGATCTAAACAAATCCTATAGAATAGCTTGTTTCAACAACAACTCAATCTTGTTAATTTCATATAGATGACGGGCTAAATATAGAGTAGGATAATTATCATGACATGTACTGTCTAATTCTATTAAGCTAGAGTCCAATCCTGCGAAACAAGTGCATCCCTATATATTTTCTTTGAAGGATGGTAAGAAGAATGTGTTAGCTTTAGATGGAAAACAAGAAACAGTAACTGTTTGCATCAAAGGAATTGGTAAGTGACTCCAAAGTGACACTATCTTTGGCATTGAAATAGGGAGGCAAACCTTTGAATCTGTGCCAGCATCTGGGGGAAATTGGTTTTTGCATTTTGGAATTTGTGTTTGTTGCTACATTTTGGCACACTTGAATGGATTTTGGGTTACAACTGTACATGTGGATTTCCTTGGGCTGTATTTACCCTCGAAATGTAAAATATTGTACTGTTAAACTATATTTGTTCATTACAAATTCTGATAGCATCCTACATTATCTAGTCAACCCTGCATGTGGACTGGCCGTTTTATTCAGTTAATTTATCTCCAACTTGTGGACTGGGTGTTTTATTCACAGTTAATCAAATATGTTTTTCTGCTTAAAAATATCAGCAGCTATGTATGCTTCAACCATGAGGCTCAACTACACATTTCTGTTTCTTACTAATTATCAAATCATCCTTAAGCAACCATTTTCTGCGTCTGAAACTCATGGATACATCAGATTTTACAAGAGAGATCTATCTCTTTATTCCCATCCTTGTTTTACTTTCCTTTCTGCTTTTCGTCCTCCAGCACATCATGTTTCCATTTTCGAAAAAACCACCTCTTCCACCAGGTCCAGTTCCTTGGGCAATCATCGGCAACATCCTTCACATAGGGAAAAAACTTCATGTCTCAATGGGTCAGTTAGCCTGAGTTCATGGTCCACTGATCTCGCAAAGACTTGGTTCTCAGCTTCTTGTTGTTGGGTCTTCTGCTGCAGCTGCAACTGAAATTCTCAAGACATGACCGCATACTATCAGGTTAGTATGTACCACAAGCCCATCATATCAAGAAATGTGATCTTAACTGGCTGTCGCTTGCTTGGGCTCAAGAATGCACAGATTAATGGAAGCTCCTACGGGCCATATGCTGGTCTGAGCTATTCTCAACCAAAGCACTTGAGTTTCAAGCTGCTTTGAGAGAGAACAAGGTGAACGAAATGTTGGGTTTTTTGGGTACAAAAAAAGGGAAGGTTGTGAAGATCGGAGAAGTAGTGTTTACCACTGCTGGTAACACATTGGCAAACCTTTTTTTCTCCATAGACCTTATTGATTTTCACGATGAAGGAATGGCTACTCGTTTGAAAGGCTTATTCGGAGGATGATGGAGATGGGAGCTACTCCAAATATATATAGCTAACTTATCCTATATTAGGGGGCTTGGATTTGAAACAAAGGAAAGAGTAAAACATAAGAGACAAGTTAAAATGGTAGAGCTCTTATCTAAAAATAGATAAGAAAATGGCCTATAAATAGGCTTTACATCAGAACACTTCATCCTAACACTAACCACAAACTCCTATAAAATAGGATTACATACTACCACTAACCACAACTCCTATAAGATAAGATCACATGCTAGCACTAACTACAACTCCTATAAAATAGGATCACATGCTAGCACTAAGCACAACTCCTATAAAATAGGATTACATGCTACCACTAATCATAACTCCTATAAGATAAGATCGCATGCTAGCACTAACCATAACTATTATAAAATAGGATCACATGCTAGTACTAACCACAACTCCTACCAATTACTAGAGTTTCCAATAAACATTAATAAATATGAAATAAAACATTTAAATCTTAACATCCTCCCTTAAACTGAAATCTACAGAAATCAGTTTAAAAGAAAATCAACCCTCTGCAAAGTCCTTCTTTACAGCAACACGTGAACAAACTCCAAGTAGACCACGCAACTTCACAAATGTAGCCAACTTGAGAGGCTTGGTCTGTATATCTGCAATTTGGTCTTCACTTCGACAATAAACCAATTTGATTGTTCCATCATTGCTGAGATCTCTTAAAAAATAATATTTCACATCGATATGTTTGCTTCTTCCGTGTAACACAAGATTCTTGGAGAGTTTGATTGCTGAGTTGTTGTCACAAAAAATTGTAGTAGCTTCAACTTGCTTGAACTGTAGCTCTTCAGGAATTCTTTTCAACCAGATAGCTTGACAAGCACAAGTAGTTGCAGCAGTAAATTCAGCTTCTGTAGTTGACAAGGTGACAATTGGTTGCTTCTTAGAAGACCATGAAACAGCCCCCGTGCCCACCATAAAAACATAACCCGAAGTGCTCCTTCTATCATCT